>NC_133780.1:4069938-4392700 GCF_003597395.2 Chelonoidis abingdonii | reverse complement strand
CATCTTTCTTGATTTGTGGTACCCAGAACTGGACACAATACTCCAGTTGAGGCCTAATCAATGCAGAATAGAGCAGTAAAAGGACCTCTTGTGTCTTGCTCACAACACTCCTGTTAATGCATCCCAAATCAGGTTTGCTTTTTTTGTGTGTGTGCAAGTGTCACACTGTTGACTCATATTTAGCTTGTGGTCCACTATGACCTCTAGATCCCTTTCTGCAGTACTCCTTCCTAGACAATCGCTACCCATTCTGTATGTGTGAAATTGATTGTTCCTTCCTAAGGGAGTACTTCACATTTGTCCCTATTAAACTTCATCCTATTTACCTCAAACCATTTCTCTAGTTTGTCCAGATCATTTTGAATTATTACCCCATCCTCCAAAGCACTTGCAACTTGGTATCATCTGCAAACTTAATTGTACTCTATGCCAACATCTAAATCGTTGAAGATATTGATAAGAACTGGTCCCAAAACAGACCCCTGTGGAACCCCACTTGCTATGCCCTTCCAGCATGATTGTGAACCATTAATACCTACTCTGAAGATGTTTATCCAGCCAGTTTTGCACCCACCTTAGAGTAGCCTCATCTAGGTTGTATTTCCCTAGTTTATTGCTAAGAAAGTCATGTGAAACTGTATCAAACGCTTTAGTAAAGTCTAGGTATACCATGTCCACTGCTTTTCCTTTATCTACAAGGCTTGATATCCTATCAAAGAAAGCTATCAGATTGGTTCGACATGATGTGTTCTTTACAAATCCATGCTGGCTATCACCTTATCTTCCAGATGTATTCCTTAATTACTTGCTCCATTATCCTCCCTGGCACAGAAGTTAAACTGACTGGTCTGTAGTTTCCTGGGTTGTTCTTATTTCCTTTTTATAGATGGGCATAATATGTGCCCTTTTCTAGTCTTCTGATATCTCTCCACTTTCATGACGTTTCAAAGATGACAGAGGAGGTATCTGTGCCTTTAGTTATCAGTTCCTGAGTATTCTAGGATGCATTTCCATCAGGCCCTGGTGACTTGCCTAACTTTTCTAAGTAATTTTTAACTTGTTTTTTTTATTTTAACTTCTAAACCTACCTCATTTCCACTAACATTCACTATATTAGGTGTCCTGTCACCAACAAGCTTCTTAGAGAAAACTGAAGCAAAGAAGTCATTAAGCATCTCTGCCATTTCCAACTTTCCTGTTATTGTTTCTCCCTCTTCACTGAGCAATGGGCTTACTCAGTCCTTGGTCTTTCTCTTGCTTCTAATATACTTGTAGAATGCCTTCTTGTTACCCTTTATGTCTCTAGCTAGATTAGGCTTGTTTTGCCTTTCTAATCTTGCCCTGCATCTTTGCAGTTTGCTTATATTAATCCTTTGTAATTTGACCTGGTTTCTACTTTTTGTAGGACTCCTTTTTGATTTTTAGATCATGTAAGATCTCCTGGTTGAACCAAGATGGTCTCTTGCCATACTTTCTATCTTTCCTATGCAGCGGAATAGTTTGTTTTTGGGCCCTTAATAATATCCCTTTGAAAAACTGCCAACTCTCTGTTTAGTACTTTTAAAGTCACATCTTTATATTTCCTTAAAATTACTTAAAAACATAACTAAATTTAATCCTTTGGCAGTGCATCTGCAAACTCCATCTCATCCATGACAGTGGATGTCCCAGTGACATTACATTGCAGAGCCCAGGCTGCTTCTTTGAGGCTGTGACATGGCTTTTGTTTTATAGGATTTTTTCTTGTTGCAGTCTCCCTTTACTTGGATGAGATGAACCCATGGAGCTGAGACTAGAGGAGGGGGCTGAGTGTGAGCATTGTAATCCAGTGATATTTAGATTTGCTTTATTTGTATCTTTTCAAGGAATGTCATAAGTAACCAGAGCCTGGGCTGAATTTAAATAGAAGCACCATGTCAGACGTTTCACAACCATGGGTTGTGCAGATCAAACAGCAAAGCCCAGGACAACATGATTTTCAGCTCAGGTCTGTGTAGCAGTTGCCTTCATTCACCAATGCCTCCTGAGTCTATCCCATAACGCTGTGCCTGGCATCTGGCGCCTCTTCAGGGGCTTAGTTCTGTTTTGCAGGGCTTTGGAGCTGTGCTCTGGCTCTGGAGCAAGCTCCAGGCAAAAACCTGCAGCTCAACTGCTGTTTTGCAAGGTGAAAGTAAAACTGGAACTACTTCTTGGTGGGAAGGGGCGATTACCTGGCTGAGATCCTGTAGCGTGTTGCTGGGCAAGTCCTTATGGGCTGCATGGTGCCGCCTGGCTTCCACTGAGGAATGTGTTACATGCCTTAAGAACAGCTTTTTATTTACATTGTGATAGAGTGGCATAAACAGGACAACCCAGGTAATTACCAGCCTGTCAGCCTGACAGTCACTCCCGGGCAAAATAATGGATACAGGACTCAATTAATTTAGAGTTATAGGAGGGTAATAGGCATTAATTATATTTTTCCTTTGCATTTTTAAGGAAATGTCACTCAAAGTGCACTGGAGCCTGAAGCACTGCAAGGAACATAGGGATTGCCAGACTGGACAGAGGGCAGTTGGGCCTGATCCAATCTCCTGCCTCTGACACTCTCCAGGATCAGGTACTACAGAGGAAGGGGTCATAAGAACGTATGAGTGACCAGACTAGGTCAGACCAAAGGTCCATCTAGCCCAGTGTCCTGTCTTCCAACAGTGGCCAGTGCCAGGTGTCCCAGACGGAATGAACAGAACAGGGAATCATCATATGATCCACCCCTTGTTACCATTCCCAGGTTCTGGAAAACAGAGGCTAGAGACACCATCCCTGCCCATCCTGGCTAATAGCCATTGATGGAGCTGTCCTCCATTAAACTTATCTAGTTCTTTTTTCAGACACCCCCCCCCAACAGATGTGGGATGATCTGCCCCCATTTAGGTTTCATCCTGCACTCTACTAATTAGAGATCAGATTGAGCCCTCAAGCACAAGATTTAATATCCCTGCCCCAAAACAAAACAGAACAAAAACAACCCCCACACACCACAGACAAACTATTGTCATTAATGACAGCAAGTCTGGATATTCTAGGTATCCACAGAAAAATCCAATTCCTTTTTGCAATTTCATTAAGTTCTGGTTTTAAGGCTTCTTGTGGCAAAGTATTCCACAGTCTGACCACACCTTACATGAAAACATATTTCCTTTCATCAGTTTGGAATTTGCTGCCTTTTTAAATTCACCGAATGTCCCTGCATTGTTATGTCAGGGAAAACACATGCTCCCCATCCACCTTCTCTCAAGTGAGATCTCACATGAAACTTTTTGATGGCCTTAGAGTGCAGCCACTAACTCTTGCTGTTGGCCACTGACAATATTTCCTAAAACACTCAATTAACTTTAGGAAAAAATAAATATGCACATAAATTATGATTTGGGCATGTCTATGTAAATTTTTATTGCAGATTCAGTAATAAAAATGACATACAGTTGTCACTATTCTTTACTGGACCTAAACAGAATGGAAACAATGTGCTTTGCATGTTCTTTTTTGTTGTCTCTTTTGTTTTGATTGCTTTATTTTCTAAAAAGACTTGCTTAATAGTAAGTCTGTTTTTGTGAAAAGTTATTGAATGTTTTTCATCACTTCTTTGCAACCCCTCCCCTGGCAATCACCACTCAGGAAGCTGTGACCACATGAAAAGCCCATGGTGGTCGCTGGTGGCCACATTTGGGAAACACTTTTAGCAACTTCTATTTGAACTGTTTCCTCTCTAGGTCCTGGTCTATACTTCAACTGAGACTAACATTGCTCAGTTGTTAGGCTGTAGCATCGGTAAGACAGACTGAAAAGATGGGCATCGTTAGTTTAGGGCATGTCTTTCTCCATAGGTTTTGGAGATGGGGTGACCAGACTTCCACACTCCAGTTGAGGCTGCACCAGGGATTTATATATTATATTTTCAGTGTTCTTCTCCATCCCATTCCTTACGCTTCCCAACATCTTCTTTGCTTTTCTGACCGCAGCCACACACTGAGCAGACGTCTTCATTCAGCTGTCCATAATCATAGAACCATAGTGTTAGAAGGGACCACAAAGGTCATCTAGTCTACGCTTCTCCCCCCACCCCCACCAAGATGCAGAATTTGTTGCGTCTAAACCATCCAAGACAGATGGCTACCCAGCCTCCTTCTGACAACCTCCAGTGAAGGAGGTTCCATGACCTCTCTGAACGTCTGTTCCGTTGTCCTAGGAAGTTACAGTTAGGAAGTTTTCCTTGATTTAATTTAAATCTGCTATGCTGTAGTTTGAACGCAGGTCCTTTTCCTAAGCAGACACACTAATTTAGACCCTGTAAGGTGGGAGTAGTTTTACGGTTTGCCTCCAATATGTGTTACTTTGCATCTAGCAACACTGAATTTTATCTGCCATTGTGTTGCCCATTCCCCCAGCTTGTTCAATCTCTTTGAAGTGCCTCACAGTCTTCTCTGGTTTTGACTAACCAAAATAACTGTCATCTGCAAATGTTGCTACCTTACTCCTCACCTCCTTCCCAGATCAATAACTATACTGGACAACACAGGACCCAGTATGGAACCTTGATGTCTCCACCCATGACCTTTTGCCACGATGAAAGTTGATCATTTAACCCTTCTTTTTCAGGCAAGTTTTTGATCCATGACAAAACTTTGCCCCTCATCCTGTGACCACTTAACTTCTTTAGCAGCCTCTTGTGAGGGACCTTGTCAAAGGCCTTTTGGCAATCTAAATAAGTCATGTCAGCTGGTTCTCCTTTATCTGCTATCTCATACCTGAGCTCTTCCAGAACTCTTGCATAGATCATCTAGGTCTAGTGCCTTGTTAGTCAGATGATTGGTTTGCTTCCACACCTCTCCTTCTGTCGCCTCAGTCTCTGAGAAGACCTCTCCTTGGTTTCCAAGAAAAGACCCCCCACATCTGGCTCCTGGACTCAGTTGTTCTCTCAAGCACCTAATCCAAAGGAGAACTTCACAGGCCAAATTCAGCCCACTGTGGAAAGTCTGCCCAAAGGAAGACTGCAGCAAAGCAAGCTATGGTGGATGCATAACTGGTTGGATAAACATTCCCAGAGCGTAGTTATCAATGATCCACATTCAGGCTGGAAAGCCATAACAAGTGGTATTCCACAGGGATCAGTTCTGGGTCTGGTTCTTTTCAATATCTTCATCAATGATTTAGATAATGGCATAGAAAGTACACATATAAAGTTTGCGAATGATACCAAGCTGGGAGGGGTTGGAAGTGCTTTGGAGGCTAGGATGAAAATTCAAAGTGATCTGGACAAACTGGAGAAATGGTCTGAGGTAAACAGGATGAAATTCAATAAGGACAAATGCAAACTACTCCACTTAGGAAGATATAATCAGTTGCACACATACAAAATGGGAAATGACTGCCTAGGAAGGAGTACTGTGGAAAGGGATCTAGGGGTCATAGTGGACCACAAGCTAAATAGAAGTCAGTGTGACACTGTTGGGGGTGGGGGGGGGGAACCAAACCTTGTTCTGGGATGTATTAGCAGGAGTGTTGCAAGCAAGACATGAGAAGTAATGCTTCCGCTCTACTCCACGCTGATTAGGCCTCAACTGGAGTATTGTGTCCAGTTCTGGGTGCCACATTTCTTGAAACATGGACAAATTGAAGAAAGAGCAACAAAAATGATGAAAGATCTAAAAAACATGAGGGAAGATTGAAAGAACTGGGTTTGTTTAGCCTGGAAAAGAGAAGACAGAGGGGACATAACCGCTTTCAAGTACATAAAAGGTTACAAAGAGAAGGAAGAAAAATTGATCTTAACCTCTGAAATCAGGACAAGAAGCAATGGGCTTAAATTGCAGCAAGGGAAGTTTAGGGTGGACATTAGGGGAAAAAAACCACTTACTGTCAGAGTGGTTAAGCACTGGAATAAATTGCCTAGGGAGGTTGTGGAATCTCCATCATTAGAAGTTTTTAAGAGCAGGCTAGACAAACACCTGTCAGGGATGGTCTAGATGGTGCTGATCCTGTCATGAGTACAGGGGGACTGGCCTTTATGACCTCTCAAGGTCCCTTCCAGTCCTATGATTCTATGTCACAGTGAAGATACCAAAAGTCCTAAATAAATGTTGGGAATTCCCAAGTGAGTCACCTGAAAGACTGACTTGGTAACATCAACAATAACTTCACAGGCCGGGGAAGAGAACTTAAGACAGAAGAGGTGCAGATTGCCAGAGATCCTTCTTTATTAGTTATTATTAACTTTGCAGTAGTCCCTAGGAGCCCTAGTCAAGAACTAGGACCTGGTTGAGAGGTGCATTGTACAAATACAGAACGAAAAGTGGCCCTACCCCAAGGAGCTGTCATTCTAAGGAACAGCACCACACTTCTAACTTCTGGTACCAAAGTACATGTGACTAAAAGTGTCACAGCAGAGGTGCCCTGCCAGGAGCATAAATGACTTGAGAACTGTGAATTCTCAGAACGTTACAGTAGCTTGTGGTGACAGCCCGTTTGGATCGATGGCCTCAATTTTAAACAGATGCACCAGAGACATCAGCTGGTAGGTCCTTTCAGCCATGAGAGAAGTTTTAGCTGCTGCGGGACAAAATGTTAAGAGTAACGTACTACGGTGTCTCTGCACAAATGTAAGAAAGATGCTAAGTGACTATGATTTACTGGACCTAATAGGAATTGCTTAGATGTTGCACCTCCCTTGCCTTGCACCTGTTTTCTCCAGCTACCCACTGATTCCCGGCTGTATCGACACTTATCAAGCTGCACATCTGATCTACAAAATATTCCACCTTCTTGTTGGAGGCTCTAAAACGTTACTGGGCTGTTTAAACACAAACACACCAGGATGCTAGAGCAACCCTTGTGAAACTGTCTTCTCACACTCCTATGGTCATGGTCTGCACAGGAGAGTTACACTAACCACGCAGGAGTCGTGCAGCATCCTCCCCACCTTGCTTTCTTTCAGGCAGAATCAAATACTGCAATGCAGCCACATGTATCCAGGTCACCACTGCTGTTGTACCACTTTGCTGCATCACAGCAAGTTCCCACTCAGCATTACCCCACACTCTAGCCCACTAGTGATCATCTCCCTCCTCCCCCCCCATCTCTTTTCTAAGATGAAAGGCGGTCATAGGAATGTTCTCTCCTGCTACGAAAGCTGTTCCATACTTATGATCATCTGTTTTCCTTCTCTAAACCTTTTCCTGTGACCAGACCTGGACATAGTATTCCATGGGTGCACCATGGATTTATAAAGGAGCATGATATTGGGTCTTACTTTGACGATCTAAAAATAAAACTCCCAGCTAAATTAATCACAGAAAAGAAATTTGTCCCAAGCCCTGTACAAGAAAAGAGTACTAGGAAGTTAAGTCCGAAGTGCATCAAGTTGCTCTCACTTCCCCAGTGATCACACTCGTAATGTATGTATTCCTTTTTGTATGGTGCTACATTAATCTTTGATTTAATCTGATTAAATAAATTCCAAATGAACAGGCTGACATCTCATATCATTAAATCTGAACACGCAGCACAATGATAACAATGCCTAGTGGCCTTACAATCTAGGATGGTTTAATACCTTTGTTATCCATTGAGAGAAGTAGACCATAAGGTATGAGGTTCCATGTTTTCAAGTCTCACAACAAGTGCTACTGTCAACAGGGTGGGGGAGAGGAGAGGCCTAATTCTATGGTAAATCGCAGGGTATTTCCTAGGGATTATGGGGAAAATGCTACATTCATTAAGTATTGATTTTATTGGGGGAGGGAGGGATTGTTAGAGACAGATTTTTCTCTTTACACAGTATAGTGACCAAATAAACTGTAAACTGCAGAATTATGTAGCTCTGGTTCCCGTTGCTGCTGCCCCATTCTGTGCCCCTTGGATGCAGTTTTACTCCTTTCTTCCTAACTCCGTTGGATTAGTCTGTAGGGATGAGCTCATGGGCAATACTGAGCCAACAGTTACACTGGCAATAGATGCTTGCCTGGACCACTTGTGGAGCTCTGCAAGGTATCTGCAACCCTAGCTACACTCACAGGATCTACAGCACGGCCAGCACAGCCCCCTGATCATACTGAAGGTTTACTCCTTATTTCCTCTGTAGATTAATACCTTACCAGCAAGAAAAACTTAAGTAACGGAGCAAGTAATGTCTAGGTATTTCTATTGCCCTGCCCTCAGCATTCTGCCACAATGTAGGCCAAGTTTATTCATAGTGACTTAGCCATAGACCAATGTGCAAAAATATAAAAAGTCACATAAACACAGATTAAAGGGATCAATTAAACCATACAGAATCACCATGCCACTTGTCTTTTCCTCACTGTAGCAGCTGACCATGCAAACAGGGCAGCTGCTAGGATCACAGATCATTGTCAGTTCCTAACAAATGTTCTATTTCAGGTGTCAGCAACCTTTCAGAAGTGGTGTGCCAAGTCTTCATTCATTCACTCTAATTTAAGGCTTCGTGTGCCAGTAATACATTTTAATGTTTTTAGAAGGTCTCTTTCTATAAGTCTATAATATATAATTAAACTATTGTTGTATGTAAAGTAAATAAGGTTCTTTAAATGTTTAAGTAGCTTAATTTAAAATTAAATTAAAATGCAGAGCCCCCCGGACCGGTGGCCAAGACCCGAGCAGTGTGAGTGCCACTGAAAATCAGCTCGCAGGCATGCCATAGGTTGCCTACCTCTGTTCTATTTTCTTAATGGTTGTTGCAATGTTGAGTCTCCACAAGTTGTCAGCATTGCACATTATATTCCCCTGCTCGTTCATCAAGAACAGAATGATCTTGTTTGATGCAACTTCATTTTAGGAGTTCCAAATACTTTGAAGAGCATGAATAATCTGTTAGTGCTTGCACTTAGCAGGGTGAACATGCTTACATCCATTTCCCTGAGGGTGAAATTAAAGGTAGAAGCAACAACCAACAGCCAGCTGTGATAACAGAAGCAGAATTGGGACTAGGAATTGGCACCCTGACTCAATGCTCTGCTTTAACCACTGTACAACACTTCCTCTCAAACATGTGTATAAAATGTACTCTAACCATTAGGAATCACTCCCCTTCCAGATCAGGGCCTGGGACCCAGAGCTCTTACTCCTGAAAACCTTTTAGCCACCTGAAGCGAAACAGTTAACTCTGCCACAGCAACATACAACCCAGCAATTACTTTAGTAGAGGTGACGGTTTTTAATTTGTTCTCCAGATCCTGGTTGGTACTTTGCCCCTCCCCTTCCTCAGGTGAAGAGGGCAAGATGAATACTGCTCATCTTCCCCTCATACCCCATCCCAAGGGAAATTACATTGTAAAGTGAGTCCCTCCCCGAAAAAAAGTGCAGTGCTGTGGGGAAAAGAGGGTTCAGTAAGGATGTCTTTGCCATAACAAACAAGACAGAGAAACGGGTACAGTTCTAGATGTCCTTCCCACTTCAAAAAAAACCACGCCTAACCCCACAGTCCATGTTTTTAAACACCTCCGGCTTCTTTCCAGCTTTTCGATCTGGACACAACTTCCATTAAAATTAATGGAAGATGACCCAATTGAGATAACTGCTGTGTTGTGCACTCATCTAGGCACTACTGCAATACAGATAATTTTGTATCTAAATCTCCTAGGCTGTTTTTGAAAATCTCAACTCAGGCCTTTCTATTTAATGTGCCGTGCCCACACTCTTGACTAATACACTGGCAACTGATATCACACCTAGCACACAGGCTCTATGGATTTGGTGCCAAGCTAAATACTTTGCCTGCCCACTGTGTTAACTGAAGTGAACTGCCTGTGGTTTAAGTTACTAGCTCTGATGCCTCTTTGTCCATGGTCCTGCTTCTCCGGCAGAGGCCAAGAGGGTAGGGGAGTGTCTGCTGGTGGACTAGGGTTGCCAATTTTGGTTGGGTGTATTCCTGGAGGGTTCATCACGTGACAATCTTTAATTAAAGATTCATCTTTAAGTCCTGGAGACTCCCGGACAATCCTGGAGGGTTGGCAACCCTATGGTGGAAGGGAAGCTAAAATGGTGGTTAACTGTGAAATGGCGGCCAGTTCTGTGCAGTGGATTTTTTTAAGTCGCCAGGGGGCAGCACAGAGACCATAGAACACAGAGAGACCCAGCAGCTATAGCGTCCTGTGAGAATTTCACTTCAATTTAAAAAAATAAAGTTTCTAGTCCCTGTGGATACAGAGAAAAGCTTGAGAATAAGACCCATTTCCTCCTGGAGGCTCAAAAGCCAAAGGGCAAAGAATGCCTCTTGGCAGAACTTGATTTACAATTCTTTTTTATAGTTTTGACAGATAATATGGATGTTTATTTTTAAGCTTTTGTATTTTTAATCCATTTAAATGTTCACAGTTGCATGAAATTACGCATTTTAACCATCTATTTAAATGTTCAGTTATGGGAAATTGGAAGGGGGAAATTAGACAATTGTTTAATGCCAGTAGACATTGAGATTCAAAAGATTAAAAAAACTTTGTAAACCATTAAAACATGAATTGTAAACACAATATCAAAACGTACAAAGTCAACGGCCCTAAATCAAACACCAGTAAGTGCCCAGGCAGCATTTTTCGTACTGTGCCTCTCTGTAAATGTCAATGATCGTGGCTGGAAATCAGTTTGCTGCCTACAGCGAACCCGGCATATACCAATACAAATCAAACTTTTCCAAATCTACGCTCACACTAGGGTGTTTTTTTTGTTTTTTTTTTTGCGGGGGAGGGAGTAGACCCCCTCCCCCCAATTCAGCATTAAAGCACGGGACTATTTGTACACAAGGCTCACTCCATTATTTAATAGGGTCAATTTTTAAACAAACCCCACCCCAACCGTGAACATGGTTTAAAGCCAAGCGCTGATCTCTTCCTGCCTGGTGCTTTTTCTCCACTGGAGGCAGGGAAAGGGCGTGTTTATAGCAGCAGGGCGTGCAGAGAAGATGGCGGCGAGTGTTTGTGAAAGGGCTGCAGGGTTCCGTGCGGAGAAGCGGGCTCCTCCCCAGCCGCTGCGGCAGCACCCTAAGTGCAGACCCACCCTAGCCCGCCAGGGAGCACTGCAGAGCTTGCCCAGCACACGGAGAGCGGAGCAGAAGGCGCTGGCGCTCAGCTATGGCTTTGGCTACACTGGCGCTTTACAGCGCTGCAACTTTCTCGCTCAGGGGTGTGAAAAAACACCCCCCTGAGCGCTGCAAGATACAGTGCTGTAAAGCGTCAGTGTAAACACTGCGCTGTAAGCTAATCCCCACGGGGAAGTGGAGTACCTGCAGCGCTGGGCTGCCGCTGCAACCACACTCACACTTCAAAGCGCTGCCTCGGGAGCGCTCCCACGGCAGCACTGTACGGCTGTAAGTGTAGCCATACCCTAACGCTGCCCCAGTTCTCCCGTTCACACACACTTACTGCGGAGTCCGGCCCCGCAAGGTGCTGGGCTTCACTAGACCGTCCGGGCAGAGCTCAGCAGCCGGAGCCCAGAGAGCTGGCCAGCCGCCTGCTCTAGCACCGCAGCTTCACACTTCAACCTCCCCCCCGCCGCCATTTTTTGACCCTTATAAATGTCAGAGGGTGGTGCAGAGCCCTTGGGAACTCTCCGACCCAGTCTGTGAGGCCCCCTGGCCCCCCTCCCCCCACAACGTGTACCCCCCCATGTGTGTCTCTTCTCCCCTTCACACACACATCCCCCCAGTTCCCCTACACTCCAGGATGGGGCTCTGCCAGCCCCCCGGCTGTCTCTGGGGATGGGACTCGCCCCCCTTGCCCCGGCCCGGGGGACACAGGCACTCACCAAGAAGGGAGAGCAGAAAATGGAGAAGAACGTCACGAAGGCACAGCCACAGCCACAAAGTGAGACAGACAAACAGAGACTGTGGGGTGGGTTTTATACTCGACTGCAAAACTGGTTCTGACGCCGACTGGAATTACAAGGCAGGGGGGAAGAGCCAACTGCAGCACAGAGCAGACACCTGGCATGACGCCAAGCCATACACATCTTGTGACTCATTCCGATTTGGAGGGGTAGGGAGGTTTTCTCCCACGCTCTGGGCAGCAGCCCCAGCCTAATCTCCAGGTTTCAGAGTATCAGCCGCGTTAGTCTGGATCTGCAAAAAGAACAGGAGGATTTTTGGCACCTTGGAGACTAACACATTTATTTGAGCATAAGCTTTCGTGGGCTACAGCCCACTTCATCAGATGCATAGAATGGAACACATAGTGAGATATATACACATATTGAGAACATGAAAAGTCGGAAGTTGCCCAACCAACTCTAAAGAGGCTAATTAATTAAGACAGGCTATTATCAGCAGGAGAAAAAAAAAACTTTTGTACCAAATCATCCAGCATTCTTTCCTGAGAGTCTGTAATGGCCGTGAATTCTCTGATCTGCCCAGAGCTGCTCTGTCTGTTCTTTGTGCAGCTTCCTCCAGCTCCAGCTTCTTCAGGCCTGCCCCACACATGGCGATGTAGCTGACACACATTCCTGCAGCGTTGTGGTAGATGCTCTTCCTTCCACTTAGACTGGGTTTAAAATGTTTTAGCTTATGTCAGTAAATGTACAGGTTGTCCATTGTAGTACCAGCTACATCAGTGTAACTGCATCCAGACTGTGAGGGTTCTACTACCCCGACATAGCCTCAAACCGTTCAGTTTTTGTGTGCAAACAAGCCCTGAGGAAGTGGTAGTGGGGGTGCAGGAACTGAGGGGAGCAAACCCAGCGCTAGGTGTAAGAAGCCTGAGCAATTGCCGGGTTCCCTCCTACTGTCAGCCAAGGTGACACAACCATATTCTGTTGCTCATTCTGCTTTCTTCAAAGCAGAGTGCCAAGCTCACCTACCATGGGCCATATCCTCCCACGTCATTAAGTCCAGCCCAGCAGCCTGCAGGTGCTGCTTGATGCAGTCCTTGTAGCAGCATTTGGGGCTGGCTGACCTTCCTACTGCCTTTTTCAGATTCACCATACAGAATTCTCTTAGGTCAGTGGTTCTCAAACTTTCGTACTGGTGACCCCTTTCACATAGCAAGTCTCTGAGTGTAACCCACCCCTATAAATTAAAAACATTTTTTTATATATTTAACACCATTATAAATGGCGGAGGCAAAGTGGGGTTTGGGGTGGAGGCTGACAGCTCACAACCCTCATGTAATAAACTCACAGCCCCCTGAGGGGTCCCGACCCCCAGTTTGAGAACCCCTGTCTTAGGCAGTTGATTGTTCTCCAAACAATCGGGATAGCTGACCCAGGTCATTCACCTCCACGCTATCATGGCTGCCAGCCATAGCACTTCATTGGTGGTGATTTTGTCAGACCATTTGGTGCCCATTGTACTGCGCAGATGGTGTTGTTGCAGGCGGTAAAATTTTTGGATATGGCGACGATAGAGGGGGCAGGTCTCTAACGAGTGTAGAAGACAAGGGAGCAGAGCAGCTCTGTAAACCTGGCATTTTGTGGGCACTTTAACACATCCTCCCCCCTGCCCATCTTGACCATAAGAGGGGTGCGGTGAGGGTGCTAAGAAAACAGTCCCTTATTTTTTAAACACAAAGTTGGCCACTCTACTGCAGAACAATGGGCAATTCTCTTTAATTAGAGCTCACTGCTATATGAACTAAGGGAGCTACTTTGTACTGAGCCTTGTACTAAAGTAATAAACAGGACAAGCCTGACAGCTGAGATCATAGCACAAAGCCCTGAGCAGCTTTTGAGCTGCTTTAGCAGAAGTGTGGGAGGGTTACGATTATTTTCCAGCCCCAACTGCCTGGACTTTGTAACGCTGGGGAGCGCTGCCAAGGGACAGCATGTTCCCTCCTACTGTCAGCCAAGGTGGCATGACGATGTTCGTGAAGGCAGAGCTGGATTTGCATTTCACTGAGCATGTTAAGAACCAGGGCCTGTGTGCCATTGTAGTGTCCTGTCTGCTATGTACACGTGTAAGGGACAACACAAGGTGCAGGGAGGGTGCCATATTTTCCAAAAGGGGAAATGGGACACTGCCTGGGACTAGTCTGAGCCCCCTACCCCCTTCAACCTGGGGCTGGCAGCAGCAGCTGGTCTGAGCCCATCCCATTCAGGGCCAGCCTGTGCCACTCACTCCCGCCTGGACTTGTGCTGCTCACCTGAGCCCTCCCTCCCCCTGTGGGGGCTGGTGTCACCCCTCCTTTCCCATTGAACATTCCTCCGCACCCCGCCAGGGATTGCTTCACACCCCGCTTTTTTGACAAATTCCCAGTTTTGCCAAAAAAAGTCAGGACAGCTGGGACAGGGCTTAAAAAAGGGACTGTCCTGGCCAAAACGGGACATACGGTCACCCTAGGTGCAGGGCAGTGGGGGAGAACTGGGCCCATGGATCATCAGTAACAAACAGGGCCTTTAGCTTCAGTGGGGACCCACTGACACTTTCATTTTTAACAACAAGGAGTTTGTTAGTCTCTAAGGTGCCACATGACTCCCTGTTCTTTTGGCTGATACAGACTAACATGGTTACCGTTCTGAAACCAGTTTAATTTTTGTCAGCATTACACTCCTGCTTAGAGTGACCAGATGTCCCGATTTTATAGGGACACTCCCGATTTTTGGGTGTTTTTCTTATATAGACTCCTATTACCCCCCACCCCTGGCCCGATTTTTCACACTTGCTCTCTGGTCACCCTACTCCTGCTGCTGAAAAGCAGCTGTCAGAACGGGGACAGGCCAGGGTCAAATGTGGGTCACAGAGACCTGAATCTCTCCCCTCTCCCTCCACTTCCAGCCTCACACCTGTGCATCCCTGGGTGGCTACAGGCTGGTGGTCACTTTCTCCAACTGCCTCTTCAAATCTCTCACTCAAGCCCTCTGTCATGGAACCACAAGGTCTGGGATAAGCCCCAGCTTTTGAACAGTCTCTTACAGCAGTGGTTTCCAAACTGGGGTTCGTGACCCCCTGGGGGTTTGTGAAATGTTACAGGGGGTTCTCAGGAAATAAATCCCTAATGGTGGACAGAGCTGTCCCTAGGGTCTGTTAGGACATAGATATTCAGGCCTGTCTGCAAAGGCCTATACTTTAAGAATTTAGGTGTATTCTTATCACTTAGTTATAGAGGGATAAAAGAAAGAATCAAAATTACTGTCTGCCAGTGTAAGGGCCTTCTCTTACTGTGACAGTCTTGAGGCCTGGTTCTTCAGCTAAGCAGCAGAGGCAGCCATAAGCTGGGAAGTGTATGGTCACATCCCCACATTTCAAACTAGTCACATTGAAATAAGGTGCTATTGGGCTGTTAGGAATACAATCCTGTCCTGTAAAAGCAGCAGAGAATCCTGTGGCACCCTATAGACTAACAGACGTTTTGGAGCATGAGCTTTCATGGGTGAATACCCACTTCGTCAGACGCAGGTGGTGGAAATATCCTGTCCTGATATTTCTATCACCTCCAGAGAAAGGGAAGAGCCTAGAAGATGTAAAAGGAAACTTCGTTTGATAGCATCCTGTCTGGCAAGAACTCACTTATCAATAGCTGGGGTGTGAAATCCTCATTTCTGTATTGTTCTGTCCCTGTAGTCTCTACTTCCCTATTGTTTGTCTGTATAAACTCTGGTTCTGTGATTGTTTCTGTCTGCTGTATAATTAGTTTTGTTGGGTGTAAACCAATGAAGGTGGTGGGATATAATTGGTTAAATAACCATGTTACAATAGGTTAGTATTGGTTAGTTAAATTTCAGTAAAATGATTGGTTAAAGTATAGCTAAGCAGAACTCAAGCTTTACTATATAGTTTGCAGTCAATCAGGCAGTAAGGGAGGAATGGGAACAGGGACTGGGGGTGGGGGAATTGGAATCATGTTCTGCTAAGGGGGGGAGAATGGGAACAGGGAATGGAGGTGGGGGAATGCGAAGAGGGAATAGGAACAGGGACACAGGCAAGGAAGGCTCTGTGGTGTCAGAGCTGGGAAGGGGGACACTAAGGAAGGAAACTGGAATCATGCTTGCTGGAAGTTCACCCCAGTAAACATCAAATTGTTTGCACCTTCGGACTTTGGGTATGGTTGCTCTCTGTTCATGCGAGAAGGGCCAGGGAAGTGAGAGGGTGAAGGAATAAGCCCCCTAACAGGTCCCTGGGCAGCATGGGGCCAGCAGCCCAGAGCCCCTGGACTTCCAAGAGCTAAACAGATCAAAGCAAGCATACCTATCATATTGAGGAGATTTAAACTTCTAAGCATTTCCTTAGAAGACTCCTTAGAAGAAATGGAAAGGGAGTGGATATTTTTTGCCATTTTTTAAATTAAATAGGCAGCTAGTGTTGTTTTTAAATTATTGTGAAGAACAAGTTTAAGCTTTGTTGTAACATAGTTGTTTGCCTGGACTGCTCAAGACCTGAAAGCTTGTATAGGAGGAACTCTTTGGGTACGTCTACACTACGGGATTATTCCGATTTTACATAAACCGGTTTTGTAAAACAGATTGTATAAAGTCGAGTGCATGCGGCCACACTAAGCACATTAATTCGGCGGTGTGTGTCCATGGTCCGAGGCTAGCATTGATTTCCGGAGCGTTGCACTGTGGGTAGCTATTCCATAGCTATCCCATAGTTCCCGCAGTCTCTCCCTCCCCTTGGAATTCTGGGTTGAGATCCCAGTGCATGATGGTGCAAAAACAGTGTCGCAAGTGATTCTGGGTAAATGTCGTCACTCATTCCTTCCTCCGGGGAGAAGCAACGGCAGCCAATCATTTCGCATCCTTTTTCCTGGATTGCCTGGCGACGCCATAGCACGGCAACCATGGAGCCCGTTCAGCCTTTTTTTTACTGTCACCATATGTCTACCTGATGCGCGCGAAGCGATACTGCAGCGCTACGCAGCAGCATTCATTTGCTTTGCATGATAGCAGAGACGATTTCAGTTGTTCTGTACTGTCTGCTGCCATGAAATTGGCAATGAGATGACAATTATCTGTCTTCATTACTGTCTGCTGCTATCAATGGGTGCCCTGGCTGAGGTCGGCCTGGGGCACAAAGGCAAAATAGGAATGACTCCGAGTCAATCCTCTTTAGGTTTCTAAAATAGAGTCAGTCTGCCTAGATGGGCAAGTGTGCTAGAGAACCAGTGTATCAGAGAGCACAGCTGCTCGTGCCAGATCCCGCAAAATGATGAGCTGCATGCCATTGCATGGGGGGTGCCCGCAACAACCCCACCTGTTGCTTCCCTCCTCCCACAACCTTCCTGGGCTACCATGGCAGTGTGCCCCCATTTGTGTCAGAAGTTATAAAGAAGCGAGGAATAAGAAACAGTGACTTGTTAGTGAGATAAAATGAGGGGGAGGCAGCCGTCCCGCGCTGCATTGACAAGCAGGCAGGACATTAAGCAGTGCGGGGGAGAGGAGCCCAGCATCCCGCTGCTATGATAGTCCAGGCAGTACAGAATCTTTTCTTTACACATGAAAGAGAGGGGGCTGATGGAGCTCAGCCCTCGTTGCTATGATGAGGACGGTTACAGCCGTTCTGTACCATCTACTGGGAATGACCAGGCAATATCCTATTTTTACCCAGGCCCCTGGCCAGTCTCACCTGAGGCCAGCCAGGAGCACTCATTCGGTGATGGTGACGATGGATAGCAGTCATATTGTACCGCTGCCACTGGGAGGAAGAAGGCAGAACTGCTCTTACCTGCTGCAGCATCGCGTTCTACCACCAGCACTTCAGTAGACAACTAGGCGCGACATTGAAAAAGTCAAGAAACGATTTCTTTCCTTTTCTTCACGTGGGGGGGCAGAGGGAAGAAATGGACGAGCCTATACCCTGAACACTCCGGACATGTGTTTGAACCTACAGCATTGGCTCAGCCAAGAATGCAAATACATTTTCGGAGACGCGGGGACTGTGGAGAGGCTGGAGGTCAGTACCACCTCCCTCCCTCATGAGCACTCATTGGATTCTTTGGCTTCCACGTTACAACTTGTCACGCAGGACTGTGTAGACCGGAGATTTTTCAAATGTTTGACATTGTTTTCCTGTTAAGCGAGCTCGAAGAATGATTTGCTCCCATCGCGATCAGCATCCATATCTCACGTACGGTCCTGCTGGAGGCTTCTTTTTGGATTTGAGACTGCATTCGCACCGCGTGCTGATCAGAGCTCCACGCCTGGCAAGACAGGAATGTAATTCAAAAGTTCGCTGGGGACTTTTCCTGATTTATGGCCATGCATCGAGTTCAGATTGCTGTCCAGAGCGGTCACAGTGGGCACTGTGGGATACTGCTCGGAGGCCAATACCGCGGATTTGCAGCCACACTAACCCTAATCCAATATGGTAATACCGATTTTAGGGCTACTCCTCTTGTTGGGGAGGAGTACAGAAACCAATTTAAAGAGCCCTTTATATTGATATAAAGGGCCTCGTAGTGTGGATGGGTGCGCCATTAAATCGGTTTAACGCTGCTAAAATCGGTTTAAACGCGTAGTGTAGACCAGGCCTTTGAGTGGGTTCTTAAATACCTTCATGCTATTTCACGTCTGATACTCCTTGATGAAACATAGGAGCCTTGTCTTATAACAGCTTATTCAAAGTGATACAAGCTACAGAAGTGAGATCTTGGAAGAGTGTTGCCGTTTTCATAATGTAATAAAAATACTGTAATGATAAATAATAATTAATAATCAATAGTGTGTAATAAGCATGTCATAAGAACAAATTTTATATTTCCCTGATCACTTCTTATATAGTTTATACTCAGGTAAAGGAGAAAATCCATGGAAATATTCATTTTTAGGAGTGGGTTTGCGAGACTTGACATTTTAGTGAAAGGGGTTCGCAGGTTGTTTAAGTTTGGGAACCACTGTCTTACAGGAACCCCGTGAGTGGGCCAGGCCTCCAGAGGGTCTAACTCTTCCTTCAGGCTAGGCATCTGCATTGGGGGACTAGAGAGAACCTGGACAGGGAACAAGCTCCTCCATCACCCGGTTTGAGGGATCAGTGTGAGGGGAGTCTCCTCCATTAGGGGTGTTCAGGGCATCCTACACACTGCTCTTTGGGGGTTTCCCCAACTTCATCCCCTTCCCGCCACTCCAGCATGGAGCCCCAAGAGAATGGCTCTGCACTGGGCAGGGCACTGCCGGGTGCTGCGTGCCCCAGAGGCGGGACAGGGATCACTCCCTGCAGGGAGAGGAGAACTGTGGTGGTCAGTGATCACACTGGCCCAGATCCTCACAGGTATCTAGGCACCTAACACCCCCATTTTGGAAGTGAAACACCTAAATACCTTTGGGGATCCGGGCCTCGGGACTTAAGGTGCTTGCAAGAGTAAAGCCTTCTTCTGGGTCTGAGGCCTAGCCACGCAGAGCTACCAGAGCTGCCCAGCGCCCTGCCCAGACTCTTTCTGGGAGTCTCAGCCCTTAAAGGATTAGTCCTCAATGCCACAGGAGGAACCGGGAAGGAGGATCTCTGCTCCACAGCTCTGCACCAGCGACTCTGTGAGCCTCAGTGACTGCAATGAGGCTCCTTTTCCCCTGCTCTTCTGGGCACCCTGCCAATGATTTTTACTTGAGTCACACAGTCGAATATCTTTCCTCCATAACCCCAGGAAATCAACCCCACAGAGAGCTGGTCTTTGCTGTGCTGTTTGCTCTGCTGTCACCGCATGTGCAGCTCATTTACCACTGGGTTATTATCGCTTCGCTGTTCCTGGGGACGTGAGAAGGGAACCCAAGACTGGGGGTGGGGGAAGGTTCCTTTACTTGGGGTGCAGGGGAAGATCTGAAGAGTGGGGGAGGGAGGATCCTCCGTCGTGTGTGCGTGGGGGGGAGGGGGGGAATTACTGCAACACACTGTAGCAGGGAAGAAACATGAAAGTCCCCCAGGACAGGTCAGACCCCTCAGCTCCCCAGGAAAAGGGAGCCCATCAGCCCTGCTGCTACAGTCCCTGCACTGGCTCCCCTTCAAACCTTCAAGCCCCTCCAGAGGCTGGGACCAGGCTATTCTTTTGGGAGTCCCTTTCCCTGGGTATCTATAGGGCTAAATCTCTCCTCTCAACCCCTCCTCTCTGTATATCCCAACCCCCTGCCCAGGGGTGTCTCTAGGATTGAGTCCTCCTATTAACTCCTTTACCCCTAACTCACCTTTCCTCATCGTTGTCCCCATCCCCTGAGTGTCTATGGGACCAGGTCTTGCCTCTCCCCCAGGCAGGCGGGGAAATTCTGTCCTCACCTCTAAATCCCTGGTTTGGAACTGAGCTAGGGTAATGGGTGATCCCTGCAAACCACCCACGCCTGCTCTTGCTGCCCACCCAGACACTAACAAGAAGAGAGAGACAAGCAACAGCTATCTCCTGCCCATAGAGGGGAGTAGGGTCTAGTAGTTAGAGCAGGGGGGCCTGGAAGCCCAGACTCCTGGGTTCTTTCCCCAGTTGTGGGAGGGGAGTGGGGCCTGATGGTTAAAACAGGGGGACCTATTATGATCTGTGTGAAGGACAGAGCCTCCTTTGTGGCTGGCTGGTGGGGTGGAGGCAGGGAGACACAGACCTGTAACCCTATGGCTGCTTTGTTCACTAGAGTGACCCAGAGTCAGAAGCTGCTGCTGGCACAGAGGACAGTCACTCTCTGCTTTCTCAGGGAGAGCTCACATGACATCTTACTTTTTTTCCTGTTCCCCTTCCTCTCAACTAAATTGCCTACAGCTAGTGGGGCAGGCTCTGCTGTTTCTGTAACGTGATGGGTTAGAGGGAGGAAAGTCTTGAGTAAGTTATGGCATTCAGCCAGCCCTGAGCTGAATGGATCTGCCACAAGGCCCCATCTGGAGTTGAGCCAAAACATTTCCAAACTGACTCTGTGCAGAACAAACTAAAAAGCCCAGCTAAAAACAGACCAGCATTTCCTAACAGCCTGTAGCAAACCTCTGAAGACTCTTGTAGCAAAGGGACCAGAAGCAGCAACGAACCCTGATCCAGAGAAGATAAAATGTAACCCTGGGCAGCTTAAAATGATAAAGATAAAATGTGACTCTGAGCAGCTTAAAGTCCAGTTTATCCCTCAACTACCATGAGCTGCAGCCTAGCCCCAGTGGGGAGAATATTTCTAACCCGCCCTGTTTTGCTCTGTGCAAAAAGTCCAGTGTAACAATCAGTTGTAACTTAGTTATTTCCTATCTGTGTCAGACTAGTCTTTATGGATGAGATCAGAGCTCCCAAGCCCTACACAGCGCACCAGTTGGCCTGACCGTACAGCTCGACCAGTGAGGTGCTTGGCTGGGGTTTGAGGGAGACTGCAGAGAAGTGAGCCGCATACTCATGTATCTTACAGTTTCATGCTGCAGCCCATCCCTATAGGATCTGGGCACCTTTCATGTATAACCATCAGCAGCAAATTCCTGGTGTGTTTCATGGAGTCTCTGGATCTTCTCCCTTTATTGGAATCAAATCTCTGCTTCAGGGAGGGCTTGAGTTTTGATCTTTTTAATTATTAATTTCCTCTTTTATGTTTTGGTTGTTTGGGGGTTAGGGTGAGAAGGGGAGTCATTGTTGGGGAGAGGCTTCTCTGTTGGGGGCTCAGTGTCATGGGGGGATCCTGGCTCTGGGAGGGCAGTGGTATCTAGAGGTTACAGCAGTGGAGATCATTATGATGTGGGCACGGTAAGGAGGCTTCACACTGGATTCAACCAGGCAGCAAGACTCTTCTCTTTGGGGGGAGGGGTAAGGCTGGGTGTGGGGAGGGGGGATTATAGCAACACCCTGTCTCTGGGGACAGGGCCGGCTTTACGAACTGCGAGGCCCAATTCAAAAGAGCTGCTGCCGAAGACAGCGGCAGGATTTCAGCAGCAGCTCAATTGGCTGCCGCTGTCTTTGACACCACTTCGGCAGAGAGTCCTTCTTCAGCGGGAGCAATTGAGCTGACACCGAAAACAGCAGCGGGACTTTGGTGGCAGCTCACATTTTGGCAGGGCCCGATTCTGGGGAATTGGACTAAAGCTGGACCTGTCTGGGGAAGAACACAAGGAAAAGGGACCTGCTGAGTCCTGCTGTTCCAAGCCCTTCACTGGTTCCACAGTGAACCCCACATCCCATTCAGGGGCATGGCCCTGATCTTCTGCATCCAATCTCTGAGTGGCTCCCACTCATTAGATGTCTATGGGGCCGAGTCTCTCCACTCTGCCCCTCCACCCTGCCTCAGCTTTTTTCATCCCTGCACCCCAGATCCCCTGCCTCATGGGTGTCTCTAGGGCTGAGTCCTTCCTTTTAACCCTCCCACTCCTAGCCACACCGGGTCCCAATAACCACCCAGACACATGGCTCAGGTATTTGAGTAGGGCTGGCAGGACAGAGAGAGGTTGCAGATCCCTAATTGCAGAGCCTTAGACGTGTATGAGCAACAGTATTTCCTGTTTGGACCCCTGAGGGTGGGGACAGTTCAGTGGAGGGCTTGGGCGCTTCAGGCCTAGTGCCTGGGTTTAGCAGGGTTGACACTCACTGGTGCAGTGCCTCCTGCTGGTCACCTTGGGAATTAGCTCTTCAGCCTCAAGCACCTCCTTCTGGCCAGGGTCTCCCATGCCTTAGGTCCTATGTCTCTCCTGGACCTCAGTATCCCATACCTCAGGGTTCTGCCCCAGCAGTACCCCATAATCTGGGTCTCCCCTCCCAGGGGAACCCCCAACCCTCTAAACCCACCTTACCCCAGTGGCTACTGCCAGTCATCATCTAGCCCCTACTCACTGGGGCAGACTGCAGTGTAACGGCCACTCATCACCTGCCCAGATTCCCCCTGAATCCTCAGTATAGGAGCCTTCCCTCTGCCCGGAACACCCCCAAACCTTCCAATGGTTCATATGGCCAACCTTCCTCCCCCCTCAGCCCCCCATGCTTCTTGAAAGAGCCTCCTTCTCCTAAAAATCAGCTGCTTTTGATACATGCTTTGTTGCTGCGGCTGCTTTCCCTGCTACAGAAATCTTCAGATGTTTCCTACACGGTGTTAGGAAATGCAGCTGCCCTGCCCCCACGCCGTCAGCAGTTGGGTTAGTTTCCTTTTTTACACAGTCAGCTTTGCTGGAAGTGAGAACCGTCTTTGGGTGGATTCCAGATGGGGCCCTGTTGTTACAGATCTAGTCAATTCAGTGCTGCCTGAAAGACACAAGTGACTGACTGCTCTCCCAGCAGCTGCCTCAATTTGCACTTCCCACTCCCAAACCCTTAGGGACAGAATCTGGGCGATTTGGTTGAGGTGAAGGCAGGGGCCGGGCAGCTCTATGTTTTTTACCACCCCCAAGCACTGCAGGCAGGTGGTTTTCGGCGGCGTACCTGCCGGTGGTCCTCTGGTCACAAGGATTCGGCAGCATGCTTGTGGGAGGTCTGCCGGTGCCACACCATCGGCATCCCCGCCACTGAATTGCTGCGGGACCAGCGTACCTCCCGCAGGCACGCCGCCAAAAGCTGCCTGCCTGCCACCCTCACAGCGACCAGCACACCACCCCCCCGTGGCTTGCCACCTGAGGCACGAGCTTGCTGTGCTGTTGCCTGGAGCTGCTCCTGGATGAAGGGGAACAAGAAACAAAGCACAATCCAATGTGAGTTCTCCCTGAGGGAGCAGAAAGTGAGTTCCCTCTGCCCCAGCAGCAGCTCCCAGGCCATGGGGCCGCAGTGCACAAAACAGCCTTAGGGTTAAAAATCTGCACCCACCCCTAGCTCCAGCCCTCCTCTTCTCCAACCGGCCACACAGAAGCCTCCTTCTGTTGCCCAGATCATAGTGGGCCCCCTGCTCTGATCACTAGACCCCATTCCCCGTCCCAGACCCAGAAAGACTAATTCAGCCCTGGTGCAATTAGCACAACTCCAGTGATTTCAGCAGGGTCATCGCCGCTCTCCCCAGGGCTGCCGAGTCCCCTGCCTGGCTGGGGTTCCAGTCCTGGGACATGACTGCAGGGGAGAGATGAAAATCCAGGCTGAACACCGAGCCCTGGCCAGCACCCCTGGAAAGAGCCCATTGTCTGTTGGCGGGACCCTGATCCCCTCCTTCTTCCCACATCACTGACTGTGGACCTTCTCTTCCCTGCACTGACTGGCTGCAGGCTCCCGCCAGTGCTTGAGAGTTTCCTCACTTCAGCCCCCCTGCTCACCATGTGCTCCCCCCTCCCAGCTTTTATCCCTCCCATTTACCCACTCCCCTCTTCCTGCCTGCCTTTCCTCTCAGCCAGTCCTCCCCTCATCAGCCTGGGCCCTGGGCTACAGTTCATAGAAATAAGAAAGAAAAAAAAATAAAAAAACTTCCCAAAATTATTTAAAAAACGAGGCAAACAGGGTGTCACTAAGAAAATGCTCACAAACCGTTGCACTGTGGGCTCTGCTTGTGTGGTACATGGCTGTGCCCTCCACCTTGTCTAGTGAGGCTGTGAGCTCTTTGGGGCAGGGACTGTCTCTCCCTGTGTGTCTGTGCAGCGCCTGGCACAACGGGGCCCTGATCTCAGCTGGGGCAGGGACTGTCTCTCCCTGTGTGTCTGTGCGATCGGCACAACGGGGCCTGACTCAGCGGGCGCAGGGACTGGTCTTACGCTGTGGTCCTGTGCGCACCTGCATGTGACTTGCCTCACTGGGGTCTCTAGGTTGCTACTCTACCTCTATTGATAGCAGGCACTGAATCCAAACTTCAGTCTGTATCCTACAGGCTCACTGTCCGCTCGTGCACGCTCCCACTCCACACCTGGTATCAACATCAGGAATGCCACACTGGAAACTATCGCAATTTACCCACTAAAGATCTGTCCTAGGAAGTGCATTTGATATGGGCTGTCGTGCATACTGGAGTTTTAAAGGGCTCACTGAGGCTCGGAACTTGACTCTCTGGCCTTGTCGATGTTTCATTTTGTCTTCCGTCGGTTTGTGGCTGTGGCATTCTCGCTACGGGGAGTTCAACCCCTACACCGTTAGGCCTGTTCTTCCCCATCCAGTTAATTAGCCAGACCCAGCAGTCGCAATGAGTCACTGTTGTTACCGAACCTGGCCCATCACTGAAATGACCAGTTACAGCTTCGCTCGGCCCCCCCGTGGTATGCAGCTTGGTCAGGGCTGACTGCCAGGACCAGTAACAGAGCGGTGCTGGGGGGCCGAAACCCAAGGGGCAGCACTCTGGCTGCTATGGGGCGGAAGTCGGGTTTCAGTAGCCAATTTGGCGCGATCCTTCATTTTTTTTCCCCTCTCGGAGCGAGAGATTGCCTTGAATTGCCTGAAGAGAGTGGAGCGGTTTGCAAATCGTGCTGCTGCAGCTTTTTTTTTTTTTTTTTTTCTTCGCATGGCTTGGTTACGCAGGGGTATCTTTCAATCCAAGCTTCTTGGTACACTATTACTTGTATTAGCAAGGAGGATGTCCGAAAAAATTCGGGGGACACGGCCCGTTGACCGTATAACTAGATGGTGGCACAACAGGACAAAAACAACGATTGCTATTCACTTAAAGGCTACTTATACTTAATCTAAAGCACTTACACACATCTGCAACAGGTTAGTAAAACACCACCAGCCCTTGACAATTACCGAAGCTGAGTGTGGCTCTCGAGTGGCACAGCAGCAGCCCGCCTGCCGCTGGGGAGCACAAGATGCATCCAGAGGGAGAGACCTGTCCCAAAACGAGTCCCCTTATTTATACCTTAGTAATAGAACGACATGTCCCTTAAAGAAACCTTGTTAAGTAAGCAGTTTCAAGCAAGAGGTTCCTTCTGACTATTGATTAACCAGGTGTGGGTTTTTCCAGAACTTGCAGCCTTGAGACCTCAGTAGACATTCCTGGGGCATATCCTACTCTTTTAAAACGCATGTATCAGCAACTTCAACCCAATTCTTATCAGGAAGGACGTGGGGTCAAGCTGCCCTTTTGGTGGCACCCTAAACCCCCCTCCCCTCCTGCCTTGGTCAAGCTGAGACTTGCTTTTAACAGCTTGCTGACTAGGCTGTCTTTAACAATAAGCCATAGTGGTTTCAGGCACTTGACTGGTTTGCCAAGGTCTCCTCATACACTTGGGGCAGCAGAAAACCTGGAGCCAGCCCTGAGCTTGGGACTGAGTTTCCTAGTTCAGGTCCCACATGTACACGGCAGCCAGCTCAGGAACCTGGCAGCTGCTGTTCCAACTCCAGCACCAGATCCTGCTCACCCAGGCACCGCTCTAAGAGGTAGAGAACAGAGCTCCTGCTTTCAGTCTCAGGCTTGGTCTACACTATGACCTTAGGTCGGTATAACTACATCACTCAGTTATAACGATATTCAGTTATACCAACCTAACCCTCGTGTAGACAGAGCTATGTCCTACCGTCGCCCTAGCTATCGCCTCTCGGAGAGCTGGGGTACCTACGCTGACAGGAGAACCGCTCCTATTGGCTCAGGTAGCATCTTCACTACATGCTACAGCAGCCCAGTATTACACCTGCAGTGCTGTCAGTGTAGACCAGCCCTCAGCAACTTCTATTTGAGATAATGGAAACCAGGAAACCGAGAACAAATCCCAGGGGGTGAAAGCTGAGGCTGCTTCCCAACCCTGTCAGTGGCTGCGACAGGCAGGCCAGAAGCCCCAGTTAGGGCCACGTATTCCAGCAATCGTGGTACTCAAAACTGCAGCCAGATTGCCAAAGGAGCTCAGCTCCCACTGAGAACAAGGGGTTGGAGGGGAGGGAGGATTCCTAGACATAAAGGGACCAGAAGGACCATTAGATCATTTAGTCTGACCTCCTGTATAATGCAGGCCAGAGAATTCCCCCTTTATGCACCAGTGTTGAGCCCAATAGCTTCTACTGAGTTTCCATTGTCCTCAGTGGGAGCTGAGCTCTTCTGATGACCTGACCCTGATTGTGGGTTCTAGCCCTTCTGAAAGCCCAGGCCTTAGTGCAGAAAGAAATGAGCTGAAGTTACACAGCTACCATCCTCCACTCTCCCCTCCCCAGCTCCAGCTCCCGCTTGTGGGTGTTGCAAAGCTTCCTGTCCTGCCCAGTGTTCTGGAAGCTGGTGGTGACTCAGGTGCTGCTCTGCTTTCAGTTCAGTTGTGAGATATTTTTAACTGCTGGGGCATACACTACGGGGCAGCTGGGCCCTGCAGCTTCCAGGCAGTGAGACCTGCTGCTGTCTCCCTGTCAGCTACACTAGCTCTCCTGTCAGCCATCTCCAAGGCAGGGCAGCCCTTCTCCTCTCACCACCCCTTCGTGGGGCAGGTTTTCCCTTGTTCAGCTCCCCCTGCTGCACAGGGAAGAAGACTAACCAGTGTACCTAGCTGGTGCTGAACAGGCCCAGAAGGGCTCCTTAGTCTCCTCCAGGGCCGGTGCAACCATTTAGGTGAACTAGGGGGTCACCTCGGGCGCCAGGATTTGGGGTGCAGCATTTTCTTCAGCAGTGACCGCGGTGGCTGGATCTTTGGCGCCCCGGTCCCCGCCGGCATTTAGGCAGAGGGAGCTAGGGGAGGGCAGCCTGCAGCAAGGCGGGGGCAGCACGCAGGGGAATTCCCCGCCCCAGCTCACCTCTGCCCCGCCTCCTCCCCGAGCACGGGTGGCTGCTTTACTTCTCCCGCCTCCCAGGTTTGCGGCGCCTAAGCTGATTGGCGCCGCAAGCCTGGGAGGTGGGAGAAGTGAAGCAGCAACAGCGTGCTCGGGTGGGGGTGGAGCAGGGATGAGCTGGGGGGGGGACACCTCAGGGTGGGGGAAGGCCGCAAGGTGGAAGTTTTGCCTAGGGCGCGAAACATCCTTGCACCGGCCTGGTCTCCTCTCCATCAGAGTGAAGGCCTATCCCATCACACCTCCCAGAGGTAGGAACTGAACCCAGGAGTCCTGACTCCCAGCCCCGCTTAGCCTACTCCAACCCACCAGACTCCACCCCAACCCAGAACAGGAGATAGAACCCAGGAGTATCACTCCCCCAACCAGGTGTCAGCAGTTTGGTGGGAATGAGCCGTTACACTAGCTCACCTCCAAACCAGGGACTGACTCTGAGCTACCAAGTGTAGAACTGATGGCAGAATCGCCCCCCTGCCCATGGGCATAGTTTGAAGAGGGGTGGGAGAGGGGGGTTGCTCCCCAAACTGCAAGTCTTGGGAAGGCATTGAATTTGCGTGGCCCCATTGTCCTGACTGGAGCTGCCCCCCACCCCAATATAGAAGTCAAACTACATCTATGCCCCTACCCCCCAAATGTGACTTCAGGAGATAGCTGAAAATCCAGGCTAAACACAGAGCCCTGGAACATCTCCCAGAAAGAACCCTGCCCTGGCCAGGTTACACCCCATGGTTAGCTAGTGGGACTCCAACCCCCTCATGTCTTCTACAGCGCTGACACTGGCCCCTGTCTGAGGCTGATGCTCCTCCCACTTGTCCCAGCATAAATCAGGATTAACCCCACTTGAGTCAATGAAGATTGAGCTATGTCAATTTACACCGCTGAAGGTCTGACCCAATGAAGTTTGAGAAGGAGACTAATGTGTCCCCAGCCTGTGCCTTCAGGGGATTAGCCAGACTGAACTGCCAAGAGTTTTCTGCTGCCTCTCAGCACTTTGACGGGTGGTTGCACAAGTTGGGTTTTCTCAGCTCTACCCAGGCTGCCGCTCTGCGGCTGGCTGTTGCCTTGTGCTAGGTTTACTTTTTCTCTTCTCTGGCTGAAAGCTGATGATCTCACTGCTGCGGGCGAGTTTATGTTACTCACATGGTATTAGGCCCTCTTGTTGCTCATTCAGTCATTAAACACTTTGACTGCAGCAGTCAAGATGAGATACTTTGTTCTCCCAGTTGGCCTTGCTCCAAAAGGAGTCAGGAGAAGTTTTGGCTCGGCTCTGGATGCAGCATGGAAGGGAAGGGAATTTCCCAGTTCATACCTGCATGTACACTGCAGCCAGCTCAGGAACCTGGCAGCTATTGTTCCGACTCCAGCTGCTGGATCCGGCTCTCCCAGTGGTAAGCAGAGAGCAGAGCTCATGCATTCAGTCTCAGGCTTGGTCTGCACTATGAATTTATGTCACTATAACTACGTTGCTGGGGGGAAGGCAGAAAATCCGCACCCTGAGTGATACAGTTCTACTGACTGAACGCCTGGTGTAGACAATGCTATGGTGAGGGGAGGGCTTCTCCTGTCGACATAGCCACTGCCCCTTGGAGAGCTGGGGTACCTACACTGACAGGAGAAGTGCGCTCCTGTCAGCACAGGTAGCATCTTCTCTAAGCGTTACTGTGGCGCAGCTGCACCTGCAGTGCTGTCAGTGTAGACCTCAGCAACTTTTATTTGCGATGAAGGAAACAAGGAAACTGAGAGAGAACAAATCCCAGAGGGCGAAAGCTGAGGCTGTTCCCAACCGTGCCAGCGGCTGCGACAGGCAGGCCAACAACCCCAGTTAGGGCCATGTATTCCAGGGAATGTGGTACCCAGGAATGCAGCCAGATTGTTGAAGGAGCTCAGCTCCCACTGGGAACAATGGGGTGGAGGGGAGAGGGTTCATAAACTCAGAGAATTTAAGGTCAGAAGGGACCCTTAGGTCTAGTCTGACCTCCTGCATAACCCAGACCAGAGAATCCCCCCCTTTTACTCCAGTGTTGAGCCTAATACCAGATGTTTGGCTAAGGCACTTCTCCACTCTCTGTTGTGCTCCATGGGAGCTGAGCTCTTTTCACAACCTGGCCCTTGAGGGTGGGTGCTGGGCCACGCTGAAAATCCAGGCTGTAGTGGAGTAGGGAGCAACCAGCCTTGAAATCACACAGCTGCAACTCCACACAGGTAGGGCGCCCAGATAGCAAGTGTGAAAAATCGGGACAGGGGGTGGGGGATAATTGGCACCTATATAAGAAAAAGCCCCAAATATCGGGACTGTTCCTATAAAATCAGGACATCTGGTCATCCTACACACAGTCCACCCTGGCCCAAGGGTTTGTCTTGTGAGGAACCTGTTAAGCAAGAAACTCCCTCCCTGCTGCACATCCCCATCCCCTGGCCAGTGAGGAGGAAGGACCCTGACCCAGGGAGTGGTTGGTTCTTGGGGAAACAGCAGCAGGAAAGCCAGGTGCAGCAGGGAAGCTGGATGCAGGGAGAAGTCCCTAGGGAGCTGTATACCGAGCAGGCTGCAGTAGGAGCCAAGGAGCTGCTGGGGAACAGAGTGTGAGTGCCGGACATTGCAGCTGGGTTCAGGTCTATGTGCGGCTCTTAGGGAAGCAGCAGTGTCTGGTACGGTGACCAGACAGCAAGTGTGAAAATTCAGGATGGGGGTGGAGGGCAATAGGTGCTATATAAGAAAAAGCCCCAAATATTGGAACTGTCCCTATAAAATCAGGACATCTAGTCACCCACTGGGCAGTGAACCAGTGAAGAGGGGCCCCAATGAGAGACATCCCAGTAGCTGATTTTGGCCTGAAGATCTGCAAGCTCCTATTTGCTCTGAATAGAGACAGGACTGGGGAGAGGGCACCCCAGGCACTAGGCCTGAAGCACCCAAGCCCTCCACTGAACTGTCCCCACCCTCAGGGTCCAAACAGGAAATACTGTTGCTCATATTGAGCTGTAAGCATCTAAGACTCTGCACCTAGGGGATCTCAACCTCTCCTTGTCCTGCCAGCCCTAGTCAAATACCTGAGCCATGTATCTGGGTGGTTATTGGGACCCAGTGTGGCTGGGAATGAGAGTGTTAAAAGGAAGGACTCAGCCCTAGAGACACATGGGGCAGGGGATCTGGGGTGCAGAGGTGAGAAAAGCTGGGGGTAGAGGGGCTGAGTGGGAGCCACTCAGAGAGCTTGGACCAGAAGATCAGGGCCATGCCCCTCTGAATGGGATGTGGGGTTCACTGTGGAACCAGTGAAGGGCTTGGAGCAGCAGGACTCAGCAGGTCCCTTTTCCTGGGGTTGCTTGTGGGGCTGGCTGGTCCCATCCAGAACCAGCTGGAGCTTTCCCAAGGCTCTTATGTTCATCCCCAGAGAAAGGATGTTGCTATAATCTAGGGTGAACAGACAGCAAGTGTGAAAAATCGGGATGGGGGTGGGGAGTAATAGGTGCCCATATAAGAAAAAGCCCCAAATATTGGGACTGTCCCTATAAAATCGGGACATCTGATCACCCTATTATAATTCCCTCCTCCCCACACCCAGCCTTAGCCCACCGCTGCTCGGATCTCTCCTCTACCCCAAGGAGAAGAGTCTTGCTGCCTGGCTGAATCCAGTGTGGAGCCCCCCTACCTTGCCGAGATCATAATGGTCTCCACCGCTGTAACCACTAGATACCACTGCCCTCCCAGAACCAAGATCCCCCATGACATCGAGCCCCCAACAGAGAAGCCTCCCCCCAGCAATGCCATCCCCTTCTCACCCTAACCCCCAAACAACCAAAACGTAAAAGAGAAAATTAATAATTAAAAAGATCCAAACCCCCTCCCTCAAGCAGAGATTTGACTCCAGTAAGGGAGAAGAGCCAGAGACTCCATGAAATCCCCCAAGTCTCCACTGCTACTGCTGATTAGACATGAAAGGTGCCCAGATAATACAGTGATGGGCTGCAGCATGAAACCCTAAAATATGTGGATACACGGCTCACTTCTCTGCAGCCTCCCTCAGACCCCACCAAAATACCTCTCTGGCCAGGCTGTCAGGTCAGGCCAACCAGTGTGCTGCGTCCATAGGGCTTCATATACCAGACCTAGAGCGAGTTTTGGAAGCTCTGAGCTCACCCATAAAGACTAGTATGACGGACAGGAAACAGCTGGGTTACAACTGATTGTTACACTGGGCTGTTTGCATATTGCAGAACAGGGCGGGTTAGAAATATTCTCCCCAGTGGGGCCAAGCTGAGGCTCCTGGCAGCTGAGGGATAAACCAGACTTTCAGTGGCCCAGAGTCACCTCTCTGGCTGGTTCATGCCTTGGGACAGGGTTACATTTTGTCTTCTCCGGATCAGGGTTTGTTGCTGCTTCTGGTCCTTTTGCTGCAAGAGTCTTCAGAGGTTTGCTACAGGCTGTTAGGAAATGCTGGTCTGTTTTTAGCTGGGCTTTTTAGTTTGTTCTGCACACGGTCAGTTTGGAAATGTTTGGCTCAACTCCAGATGGAGCCTTGTTGTGACAGATCCATTCAGTTTAGGGCTGGCTGAATGCCACAAATTACTCAAGACTTTCCTCCCTCTAACACATACAGATACAGCAGAGCCTGCACCACCAGCTCTAGACGATTTAGTTGAGAAGCAGAGGAAAAGGAAACAAAGTAAGATGCCATGTGACCTCTCCCTGAGAGATCAGAGAGCGACTGCCCTCTGTGCCACCAGCAGCTCCTGCCTCTGGATCACTCTAGTGAACAAAGCAGCCATACGGTTACAGGTCTGTGTCTCCCTGCCTCCACCCCACCAGCCAGCTACAAAGGAGGCTCTGTCCTTCACACAGATCATAATAGGTCCCCCTGCTTTAACCATCCTGGGTTCTTTCCCCTCAAACAACTGGGGAAAGAACCCAGGAGTCTGGGCTTCCAGGCCCCCCTGCTCTAACCACTAGACCCTACTTCCCTCTATGGGCAGGAGATAGATGTTGCTTGTCTCTCTCTTCCTGTTAGTGTCTGGGTGGGCAGCAAGAGCAGGCGTGGGTGGTTTGCAGGGCTCACCCATTACCCTAGTCAGTTCCAAACCAGGGATTTAGAGGCAAGGACAGAATTTCTCCCCCTGCCTGGGGGAGAGGAGAGACCTGGTCCCATAGACACCTGGGGGGCAAAGGTGAGGAAACATGAGCTGGGGGTGAAGGAGTTAATAGAAGGACACAGCCCTAGAGACACCCCAGGGCAGGGGATTTGGGGTACAGAGAGAGGAGGGGTTGAGAGGAGAGATTTAGCCCTATAGATACCCAGGGAAAGGGACCCCCTAAGAATAGCCTGGTTCTAGCCCCTCAAGGGGCTTGAAGGTTTGAAGGGGAGCCAGTGCAGGGACCAGAGCAGCAGGACTAATGGGCTCCATTTTATTGGCGAGCTGAAGGGTCTGGACTGTCCTGGGGGACTTCCATGTTCCTTCCCAGCTACAGTGTGTTGCAATAATTCCCCCCCACACACACACGCCGCGGGAGCCTCCTTCCCCCACTCTCCAGATCTCCCCCTGCGCCCCAAGTAAAGGAACTCCCCTCCCAGTCTTGAGTTCTCCTCTCATGATGTCCCCAGGAACAGTGAAGCAATAATAACCCAGTGGTAAGTGAGCTGCAAGTGAGGTGACCGCAGAGCAAACAGCACAGCAAAGACCTGCTCTCTGTGGAGTTGATTTCCTGGTGTTATGGAGGAAAAATATTCCACTGTGTGACTCAAACAAAAATCATTGTTAGGGTGCCTAGAAGAGCAGGGGAAAAGGAGCCTCACTGCAGTCACTGAGACCCACAGAGTCGCTGGCACAAAGCTGTGGAGCAGAGATCCTCCTTCCCCGTTCCTCCTTTGGCACTGAAGACTATGCCTTTAAGTGCTGAGCTTCCCAGACAGAGAGTCTAGGCAGGGCGCTGGGCAGCTCTGGTGGCTCTGCACAACCAGGCCTCAGACACAGAATAAAGCCTTGTTTTTGCAAGCAGCTTAAGCCCCGAGGCCCAGATCCCCAAAGGTATTTAGGTAAATCACTTCCAAAATGGGGGTATTAGGTGCCTAGATGCCTCTTGGGGCTCCATGCTGGGGTGGTGGGAAGGGGATGAAGTTGGGGAGGCCCTCAAAGCAGAGTATGTAGGATGCATGGATTCCCCCTGAACACCACTAATGGAGGAGCCTCCCTGCACACTGATCCCCCAAACCTTGCGATGGAGGAGCTTGTCCCCTGCCCAGGTCATCCCCGGCCCCTAGTGCTGGAGCCTATCCAGAAGGGAGAGTGAGACCCTCTGGAGGCCTGGCCCACTCACGGGGTTCCAGTCGTTCAAAAGCTGGGGCATAGTTCAGACAGGGCCTGAGTGAGAGAGATTTGATGAGGCAGTTGGAGAAAGTGACCTGCCCTGTAGCCACCCAGCGAGGCAGAGGCGTGAGGTTGGAAGTGGAGGGAGAGGGGAGAGATTCAGGCCTCTGTGGTCCACATTTGACCTTGGCCTGCTCCAGTTTTGACAGCTACTTTTCAGCAGCAGGAGTGTAATGCTGACAAAAATTAAATTGGTTTCAGAGGGGTAGCTGTGTTAGTCTGTAGCAGCCGAAACAACAGGGAGTCCTGTGACAACTTAGAGACTAACAAACTCCTTGTTGTTAAAAATGAAAGTGTCAGTGGGTCCTCACTGAAGCTAAAGGCCCTGTTTGTTACTGATGATCCATGGGCCCAGTTCTCCCCCACTGCCCTGCACCTAGGGTGACTGTGTGTCCTGTTTTGGCCAGGACAGTCCTTTTTTTAAGCCCTGTCCCAGCTGTCCTGACTTTTTTTGGCAAAGCTGGGCATTTGTCCCAAAAGCAAATGGGACAAATGCCCAATTTTGCCAAAAAAGTGGGGTGCAAAGCAACCCTTAGCAGGGTGCGGATGAATGTTCAGTGGGAAAGAAGGGGTGATACCAGCCCCCATGGGGGGAGGGAGGGCTCAGGTGGGCAGCAGGAGTCCAGGGGGGAGTGAGTGGAGTGGGCTGGCCCTGCATGGGATGGGCTCAGAGCAGCAGTTGCTGCCAGCCCCTGGTGGGGGGGAGCGCAGGGAGCTCAGACTAGCCCCAGCCGGTGTCCTGTTTTCCCTTTGGGGAAATATAGTCACCCTCCCTGCACCTTGTGTTGTCCCTTACAAATGGACATAGCCAGAGCCGTAACAAGGAATTTTTGCGCTCAAGACAAGGGCCAGCTCCAGGCTCTTCATCTGGCAATTCAGCGGCGGGTCCCTGAGTCCCTCTCGGAGGGAAGGACCTGCCGCCGAAATCCCGCCGCAGCTTCATGCATCCTTCAGAGGCAATTTGGCGGTAGGTCCTGGAGTCCCTGTTGGAGAGAAGGACCCACCGCTGAATTGCCACTGAAGAATGAATGGAGCAATGGTGGGAATTCGGCGGCAGGTCCTTCCCTCCAAGAAGGACTCGGGGACCCGCCGTTGAATTGCTGCCGAAGAAGCGGCGGCGGTAGAGCTGGCACTGAAGCGCCACTGATTGCAGTAGAGCTGTGCCCCTCGGCATTGTGCGCCTGAGGCAAGTGCCTCATTCGCCTCACCCTTGTTACGGCTCTGTACATAGAAGACGGGACACTGCCATGGCACAAAGGCCCTGGTTCTTACATGCTCAGAGAAATTCAAATCCAGCTCTGCCTTCACAAACATTGTCATGCCACCTTGGCTGACAGTAGGAGGGAACATACTGTACCTTGGCAGCACTCCCCAGTGTTACAAAGTCCAGGCAGTTGGAAGTGGAAAATAACTGCAACCCACCTACTTCTGCTAACGCAGCTCAAAAGCTGCTCAGTGCTTTGTGGTATGATCCCAGCTGTCAGACTCTTCCTGTTTATTACTTTAGTACAAGGCTCAGTACAAAGTAGCTCCCTTAGTTTATACAGCAGTGGGTTCTGATTAAAGAGAACTGCCCATTGTTCTGTAGTAGGGCTGCCAACTTTGTGTTTAAAAAATAAGTTTTCTTAGCACCCTCACCGCACCCGTCTTATGGTCAAGATGGGTGTCAAAGTGTCCACAAAACACCAGGTTTACAGAGCTGCTCTGCTCCCTTGTCTTCTACACCCATTAGAGACCTGTCCCCTCTATCGTCGCCAAATCCAAATATGTAATTTCCTGCGGAAACACCACCTGCGCAGCAGAATGGGAATCAAATGGTCTGACAAAATCCCCACCAAGGAAGTGCTGTGGCTGGCAGCCGTGCCAAGCGTGGAAGCCATGCTAGTGCAGAGGCAAATGACCTGGGTCAGCCATGCCCTATGTAACAGTATGGAGAACAATCAACTGCCTAAGAGAGTTCTATACAGTGAAATTGAAAAAGGCAGTAGGAAGGTCAGCTGCCCCAAACTCTGCATCAAGCAGCACATACAGGCTGCTGGGCTGGACTTAATGACCTGGCAGAATACGGCCCTTGGCAGGCAAGCTCAGCACCCTGCTTCAAAGGAAGCAGAATGAGCAACAGAATATTGCTGTGGCACCTTGGCTGACAATAGGAGGCTGTTTGCATAGAGCAGAACAGGGCAGGTTACAAATATTCTCCCCACTGGGCTAGGCTGCAGCGCATGGTGGCTGAGGGATAAAACAAACTTTCTGTGGCCCAGAGACACCTCTCTGGCTGGTTCATGCCTTGGGACAGGGTTACATTTTATCTTCTCCGGATCAGGGTTGTTTGCTGCTGCTGGTCCCTTTGCTACAAGAATCTTCAGAGGTTTGCTACAGGATGTTAGTGTATATCCTTGAGGGCAACAGTTTTAGGAAGAAATCACCAAAGACACAGAGCTGTAAACCTTGAAGCAGCCATCTATTGCCACACACTGAACTAGCCAAAAACCAGCCAAAACTGGCTGTGCTATCCTCTAATAATCTAACTCTATTGCCATAGCAACACAAGATTCTATTACCTCAACAGCCAAATACACAATAGTTGGAAATGCTGGTATATTTTTATACGGACTTTTTAGTTCCACACACAGTCAGCTCAGAAATGTATTTGCTCAACTCCAGATGGGGCCTTGTTGTGACAGATCCATTCAGTTCAGAGCTGGCTGAATGCCACAAATTACTCAAGACTTTCCCTCCTCAAACCCACTGTTGTGGAACTTCCTGAGTTAAAACTATCCATAGCTCACACTGCATTTTTCCCTTCTTCTTTCTCCCATGTATACTTGACAAACTTGCCCCCATGTTATGGCAGCTAAGTAGAATAGTCTATTTCACCATCATGTTACAGAAACAGCAGAGTCGCACCACCAGCTGTAGGTGATTCTGAACAGGAAACAAAGTAAGATGCCATGTGAGCTCTACCTGAGAGATCAGAGAGCGACTGCCCTCTGTGCCAGCAGCAGCTTCTGACTCTGGGTCACTTTAGTGCACAAAGCAGCCATAGGGCTACAGATCTGCATCTCCCCCCCTCCACCCCACCAGCCAGCCACAAAGGAGGCTCCATCCTTCACACAGATCATAATGGGGCCCCCTCCTCTAACCACTGTATGCCCATTCCCCTCCCAGACTAGCAGGAGATAGATATTGCTTGTCTCTCTCTCCCTATGGGTGTCTGCATGGGCAGGACGACCAGATGTGAGTTTTGGAGGGAGCTGAGCCAGTACATACCTCAGTTCCAAACCAGGGATTTAGAAGCGAGGAAAGATTTTCTCCCCCTATCTGGGGAAGAGGAGAGACCTGGCCCTATAGACACTCAGGAGAAAAAGGTGAGGAGACGTGAGCTGGGAGTGAAGGAGTTAAAAGGAGGACTCAGCCCTATTGACACCCATGGGGCAGAGGATTTGGGACATAGAGAGAGAAGGGGATGAGAGGAGAGATTCAGCCTATAGATACCAGGGAGAGGGACCCCATCAAGAGTTGCCTGGTCCCAGCCCCTGGAGGGGCTTGAAGGTTTCCAGGGACTCATAGGCTCCTTTTTCCTGGGGAGCTTATGGGTCTGGTCTGCCCTGCCTGGGGGACTTTCATGTTCCTTCCCAGATACAGCAAAAATCCCCCCCTCCCCCCATGCACACACAATGGAGGTGGCTGCCTCCCTCTCTGCTTCGAGATCTCTCCCTGCACCCCATGTAGAAGAACCTCCCACCCAGCTTGGATTCCCCTCTAATGCCCCCAGGAACAGTGAAACGATAATAACCCAGCTGTAAATGAGCTGCACGTGGGGTGACTGCAAAGCAAGTGGCACAGGAAGGACTCACTCCTAGGTGGGTTAGTAGCAAGCTGCTTTGGCTTCCTGCAGTTGAGGAGAAAAAATATTTCACAAGCAACATTATTGGCACGGTGCCCAGAGCAGGGGAAAAAGTCAGAGCCTCATTGCAATTACTGAGTCACTGGCACTGTTCACAGTCACTGGCACCGAGCTGTGGAACAGAAATCTCTCTCTCTGTTCTTCCTGTGGCATTGAGGACTACGCCATTAAGGGCTGAGCTTCCCAAAGCAGAGTGTGTAGGACACCCAGATCCCCCCTGAACACCATCAGTGCAGGAGCCTCCCCCTGCCCTGACCCTCTGAACCTCCCCAATGGAGGAGCTTCTCTCCTACCCAAGTTCCCACTGAGCTCTCAGTGAAGGAAGAGTGAGACCCCTGGGGCCTGGCCCACTGACAGGGTTTGTGCAAGAGACTTAAAAAGCTGAGGTGCAGCCCAGGCCCTGTGATTCCCTGACATAGGACCTGAGTGAGAGATTTGGAGGAGGCAGTTGGAGAAAGTGACCAGCCCTGTAGCCAACCGGGAGGCAGAGGTGGGAGACTGGAATTGGAGGGAGAGGGGAGAGATTCAGGCCTCTGTGACCCACATTTGACCCATCCAGTTTGGCCTGCCCTGGTTCAGACAGCTGTCTTTCAGCACCAAGCACGTAACACTGACCCCAATGGAAGTGTCAGTGGGGCCCCACTGAAGCGAAAGGCACAGCGGAAGGGGTGGGGGAGGACACACACTCCCATGGTGCACAGGGAGCAGGAAATCAGGCCTAGTTCTGCCTTCAATTTGCTGTCCCTTAGCAGCGCTCCCCAATGTTAGAAAGTCCAGGCAGCTGTGGCAGAAAATAACCACAACCTGCCCATTTCTGCTAAATCAGCAGCTCAGGAGCTGCTCAGTGCTTTGTTGTATGATCCCAGCTGTCAAGCTCCTCCTATTTATTACTTTAGTACAAGGCACAGTAGAAAGTAGCTCTCTTCATACAACAATTGGCTCAGATTAAAGAGAACTGCCCATTATTCTGCTTTGCCAACGGAGTATTTAAAAAATAAGGGACTGTTTTCTTAGCATCCCTACTGCATCTGTCCTCCTGATATTATTATCATCATTATCATCATTACTATTAATAATAAGAAGCAAAAGTCTACAAAAAAGCCTATGGTAAAGACAGGGGGTGGGTGTCAAAATGTCCAAAAAACACCAAGAGTACAGAGCTGCTCTGCTCCCTTGTTTTCTACACCCATTAGAGACCTGCCCCGTCTAGCATCGCCAAATCCAAAAACTTAACTGCCTGTGACAATAGACAACAGGGGAAGAGATAGCTCAGTGGTTTGAGCATTGGCCCCCTAAACCCAGGGTTGTGAGTTCAATCCTTGAAGGGGCCACTTAGGGAGATCTGGGGCAAAATCAGTACTTGGTCCTGTTAGTGAAGGCAGGGGGCTGGACTTGATGATCTTTCACGGTCCTTTTCAGTTCTATGAGATAGGGACATCTCCATATATTATAATGCCACTTGTGCAGCAGAATGGGAATCAAATGGGCTGACAAAATCACCACCAAGGAAGTGCTATGGCTGGCAGCCATGCCAAGCATGGAAGCCATACCAGTGTGGAGGTGAATGACCTGGGTCAGCCATGCCCTATGTAACAGTGTGGAAAACAATCAACTGCCTAAAAGAGATCTGTACAGCAAATTTGAAAAAATGCAGTAGGAATGTCAGCTGGCCCCAAACTCTGCTACAAGGATTGAATCAAGTGGTACTTACAGGCTGCTGGGCTGGACTTAATGACCTGGAGGATACAGTCCATGGTATGTGAGCTCAGCACTCTGCTTTGACGGAAGCAGAATGAGCAACAGAATATCCTTGGTTGACAATAGGAGGAAACATAGCAATTGCTCAGGCTTCTTATGCCAAGTGCTGGCTCTGCTCCCCTCAGTTTCCGCACTGCCACTACCTCTTCCTCAGGGCTTGTCTACACAAAAAAATGGAATGCTTTAGCTACCCTGGTATAGCTAAAACCATACAACCCCCCTAGTCTGGACACAGTTACACTGCTATAAAAGGTCTTTGTACTGGTGTAGCTAGCCCCACCAGGCGAGAGCTGTACAGTTACTGACACAAGTATATAAGCCAGGTCTAAGCTGAAGGAAGAGCGTCCACCACAAAGCTGCAGTAACTCAGGCTATGTCTACGATACACAGCTTTTAGCAACATGGCTGCATCACTACAGCCATGTCATTAAACGTCACGCAGCGACAGTGTAGCCGCTGTTCGTCAGCTCTCCTGCCCACAAAAAAACTTCTCTCCTCACCGAGCGAGGTTAGCTTTGTCAGCAGTGCTGTTCACATCAGCTATGTCTACACTGGCAATTGGAAGATACAACTTTTGTCTTTCACAAAAATAAATGAAAATTTGAATTCAGCCAAGAGGTGTTTTTGGCTGTTTGGTTTCTGAGCCTTTAGGGAGGAAATAGGTCTTATTTTCAAATGTTTTGTATCCACAAAGACTAGAAACTTAATTTTATTTTTTTTAAATTGAAGTGAAATTCTCACAAGAGGACACTATAGCTGTTGGTTCTGTTTGTGGGTGGGTGGTATGGATTCCATGCTGCCCTCTGGCGAGTAGAAAAATTCACAGCACAGAATTTGCAGCCTTTTCACAAACAACCACCATTTTATCTGCCCTTCCACCATAGGATTGCCAGATTTCCAGGAATGAAAGATTAATCTTTAATTAAAGATCGTCATGTGATTAAACCTCCAGGAATACCTCCAACCAATGGCAACCCTATTCCACCAGCAGACACTCCCCTACCCTCTTGGCCTCTGCCAGAGTAGCAGGACCATGGTCAAAGAGGCATCAGAGCTAGTAACGTAAACCGCAGGCAGTTCCCTTCAGTTAACACAATGGGCAGACCAGCAGTGAGTCCATAAAACCTGCATGTGTAACACCCTACCACAGGGATCGGCAACCTTTGGCTCGTGGCTCGCCAGGGTAAGCACCTGGCGGGCTGGGCCGGTTTGTTTATCTGATGCGTCTGCAGGTTCGGCTGATCACGCTCCCACTGGCCGCGGTTCACTGCTCCAGACCAATGAGGGTGGCTGGAAGCGATGGCCAGCACATCCCTCGGCCTGTGCCACTTCCTGCCGCCCCCATTGGCCTGGGATGGCAATCCGCAGCCAGTGGGAGCCTGAACCTGTGGACGCGGCAGGTAAACAAACCAACCCTAGTGAGTCTGTGCCAAGTGTCACCATGTGGGCCAATCAGGAGGATATGTGAGTCTGTTACAGCCACAAGTTGATTTTTAGCTTAAATTGTAGCAGCTCATGCTGTTGGCTCTGGAGATCCAGGCCCTGTTCAGTTGCCAGTGTATTAGCCAAGAGGGTGGGCCTGAGTTGAGATTTTCAAAGCAACCTAGGGAATTTAGATACATAATTATCTGTATGCAGTAGTGCCTAGATGACCCAACTGAGATAATGGCTCTGTTGTGCACTCATCTTCCTTTAATTTTAATGGAAGCTGTGTCCAAATTGCAAAGATGTAAAGAAAGCAGGAGATGTTTAAAAACATGGAGTGTGGGGTTTGGTTTGGTCTTTTGAAGCGGGGAGGACATCTGGAGCTGTACCTCTTTCTCTGTCTTGCTTTAGTATGGCAAAGATGTCCCTACTGAATCCTCTTTTTCCCACAGCACTGAACCTTTGTGGGGGCGGGAATCACTTTGAAATTTAATTTCTTTTCAGATGAGGTGGGGAAGATAAGCAGGAAGGGCCAGTATTTATCTCACCCTCTTCACCTGGGGAAGGGGACGACAAAGGACCAATCTGGATTTGGAGAGCAAAATTTAAGTTTGACTTGTACTAAAGTGATTGCTGGGTTGTATGTTGCTGTGGCAGAGTTACTGTTTCACTTCAGGTGATTAAAAGTGGGTTGGTTTTCAGGAGTGAGAGAGAGGGCTGTGGGGTTCTATTCCCAGGTCTGGAAGAGGAGTGGGAGCTAATGGTTAGAGCACATTTTATGCCCAGTTTTGAGAGGAATAATTGTACAGTGTCTCAAGCAGAGCGTGCAGTCAGGATGCCAGGTTCTAGTCCAAGTTCTGCTTCTGTTATCACAGCTGGCTGTTGGTTATTACTTCTGCCTTAATTTCACCCTCAGGGGAATGGATGCAAGCATGTTCGCCCTGCTCAGTGCAGAGAGGAATAATCCATTAGTGTTTGTAAAGTCCATTGAACTCCTAAAATGAAGTCAAACAAGATAATTCTGTTCTTGATTAAGGAGGCGCAATGTGCTGCTGTGCAATGCTGACACCTTGTGGAGACTCAACATTGCAACAGCCTTTCAGCAAACAGAACATTTGTTAGGAATTGACAACGATGTATAATCCTAGTGGCTGCCCTGTTTGAAGGGTCAGATGCTACAGCAGGGGTTCTCAAACTGGGAGTTGGGACCCCTCAGAGGGTCGCAGAATTATTACATGGTGGGCTGTCAGCCTTCACCCCAACCCCCTTTGCCTCTAGCATTTAGAATGGTGTTAAACATATTTAAGTGTTTTTAATTTATAAGGGGGGGAGGGTGCGCACACGAAGGCTTGCTGTGTGAAAGGGGTCACCAGTACAAAAGTTTGAGAACCACTGTGTTACAGTGTGGTGATTCTGTATGGTATAATCAGTTTGTTCTCTTTAATCTGTATTTATGTGTATTTTTATATTTTATTTTTGCACATTGGCCTGTGACTAAATCACTAGTAATATACTTGACCTACACTGCAGCAGAAGGCTGAGGGCAGGACAGTAGAAACACCCACACATTACTTGCTCCTGTGAAAGTAGAAATAATTATATCGTAAAAATAAGAATGGATTAAAGAAATGTTGTCTGCACCTTTAAGCAAAATTGTTGGAATGTTGCAATCCAGGTGTCAGGAACACAGACATTAGCATAGAACAATTGCACCGTTTAAGGGCAATTGGAAAAGTATTAGCCTTAGATCGATACCAATCAGTAAGGACGTGGAATATGCATGCTGTGTAACAGGTGGTTTTTCCTGTCTGTTGCTTTCTTTGTCCCTTTGTCTAAACTCCTGCCCTTTTATCTGTATAAATAAGATAGTTTGTGTCTTGTATGGTGCTCACATTATCTGGGTGTTATTAGCAAAGCGCTGTGCTAATAAAACAGAGTGGGCTGACAAACTGTGAGTCCTGAGTCTAACTTTGACACTCCATTACTTTAGTACCTTACCAGCAAGAAAAACTATTTGGAGAGGAAATAAGGAGTAAACTTTCAATATGGCCGATGGGGTGTGCTGGCCTGATAGGCCCTGTGAGTGGAGCTAGGGTTGCAGAAACTTTGCAGTGCTCCACCAGTCATCCCAGGTAAACCCCTTCTGCTGTGTAACTGTTGGCTCAGTATTGCCCATGAGCTCATCCTTCAGACTAATCCAAGGGAGTTAGGAAGAAAGGACTAAAACTGGGACCAAGGGGCACAGAATGGGGTGGCAGCAACAGGGACCAGATGCAGTTTACAATTTTTTATTTGATTGCTGTACTGTGTAAAGAGAAAAAATCTTTAATAGTCTCCTTGTTCCAATGAAATCAATACTTAATGCATGTGGCATTTCCCCCATAATCCCGAGGAAATGCCCCGCAATTTACCACAGAATTAGGCTTCTCCTCTCCTCCAGCCTGTTGACAGTAGGACTTTTTTCAAGGCTCCGCAGGAACCTCGTACCCTATGGGCTACTTCTCTCAATGATTAGCAAAGACATTAAACCATCCTAGACTGTAAGGCCACTAGGCATTGTTGTCATAGTGTTGTGTGTTCAGCTTTAATGATGTGAGATGTCAGATAACTGGTTCATTTGAACTTTATTTAATCAGATTAAATAATCAAAGATTAATGCAGCACCATACAGAAAGGAATACATGCATTACAAATGTAATCACTTGAAGTGAGAGCAGCTTGATCCACTTCTGACTTAACTTCCCAGTACTCTTTTCTTATACAGAGCTTGGTACAAAGAAATTCCTTTTCTATGATTGATTTAATTGGGAGTTCTATTTTGGATGCTTCAAAATAAGACACAGTATCATGCCACTTTATAAATCCATGGTGCACCCATGTGTTGAATACTGTGTCCACTTCTAATTGCTGGAAAAGCTTCAGAGAAGGCAACAGAGTTGATCAAGGGTATGGAACAGCTTTCATCGGAGGAGAGAGAAAAATGATTATAGCTGTTCAGCTTAGTAAAGAGATGCGGGGGGGAGGGAGGGGGTTATGATCACTAGTGGGCTAGAATGTGGTGTAATGCTGACACCCAGTGGGGACTTCCTGTTGCATCGCTTTGTTGACTGCAGCAGTGGTGATAGGGATATGGATATGGCTGCATTGCACTATTTGGTTGCACCTGAAAGAAAGCAAGGTAGGGAGGATGCTGCATGACTCCTGTGTGGATAGTGTAACTCTTCTGTGCACACCGTGACCGTGGGAGGGTGAGGAAACACTTTCACAAGTGTTGCTGTGGAATCCTGGTGTGTGTTTGTTTAAACAGCCCAGTAACATTTTAGAGCTTCCAACAAGAAGGTGGAATATTTTTTAGATCAGATGTGCAGCTTGATAAGTGTCGATACAGCTGGGAATCAGTGGGTGGATGGCAAGGGAAGTGCAACATCTAAGCAATCCCCATTAGGTTCAGTAAATCATAGTCACTTAGCATCTTTCTTGCATTTGTGCTGTGACACTGTAGTACGTTACTCTTAACATTTTGTCCCGCAGCAGCTAAAACTTCTCTCTTGTGGCTGAAAGGACATTCCAGCTGATGTGTCTCTAGCACATCTGTTTAAAATGGAGGCCATCGATCCACCACAGAAGCTAACCTAACGTTCTGAGAATCCACAATTCTCAAGTTATTCATGCTGCTGGCAGGGCACATCTGCTGTGACCCTTTTAGTCACAGGTACTTTGGTACCAGAAGTTAGAAGTGTGGTGCTGTTCCTTAGAATGACAGCTCCTTGAGGCAGGGACCACTTTTCGTTCTGTGTTTGTACAGTGTGCGTCTCAGTGGGGTGCTGGTCCCTGACTAGGGCTCCTAGGGGCTATCCCAAAGTAAATAGTAGTAATAAAGAAGGATCGGTTAATCTGCATCTCCTCTGTCTTCTGTTCTCTCCCCAGGCCTGTGAAGTTGGTGTTGATGTTACCAAGTCAGTCTTTCAGGTGACTCGTTTTGGAATTCCCAGCATTAATTTAGGACCCTCGGTGTCCTCACTGTGACATCTGCCTTGGCACCAGAACATGCTCCTGTCATCTTTATCCAGGCTGCAAATGGTTGAGACACTTCTCTTTCTGCAACCTGAAAGGAAGCCCAGAGCATTACAGCCGATCTGCCAATGGAGGCTACCTCTGGGATATGTAGTCATCAACTGGGCATCTTCCCTGGCCACCACTGACCATGTTTGGACTGCACTGGCCAGCTGCAAGTCCCCTGGAAGAGAAACTTGCTTGGATACCTTGCCTTGATGCAGACTTCCCATCACTAATATAGCACAGGGCTGAATATGGCCTGTAAAGTTCTCCCCCACACCTAATCCAAAGGAGTACAACTGAGTCCAGGGGCCACATGTGGGGGTCTTTTTTGGAAACCAAGGAGAGGTCTTTTTGGAGAATGAGGTGACACAAGGAGAGGTGCAGAAGCAAACTGATCATCGGAATAACAAGGCACCAGGCCCAGATGGTCCATCCAAGAGTTCTGAAGGAGCTCAAGTATGAAGTAGTTGAACAGCTAACAAAACTTTGTAATCTTTCTTTAAAACCAGCCATTGTTCCAGAGGAATGAAAGGTACCAAATGTTCTAGTTATATTTAAAAAAGACTCTAGGGGTGATGCAAGGAACTGCAGAGCTGTGAACATTACAGCTGTGTCTGGCAAACTGGTTGTATTAATAATTATGAATAAAATGACAATACATCTGGAAGATCATGAGATTTTTGCAAAGGAAACTCCTATTTCACTAATCTTCAGAATTCTTAGAATGTGTCAATGAAGAAGTGTATAAAGGAGAACCAGCTTGACATAATTTATTTAGATTTCCAAAAGGCCTTTGGCAAGGTCCCTCACAAGAAACTACTTAAAGAAGCTAAGTGGTCACAGGGTGAGGGGCAAAGTATTGTCATGGATCAAAATCTGGCCTGAAAGCAAAGAATAGGGTTAAATGGTCAACTTTTATCATGGCAAAGGATGAATGGTGGAGCCATCAAGGTTCCATACTGGGTCTTGTGTTGTCTTATATATTTATTGATCTGGAAAAGAGATGAGGTAGCAACATTTGCAAATGACACAAAGTTATTTCAGTTAGTCAGGACCATAGAGGACTGTGAGTCACTTCAGAGAGACTTCTACAAGCTGAGTGCATGGGCAACACAATGGCAGATAAAATTCTATGTTGCTAGATGTAAAGTAACACACATTGGAGGGAAACAGTAAAACTACTCCCACCTTACAGGATTCAAACTACAGCGTAGCAGATTTAGATTAAATCTCAAGAAAAACTTCCTAACTGTAAGAACAGCAGGACAATGGAACAGATGCCCAGGGAGGTTGTGGAAGCTCCTTCACTAGAGGTTGTCAAAAGGAGGGTGGGTAGCCACCTGTCTTGGATGGTTTAGACACAACAAATTCTGCACCTTGGCAGGGGGTTAGACTGGATGATCTTTATGGTCCCTTCTAACCCTATGGTTCTGTGATTATGGACAGCTGATTATGCTCAGTGAGTGGCTGCGGTCAGAAAAGCAAAGATGATGTTGGGAAGCGTAAGGAATGGGATGGAGAACACTGAATATATAATGTTCTATAAATCCATGGTGCAGCCTCACCTGGAGTGTCCAACTCTGGTCACCTCATCTCCAAAAGGATATTGCAGCACTAGAGGGGGTTCAGAGAAGGGGGATAGGAATGTTCAAGGGCCTGGGAAGATTCTCCTCTGGAAAGAGATTGAAAAGATGGGCATTGTTAGTTTAGGGCATGTCTATCTTATGGGTGCAACATGGACAAAGCTATGGGGCCTTTGCTATGCTGCTGTAGTGCCAGTATAGATGCTTCCTACAGTGACGGAAGGGCTTTTCCATTGATGTAGTTAATGCATCTTGCTGAGAGGTGGCAGGTAGGTCAGTGGAAGAATTCTGGGGATCAGGTTGGCATTGCTACGATGCCCAGGAGTGTGACCAGTTCACGTCCTAACAACATAGCTTTGTCAATCTCAATTTAAAGTGTAGACCAGGCCTTAGAGAGGAGATAGTTCAAACAGGACGTGCTGAAAGACTCTAAAATAATGATTAGTCTAGAGAAGGTGGATGAGTAGCATGCTATCCCTGAGCCATAACAATGCGGGGACATTCAATGAAGTTAAAAAGGCAGCAAATTCCAAACTGATGACAGGAAATACATTTTCATGTAAGATGTGATCAGACTTCGGAACACTTTGCCATAGGAAGTCATTAACGCCAAGAACGTAATGAGATTCCAAAAGGGATTGCATGTTTCTATGGACACCAAGAATATCTAGGCTTACTATCATTCATAACCATAGTTTTTTTGGCAGGAATATTAAACCTCCTGCTTGAGGGATCAGACCGATCTCTAACTAGTAGAGCCCAGGATTAAACCTAAAGTGGGGGCAGATTATCCCACATCTGTTGAGGGGGTCTGACACCTTCCTCTGAAGAACCTGGTCCTGGAGACTCAGAGACAGGAGACTGGACAGTGAGCCCTTGGGCATGATCCAGTCTGGCAATCCCTATGTTCTTTGCAGTGGGGCCCAAAGCCATGTATTTTGAGTTACTGTTACTTAGCGATGCAAAGGAAAAAATATAATTAATGCCTGTTACCCTCCTATAACTCTTAATTAATTGTGTCCTGTATCCACTGCTCCATTATTTTGCCTGGGAGCGATGTCAGGTTGACAGGTCTGTAATTACCTGGGTTGTCCCGTTTATGCCGCTCTACCACAATGTAAATAAAAAGCTGTACTTAAGGCATGTAACGCGTTCCTCAGTGGAAGCCAGGCGGCACCATGCAGCCCATAAGGACTTGCCCAGCAACACGCTACAGGATCTCAGCCAGGTAATCGCCCCTTCGCACCAAGCAGTAGTTCCAGTTTTTCTTACAAAGTGTTAAGCTGACTTTTACTTTCCAAAACTGAACTAAGCCCCCAAAGAGGCGCCAGATGCCAGGCACGGCATTATGGGACAGACCTAGGAGGAGCTGGTGCATGAAGGCAACTGCAGCACAGACCTGAGCTGAAAACCAAGTCCCAGGCTGTGATGTTTGATCAGCACAACTAATGGTTGTGAAAGGACTGAGGTGATGGTTCTATTTCAGTTCTGCCCAGGCTCTGGTTACTTGTGACATATTTTGAAAAGATACAAATAAAACAAATTGTAATCCAGTGAGATTTAGATACTAACGCTCAGCCCCCTTCTCTAGCTCTCAGCCCCAGGGGTTCATCTCATCCAAGCAAAGGGCGGCTGCAACAAGACAGCTGAAATACCTTATAAAACCAAAAAGCCAAGTCGCAGCCTCAAAAGGAAGCTGCCTGGGTTCTGCAACGTAATGACATCACTCAGACATCCAGCGTCATGGGTGAGATGGAGTTTGCAGACATGCTACCAAGGGATTAGATTTAATTATGTTTTTAAGTGATTTTAAGGAAGTACAAACATGACTTTAAGGTACTAAACAGCTTCTCTTGTTAAACACCAAATTGTTTTGACCCTATAGATTTAAGAGGTTATCCCTGTAAACCAAAAAGTGAGATTTAATATAAAAAAATTTAATTTTCATCCTTTGGCCTGTTTCAAGGTAGCTTCTTGAAATGAGTTCTTTGATTTATAAAAAACTTTGCTATTCTAAATGAGTATCTCTTGAATGGCTTATTTTAAGTAAGTTAAACCCTGTCTTCAGTTTCATAGGACTTCATTAACACGCCTCTGCCCATTTATGACACATGTTTATCCTGGATAACCTCACAGGAGTCACCAACCCTCAAACCAAATCCCTTTGCCTATCTGTGAACTGCTTAAGTTCTCTATGAGACACTAAAACTGAATTCATCACTGATTTGGGGAAATAAGACACAAAATATATTAACTTTGGCAGTTGGGCTCCTGGGTTCTACCAAAGAGGAAAGTTCAGGTTATAGTCCAGGCTCTGAACAGGGCCTCAGTAGATCCGGGTTCATTTCCAGTCTCTGCCACTGACTCCTTGTGTGTGACTTTTGGGAGAGTCACTCGCTCTCCCTGGGGCTCAGGTCCCCATCTGTGACATTGGGATAATATTCCTCCTTTTTCAAACAAGAGTTATGGGCTGGATGCAGGAATCCAGGAGGTCAGGCAAGAGGTCCCTTCTGGCCTTAATCTGTGAATGTAACTAAAGGAAAGTGTCCCCACCAGGGCAGCTCCATTCTCAGAGGGGAAATCGTTTATAGCTCTCCAGGCATGTGCACGTGTGTGAAACTGATGTAACCATTGTTTGCTGGTTGTGTGCATTGTTATGACCATTTTAGTAGTAGTGTTTTTAATTGTAGTGTTCCCCAATGCACGGTAAGAATCCCATGTGCCTTTTGGTGGGGGGAGGGGATGTCACCGCCCTCTATTAGCATGAATTAAAACAATGGGTGAGATTTGCCTAAGATTCCTTCTCTGAAATAGACAATTCGTCATTTGGGCAATAAAATTCCCGGGCTCACAGAAGGATCTGAGACATTGCAATAGATGCCTGGGAAATCACTGGGATCCACCAAGCCTGAGTCAGGTGCCCAGGTCCCTGTACAATCACTGGAGGGAGCAGGGGACCTAAGAATTGGGTCCACAGAAGCCAGCACACCTAGGTGAGGAGCTGCCTAAGGGAGCCAATGGGAGATGCCAGTGAAGAGGGTGTGGCCAAAGCCCCTCCCATCCATCCCAGAATTCAGCACCTAAGTCTGGGCAGCAGGACGTGCTAGAGCTTCTGGTAAGTCACAGCTGGGACTTTCCCGGAGTTGGGCTGCCTAGCTGCCCAGGTCGTTTCTTGTGAGAGCGACTGAGTTACCTGCCTCACTCCACACAGAGCAGCTGGGGAGAGGGTGACACCTCACTTGTAGTGCCAGGGTGCAGGCACTCAGCCAGGCACTGAGACCTGGTTCAAGTCCCCGTCCCCCACCCCATACGAGAAGAAGGGAGTTGATTAAGGGTTCCCCACCTCTCCAGTGAGTGCCTCAGCCACTGGGCTGTAGGGTGTATCTGACTTTTTCTCTGGCTCAATTGTTGTTAAATGAAAATGGAACAACTTCAGCAAATGCCGAGGGAGCCCCCACATCTGACTAGCCCCAGCTCAGTGGTTACAGTGCTCCCCTGAGAGGTGTGGATCCCCTGTTCAGAGCCCTGCTTCTCCTCAGGCAGAGGGGGGGCTTGAACCTGGGTCTCCCACATCCTCGGTCAGTGCCCTAACCCCTGGGATAACAGTCATATGGAAGGGAGCAGGGCACATGCTCAAAGGCAGGAACTTAGCAGCTGGGGGACATTGACAGGGACAACATATGCACCAAGTGAGCATAGGTGCCTACAGGGTGAGGTGACAGCTGAACGGGAGTTTCTGGATCACAGTTGTGCCTAAATCTGGACTTTAGACACCTAAGTCCATTTGCAGATCTGGTCCTTGGTGCCCAACACACCTTTATCCCTACTAGATACATCCAGAAACACCCCGGATGTCTCCTTCCAACAGACTTTGTGAATGGTTTTGTTTAGTAACATTCTGTTACTTCCTTTGTAGGAGGGTTCCCGGGGCATATGAACAAACTCTCCCTGAGCGCTGGCCCATCAGATAAGTATCATTAGTATTCAGTCACCTCTAAGTCAAATGAACTGAAACACTGAGCCAAGTCCTGGCTCTGTATCCTATTGATTCTTTAGAGGATCTCTCTTCTCTCCCCCTTCAGGTTCAGCTCAGAGACCAGCTCATTCCAGCAGATGGTGTTTGGCTCGGGTGACCACTGGTGGGTCCCATCCCTGAACCAGTCAGGGATTGGGTGAGTTCCTTTCAAAATAACCCCTGGGGTCTTTCAGGTAAAGAATTGTGAAGGGGCAGATCACAGCGCTCCAGTATTGGCAGATGAAAAGTCTCTCTCTCCGTGAGGACCCTGGCTGGTCCCCCTGGCCCCATGGACAGCAGCTTGTATAAGGGATGGGGAGGAGTGGCATTGGCAGTGTGTGCGCCAGGGATCAGAGACAGTTTGTCACCTGAGTGGTAGGGCTTTAAACCTGCTGCTAATGGAAACTCCTCCTGATTTCCCCTCTTCCCTACACACACTCCACCCTGCCTTCTTACTGCCAGAGACCCTTCCTTGCTGCCTCCAGCCCTATGCTCCCTATACAACCGCACACATCCCAGCTGTGAGCTGGAGTCTCCTCCTTGTGTATCAACAGCATTGTTTATTGCAGGGTCAATCAGTTACATCTCTGCAAGACTATTCCAAGAAGTGGGCTACCGAGGTGCCGCTGAAGGCAGAATTCAGCCTGCAGCCCCATCCTTGCATGCAAGCAGGGAAGAAACCATTTTGACTCAGATCTTAGGGGAGTTTGCAGGGTAGGCAGTAAATAAAACAGTTTTACTTGTAAAATGAGCGCACTTACTATGAAACCCCATCGGGCAATAAACACCGAGCTCCAGGTGGTGCCTGTGACTGTGTTGATGGGGTAGCAGTGGTTCTTGTCTGCACACCACAGCGTTAACTGTGTCAATAACACTCATGTTTTATGTGGAGAATGGGGGCCTGATGGGATGGGAGAAGGGGTCTGGGGTGGGAGGTGGGTCAAGGCCAGATGGAGAAGAGGGAACTGAGGTGGAGGCCGGTCAGGGCTGGAGGGGGCGGGGGCTGGGATTGGGAAGGGCAGGAGGAGATGGGGGCTGGGGTGAGAGGGGGGCTGTTTTATATAGGACCTTTTCCCCTATCCCTGCATCTCAATATTTTCACACTTGCTATCTGGTCACCATTGGGGTTGGATGGAGCCAGACAGGGTGGGGAGAGGAAGGGGCTGGGGTAAGAGAGAGTCAAGGCCAGATAAAGTGTGGGGAAGAGGGGGACAGGGAGGAGAGGGTTGGGCTGGACAGGGCTAGGGGAGGAGAACCCAGAGTCAGATGGGGTCTGGGAAGGGCCCAATAGGGGGATGAGGGGCCCAGGCCCCGGGATGTGTGTGTGTCTGGGATGGGCACAGTGGAGGGGGCTGGTGTGTGGCGATGTTCAGGCAGGAGTGGGGAGGTCAGGTGGGATGGGACAGGAGGAAGGGACCGGGTCCAGGTTGGGTGTATCTAGGATGGCTGCAAGGAGTGGTGATGGGAGTGGGGGTTGGACAGGATGGACAGTACAGAATGGGAAGAGGGGGCTGCTGTGGGAGGAGTCAGACCGGAAGGGGGGGTTGATGTGGGGGGTCGGGCAGGACTGGAGGAGGGGGCAGGGGGGTCAGAGAAGGGCAGGAGGAGGGGGACAGAGCTGGGGATTGGGATGGGCAGGGGGGCAGTACAGGAGGAGGGGTTGGTGGGAGGTTAGGGATGGGCAGGAGGAGAGGGGTGGGGTGGGGGGGGTCAGGGGTGTTGATGGGAACAGTCCAGGGGAGCTGAGCTAGCCTAGAGCCCACCTGGGTCAGTACCAGGGCAGGGTGAGCGGGAGAGACTGGCAGCAGGGGCTCCTTGGGTGCTGACCCTGTGGAGCTGAGAAGCGGGGGGTGCAGCTGGCCCTGCAATACCCCGGTGGGCTCCCAGCTGCTGTTGGAGGCACAAGGGACCCTACGGCCAGGCATGGGGTGTGGCTGTGTGCGAAATGGGTGGTGGGCTGGGAGGGAAATGGAGGGAAGTGGGTTTTCCTGGCATATTTAAGTCCAGGTTGACATATGTCCACCAACTTTTTTGAGGGAAAATTTTGCTCTGGGGGAAGGATTTGGGCTGTAATTATGTAACCCCTCTGCCAGGTGGTGTTGGTAGCAACGAGGGTGCTGTTCAGTATCTAGTGGTTCCCCTTAACTCCACACAACAGAACCGGCTTGAGCCCCCAGCAAGTAATCTGGGAAAACTAAACACCCCTGGGCACCTCTAGAGTGTAATGTCAAAAACAGCTTCCTGATAGAATTTGCTGCTTGGCTCCTACTGAGCCAGCGCACACAGACTGAGCATGCTTAGTAATATCTGCTTATTTCCCCTCCCACAGGACAGTAGGTCTCTGCACTCACTTTCCAGGGCTGTGTCCTTAAAGGCACAGGGCATCCCAATGCCTCCCCGGCCATTTGAACCCATGGCCACTTGTTCCTTAAACTCACCTCTCCATGAAGACAGCGTTCCTGATCGCCATCACCTCGGCAAGAAGGGTGAGGAGATAGTGGCTCTGATGGCACATCGCCCCTGTCACAGTGTTCTTCTCTGACAAAGTCACACTCAGATCCCATACGAAATTCACTCCCAAGATGACTTCTACATTTCATATGAACCTATTCAGCTTGACCCTTTTATTCCAAACCTCATCAGGATAATAGGGAAGCCATCCTGCACACGCTTTTGTGAGGGGAGCCTTGGCCTTCTATTTGGACAGGACAGGAGCATTTAGAAAATCTCTGAGACTCTTCCTCTCCATTGCAGATAGGTCAAAAGGCACAGCGATTTCAGCTGAGACTTGCCAAATGGGTCTCAAACTGTATCAAACTCTGTTACCAGATTCACCATGTAACACCCCCATCTTAAATGCGCGCACACACGGTATGAGATCGGTCTCCTCTTCCGTCGCCTTCTCCAAATGTATCCCTGTATCAGAAAGCTGCAGAGTAGCTACCTGGGCATCAGCACACACCTTTGTAGAGCATTCTGCTTTCCTAGGAGACCCAGCTGCAGATCCCAGATTTGGCGCTATGGTGATATCACCTATAACAGACTTGACTCCGAAGCTCCTGCCTCCAGTGGGGGTCCCTGCTTGGGAGTCACCTACGGTGGAGCACCCATAGGAACACTACTCGAAGTTACTCACCTTGTGCGGTAACGATGGTTCTTTGAGATGTGTCCCTGTGGGTGCTCCACTCTAGGTGTCGGTGCATCCCTGTGCTGGAGATTTTTCGCAGCAGTACTTGGTTGGGGGAAGGGTGCGTGCAGGGGTTGTCCCATACAGCTGTTGGCACCTCCTGTAGCACATGCACCCTCGGCCGTCCCTTCTGTTCCTTCTCTACTGCAGAGCTCAGCTGTGTGAACTCGGAAGTAGTATATGGGGGTTCAGCCATTAACATGCCTATTTTGCTGACATGTCTTGCAGACATGATTGCTACCAGGAATGGGACCTTCACTGATTTATGTAGGAGTGAGCAGGTTGCTGGAGGTTCAAAAGGTGGTCTTGTGAGATGTTTAAGCACATGACTGAGATCCTATGGTGGTGCAGGTTGACGTACTTCTGTATACATGTTCTGTATTCCTGTGAGAAAGAGCCGTGTAATCGGATGAGCGAATATTGAAGCTCCTTCTATCTGCTCATGGAGGGTTGTGATGGCAGCCAGGTGTACTTTGATAGAATTTATGGCTAATCCCATTTCTTTCAGTTCTAGTAGGTAGTCTAGGATCATAGGTAGAGGCGCCTTGGTCACGTCCACCTGTTTTTCCTGTCATCAAAGGGAGACTCTTCTCCATTTGTGGTGGTAGGTATTTCTAGTGGTGAGGCAACGGCTATTGAGTAATACCTGTTTTACTTTCTCTGAGCAGTTCAGTTCTGCATGTTGGAACCACCCAGCAGCCACGCTTTGAGATGGAGCTTCGGTGGGGTTGGACAGAGCATTAGGCCCTTGTTCTGAGACAGGAGGTCTGTCTGGAAAGCCAGCGGTTGTGGGGCACAGACTCCTAGATGTGACAGATAAGAAAACCAAGTCTGTCTGGGCCACGTGGGGACAATGAGAATGATGTATGCTCTGAGTTGTATCTTGTGGATGACCCGTGGGATCAATGATATCGGCAGGAAGGTACATGTGGGGACGAGGAAGGCATCCCCTAATGATCCCAGTGCCAGGCCTGCCCTGGAGTGAAAGAGTGGACATTTGCGATTTGTTGCTGAGGCGAACAGGTCGATTACTGGGTGACCCCATTTTCAGAATATTGTGCTGAAAACAGTGACATGGATTTCCCACTCGTGTTCCTGGGAGAAGTGCCTGTTGAACTTGTCGGCTGTCATGTTTTGGCATCCCAGTTGGTATGACACTGTGATGTTTATATCGTTGCAGATGCACAAGTTCCATAAGTTCTTGGCTTCTATACCTAGCGAGTGAGACTGGGCTCCCCCTTGGCAATTGATGTAAAACACACATGTCACATTGTTGGTGAGAACAGAGATTGAGGTGTGTTGTATAAGTGGTGCATTGTGTACCACGTGGAGTGTTAGGATATAGATATTCAGGCCTGTCTGCAAAGGCCTATAACTTTAAGGTAATAGGGAAATAATTGGAGATATACCAATCTCCTAGAACTGGAAGGGACCTTGAAAGGTCATTGAGTCCAGCCCCCTGCTTTCACTAGCAGGACCAATTTTTGCCCCAGATCCTTAAGTGGCCCCCTCAAGGATTGAGCTCACAACCCTAGGTTTAGCAGGCCAATGCTCAAACCACTGAGCTATCCCTCCCCCCAGTATAATCTTATCACTTAGCTAGTTATAGAAGTGTAAAAGAAAGAATCAAAATCACTGTCTGTCTGTATAATGGCCTTCTCTTACTGTGACAGTCTGAGGCCTGGTTCTTCGGCTAAGCAGCAGAGGCAGCCATAAGCTAGGAAGTGTATGGTCACAGCCTCATATTCCAAAGCAGTCACATTGAAATAAGGTGCTATTGGGCTGTTGGGAATACAATCCTGTCCTGATATTCCTATCACCTCCAGAGAAAGGGAAGAGCCTTAGAAGATGTAAAAGGAAACTTAGTTTGAGAGCATCCTGTCTGGCAAGAACTCACTTATCAATAGACACAGCTGGAGAACCCTTATGTCTGTATAGATGTAGTTGTGAAATCCTCACTTCTGTATTGTTTTGTATGTTTGTTCGCATGGCCTCTGTATGGTTCTGTGATTGTTTCTGTCTGCTGTATAATTAATTTTGTTGGATGTAAACCAATGAAGGTGGTGGGATATAATTGGTTAAATAACCATGTTACAATATGTTAGGATTGGTTAGTTAAATTTCAGTAAAATGATTGGTTAAGGTGTAGCTAAGTCAAACTCAGGTTTTACTATATAGTCTGCAGTCAATCAGGAAGTAAAGGGGGGGGTTGGAAACAGGGATTGAGAATGTGGGAATTGGGATCATGTTTTGCTAAAGGGGGAAATGGGAACAGGGGATGGGAACAGAAACAGGGACACAGGCAAGGCTCTGTGGTGTCACAGCTGGGAAGCGGGACACGAAGGAAGGAAACTGGAACCATGCTTGCTGGAAGTTCACCCCAATAAACATCGAATTGTTTGCATCTTTGGGCTTTGGGTATTGTTTCTCTCTGTTCATGCGAGAAGGACCAGGGAAGTGAGAGGGTGAACGAATAAGCCCCCTAACATGGAATTCCAGGAGGTTGATGTGTAGTCGGGTTTCTGTCGCGGACCAGTTGCCTCGTACGTTGTGGTGACCCAAGTGGGCATCCCAGCCTATCGGAGGCATCTGTTGTGATAGTCACTGATGGGGGTTCTTGTGGAAAGGGAATCCCCGAGCAGACATTCCCTGGCTGTGTCCACCATTGCAGTGAGAGGATGATCCTTGGTGGTAGTGTCACTCTTCTGTTGAGAGAGTGTTTGCTGGGTGCATAGACAGTGCTCAACCAGCACTGCAGACAGCACATATGGAGCCTGGCATACTTTACTACGAAAGTCGTAGCTGCTATATGTCCCAGAACCTGAAGGCATGTCCTCACTGAAGTTTGTGGGCTGATGGTCACTGTGGAAATGAGATTGGTCAGTGTTGTGAATCTGTGGTTTAGTAATACTGCCTTAGCTTGTATGGAGTCTAGGTTGGCTTCAATAAACTCTAAGTGCTGAGTTGGTTCTAGGGTGGATTTCTTTCCATTTATCTGTAGACCTAGCTGCTGAAACAGGTCTATTGTGGTCTTCACCATGTGTGCTGTTTTGTCTAAATAGCAGAAAATTGACTCCTTTGCATCGTAAATCTGCTGCTACTACCGTGAGTGTTTTTGAGAACACTCGGGGCACAGTGGATAAGCCGAAAGGAAGAACCCAGTATTGGTAATGGTTGGGTCCTACTGTGAAGCTCAGAAACTGTCTGTGGGCAGGATGTATTGTAATATGGAAGTAATGCGTCTTGGAGGTCGAGGGCTGCAAATCAGTCCCCGCTGTCTAGCGCTGGGATTATTGTGGCCAGAGTGACCATTTTGAACCTGTGGTTGCATACGAACCTGTTAAGTTTTCGGAGATCTAAGATTGGTCTCCATCCTCCTTCTTTCTTCTCTGTCAGGAAATATTTGGAATAAAAAGCCTTCCCTCTGTATTGATGTGGCACTGGTTCTACGGCACCCAGCAGTAGGAAGTGGTCTACTTCCTGTTGTAGAAGGTGCTCATGAGAGCAGTCCTTGAGGAAGGACGGGGAAGCAAGGGAGAGATGGTTGTGAAAGGGATGGTGTAGCCAGATTTTATGATCGGCAATAGCCATTGATCTGTTGTTATAGCAGCACAGACATGGTAAAATGGGTGCTAGAGGTGTGGGGAAGTCGTGCATGCCCTTGACCAATACTTCAGAATTGTGGCTTAGATGGACAAGGCCTGGTTCTGCGGAGTGTGTCGTCTCTGAGCCCATTGTTTGGTTCTGTTCTGAACCAAGTACCATGGTTGCTGATGGTTAAACGAGGTGTCTCGTAACCTCTGGTATGGTTTAAACTGTGGTTGTTTATTAGGCGGTGGGTGTATGCCTAGCATGCGCAGTGTCACTCGGGAGTCCTTCCTGGTATGGAGCACGTTGTCTGTTTGAGATGAGAATAGTTTATCCCTATCGAAGGGAAGGGCCTCCACTTTTAGCTGAAATTCTTTGGGAATCCCTGAAGCTTGCAGCCATGATGCCTTTCTCATGACTACAGCTGTTTTGGTTGTTTGGACAGCTGTGTCTGCTACATCCATTGAGGGTTGCAGCGCTGTGCGGGCTATTATCTGACCCTCATTAAGTTGAGTTGAGGATGTTTGTGCTCAGGGAGGTCCTCCATGGGCTCTTGTATTTTACTATAATTAGAGTAGCCGTAATTTGCTAGTAGAGCAGAGTAGTTGGCAACTCTGAACAGAAGGGTGCCTGATGAATAAACTTTACGCCTAAAGAGGTCCAGTCTCTTGTGGTCTTTATTTTGTGGAGTGGAGCGGAAATGGGGTTGCTTGCTGTACTGATTGGCAGCCTCTACTACCAGAGAGCTGGCTGGAGCATGTGAGAACAGAAAGTCCCTGCATTTGGCTGGAACAAAGTGTGTCTTGTCGGCCCTTTTGTTGGTGGGTGGTGCCGATGCTGGTGTTTGCCATGTGGCCTCTGCGAGCTCGATTATAGCCTCATCTATGGAGAGGGTGATCTTAACCGATGATGAAGGCTGTAAGATTTTTAACAACTTACATTGTTTCTCCTGCACCTCATGTAAGATGATCTTTTGGTTATTTGCTATTCTTCTGAAGAGTTCTTGGAACTGCTTCAGGTCACCTGGTGCCGCTGGGGTAGATGGTATCATGGCTTCCTCTGGTGCGGAACGTGTGGGGCAGCTGGGGTATCATCCAGATCTGCCTGTAATAGTATCTCTTCCTCTTCTGTCTCTGTCTCAGGGAGGTCAGAGGTTTCTCTAAGTGGTGAGGATGGAGGTACTCTGAATCTCCTTCTGACTGGGAAAGGGGGGCTAGAATATGGGGTGTGGTATGTGGCTCAAGGGCCCCAATGTGGCCATTGCATGGAGTAAGGCGGTAATGGGTAAGACCAGTGTTGTGCACACCAGGGTGTGAATGCTCGGAGGGATGAGGCTTAGGCTTTGTTGCCTTCCATGTAGGTCTCATCTGTGATGGTGATGAATGCTGGGAGGAGAAGCAGCTGTCCTGCATGTTTCCCTCCTCGCCACTATACATGGGGGTGGGTGTAGGAGATGAAGGATAGTGTTGTGTTATGTAGCTTGGGGAGCGTTCAGCGATGAGTAACGGTGACTGCCGTGTGGAGGACACCGCTATGTCACTGCAGTCTAGGAGTTGCGCTGGTCCCACCTTGGCGCTGCGGTTGACCCTTGGAGCACTGATCAATGCCAGGTTCAGCTTGTTAGCCGGCGTCAAGTCCTGAGTCAGGGGTGGTAGCATTGATTGCGGTGCCAATGCCTGTGCTGCGCTTCACACTGGGGTTGTCGGTGCCATGGAGGAGACTTGATGTCTTGACTCCGGTGCTGCGTGTTGGGACTCGGCAGAGGTCCATTGAGGGACGGTGCTGGAGGAGCCTGGTGCCTCATAAGTGCTCTCTCTGGATGGGGGGAGCATTGAGGGTAAAGTTGTCATCATCTGGACCCATGGGAAGGAGACTCTAGAAAAATTCCACCACGATTTTAACAACTTCCACCCCACCATCAACCTCAGCCTGGACCAATCTACACGGGAGGTCCACTTTCTAGACACCATGGTGCAAATAAGTGATGGTCAGATTAACACCACTCTATATCGAAAACCTACCGACCGCTACGCCTACCTCATGCCTCCAGCTTTCATCCCGGGCACATCACACGATCATGTCTACAGCCAAGCACTGAGGTCAACCGCATGTGCTCAAACCCCTCAGACAGAGACCACACACCTACAAAATCTCCACCAGCATTTCAAACTACAATACCGCCAAGGAAATAAGGAAACAGATCAACGAGCCAGGACGATGTACGAGAAGCCTCCTACTACAAGACAACCCAAGAAAGAAACCAACAGGACTCATGGCCATCACATACAAGTTCCCCAGATAAAAACCCTTCCAACACCATCAGTAGGATCTTACAACCCAATCTGGACAATGATCCCACACTTTCACGCGGTCTTGGGTGGCAGGCCAATCATTGCCCACCAGACAACCCGCAACCTGAAACGTATTCTCCCAGCAACTGCACACCACCATAGTCAACTCTAGCTCAAGAACCAATCCAACTGCACAACCCTCGATGCCACACTCTGTTTTCCCACATTATCTACACCAGCGACACCAATCACAGGACCTAAAACCGTATCAGCCACACCACTCACTGGTTCATTCACCTGCACGATCCACCAATGAATATACGTACCATCAATATGCCAGCAATTGGGCCCCTGCTGCTATGTACATCGGCAAACTGGACATCACTACGGAAAGGATAAATGGACACCAAATCAGATATCAGGAATGCAATAATACAAAAACCTGTAGGAAAGCACTGCAACCTCCCTGGCCACACTATAGCAGATCTAATGGCCATAGCCTGCAGCAAAAAAACTTCAGGAACCAGGATTCAAGAGGAAAGCTGTGATCTATCAGTTCATTGCAAATTTGACACCGTCAGCTCGGACTAAACAAGACCGTGAATTGGCGCACATTACAGAACGCAGTTCTCCTCCCTTGTTTTCACACTTCTACTGCTAGAACAGGGACCCATACCTCCCTGATTGAACTACCTCGTTTATCTCTTAGCTTGTTGCTAGCATGTATATACCTGTCCTGGAATTTTCCACTACCTGCGTCTGACGAGTGGGTATTCACCCAGCAAAAGCTCACGCTCCAAAAAACGTCTGCGTTAAAGTCTTATAAGGTGCCACAGATTCTCTGCCTGCTTTACTAACCTATTGTGTACCTAATACCTACAGTGTAACTATGTAATCCCTCTCCCCTCCCCCGCAAAGTATCAAAGGAGAGCACTGCCTGGATGGTTGAGAAGGACCTGAAAGGGATGCCTTGGGTTGCGCTCCACGAAGGCACCAACAGTTGCATGAAACGGTCTGCCGCGCCAACCCTGGTTGACTACTGTGCAGAAAATCCCCTGCACCGACACCTTAGCATGGAGCACCCAACAGGGACGCCGCTCGAAGAAGAACATCAGGCCAGGCTTTGTCCTCGCTGATATCTGTAGCCTGACTAGCGCTTGTCTACACTTAACGTTCTTGCACGCTGGCCGTTTACAGCTGTGGTCGTCAGCTGTGTTTACGGCCAGCCGTGCAGTTGTGTCCACCACTGACAGCGACCAGCCCGCTGCCATGTGCTCGCACACTTGCACCAGTTGCAAGCGCTGGTGTAGTGGTGCACTTGTGGGCAGCTATCCACAGAGCAATCTCGTCCCAATTTGCGCTGGGGGTTGTGGGAAGGGACGGAAGGCTGCGGTCATTCCGACTTCTGTCCATACGACCCGTGGTGCATCGCTCTGCCTTCAGCGTTTGGGTGACATTGTGGATTCTGCAGCGAGTGTGAATTTCAGTGAAATGGAGCACGAGCTGCTTAGGATGTTGCTGTATGAATGGGTTCCAGCACATCCCGTTGGCAGTTATCTATCCTTATGCTCCAAGTGACAGGGAGAAGCTCAGGATGATGAATAGATGCGTGCTGACGCTGCTTGACACTAAATTGCTTGTCGCAGTAACGAGACGTGCTCTGCAGCCGTTGGAACGCCACCTTTGGGCTCGGGAAACAAGGTACTGGTGTGGATCGACATCCGTCCTGCAAGTCTGGGATGACGACAGAGATAGGCTGCAGAAACTTTAGGAGCGAAAAAGCCACTTTCATGGATGTGATGCTGCTCGCTCCAACCTTCAGCCATGGAACACGATGACTTAGAGAGAGTGCCCTGTCCGTGGAGAAGCGGTTGCTATTGCAAGTCTGGGAGCTGGCAACTCCAGACAGCTACGATCGCTGAATGACGTCGCAACAGCTTTGTTGAGTGGGGAAATGGTGACCTATTGGGAATATAAGCGGTGATGCAAGTTGCAGGCCATTAATCGCATAATCCTGCTAAGAAGTTAACGCGTGACTCTGGGAATGTGGGAACATCTGGATGGCTTTGACAAATGGGTTTCCACTACTGTGGGAGGTGCAATAGATGGGACGCATATTCCTATTCTGGCACCACCCCACCTGGCATCCGAGTACGTTTAATCGGAAGGGTATTTCTCTATGGTTCTCCAGGTCGCTTGTGGATCACCGTGGGCATTCACTGACATTACACAGGATCGCCTGGAAGATGCATTGATGCACGCATCTTTCGGAACAGTGCATGTTCAGGAAGCTGCAGGCAGGTGACTTTTTCCCAGGACCGGCAAATCACAGTGGGGGATGTCGAAATGCCACTGTGATCCTTGGAGACCCCGCTTACCCGCTTAATGCTTGGCTCATGAAACCGTTAAGGGAAGCTTGACATGAGCAAGGACGCGGTTCAACTACAGGCTGAGCCGGTGCAGTGACTGTGGAGTGTGCTTTTGGCCAGTTTAAAGGGGAGATGAGAAGTCTCTACGGGAAGTGGATGTGGGGGAAAGCAGCATCCAGCGATTAACCGCGTGCTGTATCCTCCATAATTTGTAGGGAAGGTGAAACCTTCATTGACGAATGGACCTCCGAGGTTCAACGCCTGGAGGCTGAATTTGAACAGCCAGAGAGCAGGGCGACTAGAGAGGCCCAGCACAGTGGCTTCAAGGATTAGGGATGCCTTAAAGGAGCACTTTGAGCTGAAAGACAACAGTAATGTTAGGTGCCTTCCACTGCAGTTAAGAGCATTGCTCCCACAGTTACCTGCAGTGGTTTCATTGATTTGCAGTTCCTATTTTTTACTTGTAGTAGATGTTTACAGTTTCTGTAATAATAAACAGTGAATCAAAGACAAGAAAATTCCTTTTATAAAAATACAGAACTAACAGGAAGGGGGGACGGTGATTATTTCCTCCTTGTTCTAGGGCAGTCTTTGGATGCAGTGGTGGATGCTGTATGCACTGTTTTTATTATTACATTTTTAACAAAACTTTATAGCCCATTTTGTTTGTTTTCAAATTAAATTAATTTCTTTCTTTTTTTCCATCAGTTACTAGGTTTGTTTCTCTTTCTATAAGATGGAGGAGTCAGGAGACTGATCCGCCTCAATGGTGTATATTATAGTATTATGTGCACTAGGTGTATGTGGTGGGAGTCTGATAAAACACAGTATTTGAACACTAACCATTTATTAGTTCTAAGGACAGAGCCCTCCTGAAATGAGACTCTGTAGGTTGTTTTCTGTCTGATATTAGATTTCTGCATTCTATTCCCAGATTGATTTCAAGGCTATAATTCTATCCAGATTTTATCTATGATGTCAAAAACACCACCCTGCAGTAGTGTTTATAACTAGCATCACAGAGACACTAAATTACAGCCCTGCTATCCCATACTGCTATATGTCCTTTGTTTATAATCTCTCTTTCTTTCTGTATATACCTTGTACTTCAGTTTCATGGAAAAAATGAACTCCAAAATCAATCAGGTTAGCATGATATTGTTTTTTGTCCCTTTCTTCAACCCCTGTGTAAAACAGTAAAAGGCCAAAGTCTGAACTGAAATACATACAGCAGCTTCTATTAAAGCGCGCTCTCCCGGCCGGAGCTCCGGCAAGCCCCGCTCCCCCGCTCTCCGGCCGGAGCGCGGCAACCCCGCAAGCCCCGCTCTCCGGCCGGAAGCGTCCAGCAAGCGCCGTCTCCGGCCGGAGCTTCCAGCAAGCCCCGCTCTCCCGCCGGAGCGCGGCAAACCTGCTCTCCCGGCGGAGCTCGGGCAAGCCCCGCTCTCCCTCTCTCCAGGCTCGAAGCCCAGAGCAGTGGAGTGCTAAGCGTGACGAGAGAGGCTGAAAAGGAATGCTGGGATAAGTCCTAATACCCTGGAGCCAATAAAATGCTGGTGAGTGTCCACACCTGATGACCAGCGCTGCATCACCAGCGCTGGTCTCGCTACACCGGAAGCAGACCCAGGTGTACAGCCAGCGCTGCAAACAGGGAGTTGCAGTGCTGGCTGAGCTTTTAAGTGTAGACACCTGCTAAGTTGCAGCGCTGTAACCCCCTCACCAGCGCTGCAACTTGCAAGTGTAGACAAGGCCTTACTTTCCACTGCATTCATCTCACTCACTCCCCGGCCCATTCATCCTGTTCAGACAGGAACCGTTCCAAAGACTGTACCAGTGTGGCAGCTTCAGGGACCACAGCAGGACACTGACAGTAAGGGATGGGGACATTTAAACTGAAAGGCTCCTTGCTGTACCCTGTCCATCCTAGGCAGTATTGGAAAGGGGACCAGCAGCCTGGCAGCCTTTCTCCCAGGGGCCTGTGTATTCCGATATCCAGCTCTGTACAGGCTGTGAAATGTAAAATTGTGCCTGCCCAGCTGCAGCAGCTCCCTGAAACGAATGACACAAATCACACACACAGCAGCACCAGAAAGCATCGTATGCACTGGCTGCCTTGCTCTGTTACTAGTGCTCACACGTGGGTGTACAGCACACTGCACCATGAAATCTCCAGGGAAATACATTCCTAGCACATGACCTGCTCTTTCTTCAATCACCACTGCCTCAGCTGCTAATGGCTCGCACACTTACTTGTGTCCCTCCCCGAGGGGAAGGCTTAAAAACCGGCTGTGGAGTTATCGGTGCAGCATGAGGAGCAAAAAAAAAGAAAAGTGACTTGCACAACACTAGCTGGAGGGGTTTGAGTCAGACTCCTTCCCCTTCCCCCCAAAAAACCAATGAACCCCCCCCTCCTGCTGATGAGAGCGAGCAGGAGTGACTCTTGGCATAGGCAGTGAGTAATATGGGCCTGTGGTGCCCAGGCTCCACCAATATTCATGAAGGTCGGCCCAGCTCCATCAATATTTGGGCCCCAGGCCCTGTGCTTTGGGGGTCCCTGTGCCACGGGTTGGCAATGTGAGGCCTCTCACCTTGGGGCAGCTCCCCCTGTCCCCGAAGTTGCTGTGTGCTGTGGAGAGGCCCCAGTGCTGACCCAGCTCCTAGCTGCAGGGGCCAATGCCAGAGCTGCCTGGTCACACCTCCACAACAGGGATGGGGAGGGAGCCACAGGCAGCATGCAGAGAGTGAGCAGCAGGAGTCTGTCACTGTCAGACAGAGACACACAGACACAGCTGGTGAGTTGTGGGGACAGACAGATGGAGCTAGGGGCAGGGAAAGGAGCAGTGATGGGTACCCCAGGGATGACATAAAATACACAGTACGGAGGGGGCTTCCTGAGGGGACTATAGCAACCCCCTAACACACACATGCAGAGCAGACTTGGGCTGCGGCTGGCTCCATCCATCACTCCCGCCGCCCCACAGAGACCCATACAACCCTCTGCCCCCTGGCGAAACCCCCAACGACCCCTGTGCCCATCACCCCTTTTCAGACAGCCCTCCCTTTGTGTCCGACAACTCCCCTCCCCCACTGCCTCCCCTGCTCCAGAGCTCCATACAGTCTCCACCTTTGCCTCCCCCCGCAGCCCATTGGTCGGGAGGCTCCCTGTCTATTGGCCAGCATGGCCAGTGGGAGCTGCACCTGAGGCAGTTGCCTGCTTGCGGATGCAGACCTGCCTGGCTGTGCCTCCACAGCACAGGGACGGGGAGCCACAGGTGATCAAGCCCTAGTCATCATCATCACAGGCACAGCAATTCTCTGGATATTTAATTTCACTGAGGCAAGTAATTCAGTCTGCTCTTCCTTTCCAGACAGTTCGTGGCTTTTTCTGTAAGAAAATTTACAATTTCTTTGCAAAGAAGTCCATTTATAGTTGTTTCACTTGAGAAGCATATTTTCTGGTTGTTCATAAGCTCATTAATTTTGTTAACTCCTTTTCATAGGTAATTTTAAAGTCACTTGAATTGTACTTGTTTTTTTCCATTGGTTCAAAAAGCATGAGGAAAATATGCAGATTTTTATTTGTGTGGGCCAAACCACCCTGTGTGAAAATGTAAATGTTGGCGCTAGAAAAGCTCTGCAAGGGTAAGGGTCCCTTCAGGAAGTTGTCCTCAAGTCAGTCATTCTTATGGGCTTTCCATTCTACTGTTCCATCCTATAGTGACAGGGATCAGTGTCTCCACCCACAGGGAGAGGCAGAAGACTGGGTCAACCCTGCATAACATAAAAACATAAGAACGGCTGTACCGGGTCAGACCAAAGGTCCATCTAGCCCAGTATCTGTCTACCGACAGTGGCCAATGCCAGGTGCCCCAGAGGGAGTGAACCTAACAGGAAATAATCGAGTGATCTCTCTCCTGCCATCCATCTCCACCCTCTGACAAACAGAGGCTAGGGACACCATTCCTTACCCATCCTAGCTAGTAGCCATTTATGGACTTAACCATCATGAATTTATCCAGTTCTCTTTTAAATGCTGTTATAGTCCTAGCCTTCACAACCTCCTCAGGTAAGGAGTTCCACAAGTTGACTGTGCGCTGCGTGAAGAAGAACTTACTTTTATTTGTTTTAAACCTGCTGCCTATTAATTTCATTGGTCGTCCCCTATTTCTTGTATTATGGGAATCAAGTAAATAACTTTTCCTTATCCATTTTCTCCCATCACTCATGATTTATTATACTCTTATCATATCCCCCTTCGTCTCCTCTTTTCCAAGCTGAAGAGTTCTAGCCTCTTTAATCTTTCCTCATATGGGACCTCTCCAAACCACCTATCATTTAGATTGCCCTTTTCTGAACCTTTTCTAGTCCAGTATATCTTTTTGAGGTGAGGAGACCACATCTGTACACAGTATTCGAGATGTGGGCGTACCATGGATTATATAAGGCATAATATATTCTCGTCTTATTCTCTACTCTCTTTTTAATGTTCCTAACATCCTGTTTGCTTTTTTGACCGCCTCTGCACACTGCATGGACATCTTCAGGAACTATCCACAATGACTCCAAGATCTTTTCCTGACTCGTTGTAGCTAAATTAGCCCATCATATTGTATGTATAGTGGGTTGTTTTTTCCAATGTGTGTGATTTACTTGTACACTTATCCACATTAAATTTCATTTGCCATTTTGTTGCCCAATCACTTAGTTTTGTGAGATCTTTTTGAAGTTCTTCACAATCTGCTTTGGTCTTAACTACCTTGAGTGGTTTAGTATCATCTGCAAACTTTGCCACCTCACTGTTTACCCCTTTCTTTAGATCATTTATGAATAAATTGAATAGGATTGGTCCTAGGACTGACTCTTGGGGAACACCACTAGTTACCCCTCTCTATTCTGAGAATTGACCATTAATTCCTATCCTTTGTTCCCTGTCTTTTAACTAGTTCTCAGTCCATGAAAGGACCTTCCCCTTTATCCCATGACAGCTTAATTTATGTAACAGCCTTTGGTGAGGGACCTTGACAAAGGCTTTCTGGAAATCTAAGTGCACTATGTCCACTGGATCCCCCTTGTCCACATGTTTGTTGATCCCTTCAAAGAACTCTAATAGATTAGTAAGACACAATTTCCCTTTACAGAAACCATGTTGACTATTGCTCAACAGTTTGTTTTTCTATGTAGCTGACAATTTTATTCTTAACTATTGTTTCGACTAATTTGCCCGGTACCGACGTTAGACTTACCGGTCTGTAATTGCTGAGATCACCTCCAGAGCCCTTTTTAAATACTGGCATTACATTAGCTAAGACTTGTCCTCTACCCTTGTTCTCTGTCCACTCCCTCTACCAACCCCTTTGGTCTCCCTAGGATTCCCTCTCCCGTTACTCCCTGTAAGTCATCCTTCTCTGGAGCATTTCATGAAGTAAAGTCTGTCATTACAGGTTCTTATCTCTGTAATGTATTTAATTTTGATGTATTTGTTAAGTGTTAATTAATGCACTATGGGAGTCCTCTTTAGCCCTCTGTATAAATTGATTTCCTTCTTTCCATATGTTTTGCCCATAGGGTTTTCTGCAGCCTTAGGGCAGCCAGCAATAACCCCTGTGCCTTTGCAATGGGGGGGGACCATGAATTCACTATTTATGTGATTTGCAAGAAGTGTTATCATTACTCAAGGTACCAAATGTGTTTAAATGATATAAGTGCCTTGTAAAATCCCAAAGCAAACTTGTTTTCATTTCTCATATGATCTCATATGCAGTATACACACTTTTCATTAATTATGAGTTGAATTCTTCATTATTGTTGTTATTAGTTAAGTTACTGTTGTTTTTTTCCCGGGAGTGGAAAAACGTGTTCTGTTTTATAGGTTGAATGATTGAATGACATAATATCCCCCGCTCCCAATGTCCATCACTAAGTCTTGTAATTTTGTCAAGTATTTGTCACGCAACATCCTGGCATCTACCTCTGCCTTGTGCTTCAGGGGGCCTGGGCAGTTAGCGGGGGACCTGGCCCCAGCCCACTCTGCTTCACCTCGCCGGCTCCTGGCATTGCTTAGGCGTGGGAGTTTTGGGGAAGTGGGGGCCGCGTGGGAAGAGGTGGGGTGGAGCAGGGGTGCTTACTGCTGTTGGTGCCAGGCACCCTGCTAATCCCCCCCCCCCGGCCACCCTGGAGCCCCCATCCCCTGAAGCATGGGGCCCTCCCAAAGTGCGGGGCCCAGGGTGGTTGCTCTGGTCTGTTCTATGGATGGGATGGATCCACTTGGGCACCACCAAAAATTATACAAACCTGCTGCCCATGACTCTTGGAGGTGGCAGTGGATACTTCCTGACATGCTGTTTGGACTAGCTTAGCAACCCCTTCTCCGTAGTGACCCTAATCACCCTGCCTCTGGTTTTCACCTACTGTGCTGACCTTGCCGCTGCTGGTCTCTCACGGCACTGGAAGGGTGACACTGTGTGACGGCTTCCAGCGAGCTTCCCCTCTAGCTGCTGCATTTGGGGGAGGAAAGGTCTGTACTGAGAGGTGAATGAAGTTACAACGTTCCTGGCTGCTCCGGCCCACACGCTGCACAGGCAGTTAGACTGCGGCTGGCCCGTGGCAGGGGGCTCATGCCCGTGTGGTTCAGGCAAAGGGCTGATTGTGGGGTAGATGTTGCGGTCGGGCTGCAAACGTACCACAAGAAGCGTCTCCACCGCCCTGCGTCCGGCTGTGCCGGATGGGCCCGGGCAGCGGGTGCTCGGTCTGCGGAAGGACTTTGTTCGGTAACCCCACACGCCTACCCTGCGCGGCGGTCGGAGAGCGATCACACCGCCCCCGGGAGGAGGTTCCCATCGGGTGGGTCTGGGGAGGAGCATTGCGCGGCGCTGAGTGGCGGAGCGGCTCCAGGGGCGGGGCGCTGAATTGCAGGTCACACACGGTGCATGAAGATACTCAGCTGAGCCGAGAACTAGCAGCCGGGTCCGGCCGGCAGCGCTGCTCGTTTCTCCCCGTGTCCGGTCCCCGCGATCCAGGCCCGGCCCCGCACGTGCCGCCCGGCCGGAGCCCGCGGGACGCTCGGGTAAGAGGCGCCGCCGGCCGGGGAGACCGAAGGACCGAGCGGGGTCGGGGGGGTGCGGAGAGAGAGAGACAGACACACACACACACAGATACAGACACACACGTATCTGTGTGTGTCTGTATCTGTGTGTGTGTGTGTGTCGCGCGCGGAAGCGGGATGACGGGGTCGGGGAGAAAGTCCCTCTCCCCCCTTATGGCGGGGGCGAAGGACCGAGTGGGAGAAACTTTTTCGGAGACGCGAAGTTTGCTCGACTTTCTGTCGGTTCGAGCGTTACCAGCGCGCCCCTAGCGGCAAACCAGGCACATGCTGCACGTGCGCAGTTAGGGACCGGGGCCAAATGAGCCACCTGTCCCGCCCCCCGTGTTCGGGTGTTAAACCCCCGAGGCGGGCCCGTGGGTGCCTGTCACGCGTGGGTAGAGCCCGGCGGGTGGGTTCTGTAGCAGATCAGGTCTCTGAAGCCCTGGGGGGTGGAGGGGTCGCTGGGGGCTAAGGGGGTTTAATCATCATGGCACCGCCTCTGGCAGGGGGTTTGGCTGCTGGGCAGGGAACTTGAACCACAAATCGCCCCCCCGGCCCTGACCTGTCCTGCTGGGTCCGTCTCGGCTTCCAGATTGGCTGGAGAGTCCGGAGCAGGCAGGGGGACCAGGGCCAGGACCCCCGCCCCGGCTCGGCTTTGCTGCTGCTGAATCGGACCCAGTCAGACAGAGAGGAGCCGACCCCAGCCCAGGGCCTGCAGCAGCATCTGTAGCCTGAGTGTCGCTGAGAGACAATGGGGCCAGGAACTGGGGCTGCTGAGAGTGAAGTGCCGCTGCAGGAGTTGCGTGTTGAGGGCAATGGACACCTGGAGACTGTCGGGGAGCCAGGTAATGGGACATCCCTGGCTGGGAACAGGCTGGAGGAGACATTGAGGCTGCCCCACTTGGGGCTGTGTTCTCAGTGGCAGCAGCCAGTGCCCAGTAACCCCCTGTCTGTGGGCAGCAGGGACTGGACCTCTCCCAGGGGCTCTCAGGGCACCGATCCTTGGCTCACGGCTGCTGCCTAGCGCACACAGCGGTGGCCGTGGGACTGTGCAGGGGCCTTTTGGGCTGGGTGTGTCAGACCCCCTGTGACTGCCCTGGCCCAGCTCTGTCTGGTTCCTTCTCCCCCCTTCTGCTGTGTGTGGCCAGTGCGAGACCCCAGTGTGCGGGGACAGGAGCACTCGGCAGTGTGGGCACAGCCAGTGCTTGGCAGGGGGCAGAGTGGGGGTGGGGATGGGGGGAGGGCTGCTTGAGGTCCTGCAACCAGAACATGTGGGTCCTTGTCTCTGTGCCCCTGATCTCACCAGGCCCCGTGACAGCCTGGCTGGGGGTGCCCAGGGAGGGCTCTGGGCTGAGGGGAAGGAGGGACTGTTCTGCCAGCCCCAGCCTGCCTGAGCCTCCAGGCGCCTCTCCCAGAGCGTCTGACGGAAGGAGCAATTGACAGAACAGGGCATGTTCTAGGGCAGCTCCAGCCCTTGTGCTGTCAGTGAGACGTGTCCTCATGGCCCTGCCTGACGGGTCTTTGTGTTTCAGAACCTCGTCGTAATGGCAAGAAATGTAACTACAAGAAATATACAGTTGTGCTCTCGGTCGCCCTCGCAGTTGTGTTCTTGGTTTTCATCATCACTGGTGAGTTCTCAGCCCTCCTGTCCCCCTCTCTGCACTTCCCATTCCCCCTGGAGCCACGACAGTCACAGTCGTTCCTCCTGGCCTGTCTGGTTTCCACACCTAGGACAGAGGATTCCTGGGGAATGTTCCTCCATGACCCTCCTCCTACTCCCTCCCAGACCCCTGCACCTGGGCACTCTCTGTGTCGGACAATCTGACTGTGATTCGTTCCCCCCAGCCCAGCTCTGAGCACTTTGCGCCAAAGTCACTGTTGCTGGGCCCCAGGGATGGTCACTGATACCCCCCGTGCAGAGTGGGGGTGATTGACAGAAGGTGGTGCAGGGCAGCAATGAGCTGGGCCCTCTGCCTGCAGCATGTCGCCCTGAGGTACCAACCTGGCCTTCCTGCATCTGCGGGTCGTGCCCAGGGCTGGGCTGGCAGATACTGCAGCGCTACTGAAATGAGCATAGAACTCAGCACCGACACTGCCATTAACACTGTGTTTGTTGTACTTAAAGTACTGTACAGGATCTTTTCAGGAGGAATAAGGCAAAACGCCACATTTATTAGTAACGCACGTATTAATTAACACATCATATGCATATGATATATAACGTAGATAATGTTTTCACCCCTCTAGCCAGAAGGCCCTAGTACTCTCTCTCTCTCTCTCTCTCTCTCTCTGTCTGTCTTTTTGTTGTTACCAACTAGTTGCTCCCCCTAACTGAACTGGCCAGGTGAGTTAGATGGGGGAAGGGGAGGAGCCGGGCTTCTGCTGATTCGGATCGATGCTCTGATGTTGACAAGATGAGACCCGGGGTCCTATGCAAGACACCTCACATTTATAGCAGCTTCCCTCTCATGCAAATCTGTGTCCCTTGGTCCTTTGTCCTGCTTATCTCTGGGTGTTGTCCCAATGCTGCAAAGAGTGTGTTTCCGAAGGAAGGTGCTGGCTTATAACCCCGGAGGCCCTCAGTATGTCTGCTTGTCTTTAATGAGCCCACTTGACACGTTTTATTGTCCTTGGGTCTGGCTCCCAGCCCATTTCCAATGGTTGAGGCTGTCTGGAGGTGCTGCTTTCCACGCCTTGCTCATCCACACCTCATTTATTCAACAGGGTAATTGATTAAGAGTGTGTGTGTGTCTGTGTGTGTGTGTATCTTGTTCTACTGCTAGCAAAAAGACATTTTTTCCCTATCTTATTCTATCCTTAGGGGCTATAACATTATACCAAGGGCAATGCAAAATTTCTGCATGAGGCTTTGGTACAAAGTTTCATGAAAACAGAGGTCACACGTGGGTAGACCCACTGCAAGGTTATATGAAGAAAATTATCAGAGATTTATCTACATTGTCCCCCTTTTGACCTCTCAAGAACAATTCTTGAGTGGTCACCAGGGCCGGCTCTAGGCACCAGCTTATCAAGCTGGTGCTTGGGGCAGCCACTCTGGAGTGGGATGGCATTTTCAAGTATGCGGTGACAAGTCAGCGGAGGGTCCCTCGCTCCTGCTCTGAGCGAAAGACTTCCCTCCAAATTGCCGCAGATCGTGATCACGGCTTCTTCTTCTTTTTTTTTTTTTTTGGCTGCTTGGGGTGACAAAACCCCTGGAGCCGGCCCTGGTGGTCACCATGTAAACCTTCTGTTTCTGTTGCAAACAAACCAGACAATCATAACCAGGTTGAATATAACTAAAACCATTACAATTGACCAAACACCAGATATGACATAAACACAAATGCAAACAAGCATAATGATAATAATTGGAAATACAATACAACCATCACCATGACAATAATTGGGTACATGGGCCTCATTTTGTTTGTCAAAGTTTGATGCTCCAATAGCCATCAAACAATAAAAGTCACGGAGGTCATGACCTTAAGCACACACAACAAATGAGACTTTGTAGGAGTACCACAGTTGTTATGCAAGGTTAAGCTGATTTGGACTTAAACTAACATTCAGTTGCTAAAAACGTTGCAGAATCCCCCATTCCTAACAGTTCTCAAGAGGTTTCTGGGGACCTGAAAGATGGGGCCCTGCAATCATGGGCCAAGGTTTTACAGGTTATGGGGGCCCAAGAACTTCCCTTCAGTGTTTGGGGAAGTAGAACCAGGATGCATAGAGGAAAGTGTGGAATTAACAATACGAGCAAATATAACTAACAATACAAATGTATCGATAACAAAAATTAACAGCAAAATGACTTTTAGAGAACCTAACAAAAAATAAACCTGATGCATTGGGGATCAAAGTCTTTTGGACACAAGTGGTGATTGATAAGTTGGATGTACGTGGGGGAAGTAGAGAGAGGAAAAGACATTTGCCCTGTCTAGTGTAGTATCCTCGTTTTCTGGACCTAGTGCTAGCACAGGACACCACTAGAGACAGACACAGAACATGAACATGCAACACGGAACACTGAACGCAGACTTTGTCGTGACACTATAACCAGGGTATTTTTGTGACTCTTTAGCTGGTACCAGCTCTCCTGATCTTCCAGTTCAGAGGCTGAAAGAGAGAAGCTTAGAAACAAATTAGCACAGTGCTCTCATGGCAGACCCTGCTCAGTCTCTGCCACAGTGTGTTCGGTACTTGGGGCTGCACAAATGCTTATTAAGTGGTGCATTTCTTGTGAGTGTAAATCCTCCCTTTCTTCCAGTAAAAAGGCATTAACACTCCATCTAGAAAAATGTTCCTGTTTTAAAATCTCCAGCCATTTTGCCATGGCCTGGAGATCTGAGGCAGAAGCAGGCACTGTTAACTGTTTCACTCTCACCACCCTCCCTCGTGGTGGTGACTGTTCTTTTGGTTACTGCTGCAATAACATTTGGCCCTGGGAGGAGGCATCCAAATATCCCCTTCCCAACCTCCAGAGGGGTCTCAAAAGGCTGCCCCTTCTAAGGTCTCAAATGTCCCTTCTCCTGAAGTTACAGCCACGATTTGTTTATTTCCAAATTCCAATTTTTGTTCCAGTTGGTTAATGAGGGTTTTACAGTGGTTATGGTCAGCGAGGGCTCTCCCTTGTTCTATAGTTAACTTTTTGACCATTCCCTGTAGTACCTCATGAAATTTCTTTTTCAATTTTCTTCTCTTTTGTATGCCCCTGTAGGATTTGAGAGTGCTGTTTTAACTCTCTGTACCCATCCTTAAGGGCATCTAGCTGGGTTTGGGTACTAATGGAAATACATTTCCCTTTCTCTGCTTCTGCAGCAGAGGCTTGTAAATCTTGGTGCAGTGTCTTGTTTTCATTTTTACATTCAGCCAATTGAAGGAATACCACGTTACAGGTATTCCATAGAAGCCAAACTGCAGCTGCTTCCTTTTTTATTTGAGTTGAGGGTTTATATATCAATATGTATTGAGGCAGTTTATCATCTAGGTCTGAAATTGTATGGACATCAGCTAACACTTGATCAGACCAAGGGCTGTGTCCGAATTTTTGCAGGATGTGTTTAAAAGGGATAACGTCTTTTACAAATGCCAATTTCTCTGTCTCCTCTCTGGGACCCTTCTTAAAATACTCTTTCATTTAAACTGGGGCCTTTTGCTGTACCCTGTCCATCCTAGGCAGCACTGGAAGGGGCCCACAGGCCTGGCAGCCTTTCTCCTGGGGGCCTGCATATTCCCATATCCAGCTCTGTACAGGGTGTGAAAAGTGAAACTGTGCAACACAGCTGCAGCAGCTCCCTGAAATGAGGGACACAAATCACACCCTGAGCAGGACTGTAAAGCGTCGTATGCACTGATTGCCCTGCTCTGTTTGTGCGTGAGCACTAGTGCGCACAGCACACTGCACCGCGAAATCTCCAGGGAAATACATGCCTGGTGCATGACCTGCTCGTTCTTTGGTCACCACTGCACCGGCCGCTAATGTTCTCCTAAACTTGTGTATCCTCGCCCCAGGGGAAGGCTTAAACTAGCTACAGAATTATTGCGGTGCAAAATGGAGGTACAAAAAGTGACATGCACAAAAATGGCTGGAGGGGTTTGAGTCCAACTCCTCCCTGCCCCAAAAAGGAGTCAACACAAAATTCCCTTGAGACTAAGAGTGAACAGGAGTGATTGGGGGCAAGAGGTGTGGGGGTGGGCAGACTAACTGACATGGTGTTTGGAATGGGTTAGCAGCTCTTCCCCACAGTGACCCTAATAACCCTGCCTCTGGTTATGCACCTACTGCTCTGACCTTGCCAATAGCTCCTTGGTGTCAGTTATGGGTGGCCCCACTGCTGCTGCTGTCTCTGGCACTGAAAGGGTTACACTGCAGGCGGATCAGCGAGGGCTTCTAGATTCTAGCTGCTGTATTGGGGGAGAAATGTCTGTAGATGAGAAATGCATCAGGTTGCAATTGGCCGGTCAGTGTAACTGGCCATTTCCTGGCGCCGCCATGTGGCATTTTGTGTCCTTCCTTCTCACTTGGCTTTTATTGCTCTGTTGATCGTGTGGATGTTGATCTTGTGCCTGGGATGAAAAGCTCTGAGCTGTGTTAGTCCCCCCAGGCTGGGAGTGTCCTTGGAATCCTTCCTGCCAGGCAAATGTGTCACAACAAATGTCTCCATCGCCCTGCATCTGGCTGTGCTGGATGGGCCCGGGTAGCGGGAGTTCAGTCTGGGGAAGGGAAGGGAAGGGAGTTTGTTCCCATCTTCATCTCAACCTGCCTCTCCTGGGAAGCCAAGAGCAGAGCAGGGAGAGGGGGGCAGCAGCCCAGGCTAGCAGAACTCCTTGGGGTAATAGACCCTGGCAAATCAGATTGAACTTGATCTGTCATCCAGTGTCGCTCTTCTTGCTGCTGGCCCGATAACTGTTCCCTCTGTCTGCAGCTCCCTGCCCAGCCCCTGCTGTAACACTCCACTTGGGCTTGGTTCTCTGTGCTTCAAAGCATGAGCTGTTTGTCAGTTGCATCCCTAATGAACGTGAACCCGAGAAAGCAGCCCAGTGAGATGGGGTTCAAGTAACCCCCTTCGGGGGCTGGATTCCCAGCATCCTGCTGCCAGGGGGAGTGTCAGAAGCCTGGGGTGCCAGGGCTCATCTCTCGCCACAGACGGGCAGGTCCCCTCTTACAACATCTGTTATGTTCCCATTTTCAGTGTTGCTATCTAGGTGTTCACCAGCTGCCCTCGGCCCCTGGTGCCCAGATGGCTGGGTCGGGTACGGAGGGAAATGCTACTGTTTCTCCGAGGCCGAAGGGAACTGGGCCTACAGCCAGAACAACTGCTCCTCCCTTGGTGCCTCCCTGGCTGTGACTGACACCCTGCAGGACCTGGTGAGAGACTCTCGTTGCAATGGCCTGGTCTTGGCTCAGTGCCGGCTGTTGCAGTAGGACTTGGGCTCTGCCCCTGTGGGGCGAGGAGCGGCTCTAAGCCCTCTTATGCTCGGAGGACGGAGTGAATGGACTTCCAGCCACTGAATGCCAGGCCTGGTTGGACCTGTGGCTCTAGTGTCAGTCTGTGACCGCAGGGATCATCCCCTGTCAGCCTTCCCAATAGGAGACTGCCCCTCTCTAGGGCTGGGCTGGCTCAGGTGTCTCCTGGGCTGCATGGGACTGGAGAGGGGGTTGACATCCCAGCTCAACTTGGATAGGTGAAAGGGCAGCCAGCTGAGAATGAGGGAGCTCCTGTTAGCCCTGGTCCCTTCTGGCTGAGGACTGGGGGGCTCTTCTCTCATCCCTGTCCCCTCCCTGCATCCCTTATTGAGATCAGCTGGGCTCTTTCTTTCCTCTTCTCCTGCAATGGTGAGGGGAGCTCAGCTGCTCTGTAAGGAGAGGCTTTGACACAGAATGTGGCCTTGCTCCCTCCAACTCCCCATGCAGCTTAGACCCAGCAGCACCCAAGAGCTGCCCCAGCCCAGGGCAGATTGGGATGAGGAGGAGCTGGGTTTGAGGTGGGAGGGTTAATACTGAATTACCCAGAGCTGGGCAAGAGGGAGGAGAAAATCCCCAGCCACCCCCTGGAAACACTCAGAGCCCTTCCGTGTACACCTGGGATTCCCCACCCCCCACCACAGCCTGGGGGAGCAGCAGGGTCAGGGCTCTGACACCACCTCTCCCTCTGCTGTTTTTAGGATTTCCTGCTGCGCTATAAAGGCAAAGACCAGCATTGGATCGGCCTCCGGAGGGAGCAGGAGCTGGGCCAGCCCTGGAAATGGGCCAATGGCACTGAATTCAACAACCTGTGAGTCTTTTTGATCCAGCTCTTCTGTGTGGTTTTACTGCTGCTCCTTATGCTGATACTCACCTGGAATCTTCCCCTGAGGAAGACTGGGTGGGTTGGGCCTGCAGGGGCCCATCCAAACCCAGCTGGGGGCGGGGGGAGCAGGAAATGGGGTTTAAAATATCCCCCCAGCATAAATTCTCCATGGAGGCCAGTTGATCTTAGAACCTCTCCTGGCCCTGCTGCCCACTGCCCCCCCCCCCCGGGGGCGGGGCCTCTGGCTGGTGCAGGAGGGGGAATCAGGAGAGGCTGTGAATGCAGCAGCTCCCTGCGCTCTACAAGTGTCTGTTCCTGTCTGTGATTGATGGGGAAACACCCAACTCCTGCCTGACACCAGTTCCCTGGCTTCTGTCTTGCAGGTTTGGAATAACAGCAGATGGTGACTGCGCATATCTGAATGACGAGAATAGGGTCAGCAGCTTGCGATGCACCAGTGAGAGACACTGGATCTGCAGCAAACCTGATGCGTTTACAAAGGCAAAGGAGGCAGCAGTGGAAGGGGGCTCACAACAAGAGTATTATCAAAATTAGCACTGGAAAAGCCTGTTCGCCCCCTTCCAGGAGCCCATTAGGTTGGAAGGGGCAGGGAGTGGGTAGGTGTGTCACACACGGACCAGGTACCAGCTCATGCCAAAGTTCCCGTGTCTCGATGGAACCCTGAGAAATCACCAGCTGGGGTCAGGCTGGCTCACCTGTGTGTTAAAATAGGTATTAACGTTATAAGAATGTGCTTAGACTTTAGTGAATGGGTGTGAGCTGCTGCAGCATTAATCCCACTTCTGACAGTCGTATCCCACATTGTAAGGTGATATTGGAGCATTTGTGGTAGGAGCCTCTGTGACTGTGAAAATCACCAGACAGGAGAGTGAATTAAATAGTGCGAAGTGCTGAACTCTAACTCCTCAGAGCACAAAGGAGGAGGTGGGATTCAAGAAGGGACTGTACCTAACTTGGTGCTGCTTGGATGCTGAGGGGCAAGGCTTTCGGAGCATATGCAAGAGATCCTCAGCTGCTGAGGCTGGGTCTGTCATACTGTTTAGATAGGGATTGCACTATAGCAAATGAAACAATGGATTCACACTCCTATGGCTCTTTTGTGTAATGTTGATTGCTAATTTGGCTCCTAAACGACTGAGCCCCGAGTATCCCTGCTATAGATGCTTCTGTTACCTTTCGAAAATTAAGATTTTTAACCTATTTGTGTTTTACATGCTTACCTGCTTTAACTTTATAAATAACAGCCTTCCTTTTTCATGAATTGTCATATAATATTGGCTACACGGGCTGTCTTGGTGTGTGATCTAAGGAGCAATTGACCTGGGGTAAGTGACTGAACCTTTGGATCTGGGAGTAACCTGAGTATTGCTAGGTTATTGCTGTGATTCTGTGTGTAAAGGATCTTCTATCACAAAGGCAGGCTCAGCTGGGTGGTGAGACAGACTGGAGTACCCAAGGGGCCTGTCTGTGACTCTGTTAGACTGTTACGGTGCCGGAGGAGTTTACACTGGATGTTTGGTTGGTGAAATCAGAGTCTAGAACTCTCAGCCAGTTGGGGTTTGTGCCTGGTTCCCAGCAGTCTGCCCAGAGGTTGGTGCGCACCCTCTCAACACACTGCGGACAGCATCAGAGCAGGGCCTTGGTTCCAGTTCCCCTGCTTACAGGATAGGAGCTGAGCCAGCCCAGAGAGGGGGTTTGGGGGCAAGGTGTATGTGACCCAGGGACCCTTTGGTGCCAACTGGCAGAGGGTGCAGGCAGTTTACAGGGATTCCCCTGGGGCTGATCGCTACATAATAGTTCACCAAAGGGGGCATATGAGGTCTGTACCGAGAGCCAGTAGCTCACTGGTCGTCATAGTCACTGTCAGATGTCTGCATGGATACTAGGAGCTGTGTATCTGTATTGAAAACATTACCCTTAAGGTCTTGGAGTTAAGACAGGTCACCAGGAGGTGATGCACCACACAGATGTTCTTGTCAGGCAGACGATAACTGAGGTTATCTCCTTGTCTTACCAGCTGTGTATTGGATGCTATTTGTGTACTGAGCCAGGTGCAAAGTGGGAGATTGTTTCTTCCTGTGGATTTTGCAATGGCGGGGGATGTGTGTCCTATTTAACAACAAAGACAAAGGATTGGTCTGGTCTATCTTGGCGTGCAGACACTCTGGATCCTTCCCCTCTGTGTAGAACTAATGAATGAAATTGTTTTAATTGTTCACTTTATTAATGTAACTTCATAAGTAAAGTTTTATGAATAAAACAACGCTCATTCATAAAATTGGTTACCCCAATAACTGGCTAATTGACCAAAAAAATGCTTGTTAAGAGCCATAACCGTTCAGTCAGCTGCCTTTGTAAGTTTCGCTATCAGTCCAATTGCTGCTTAAATCACTGAGACTTGCACTGTTTCAGTACTGTAACTTCTGTTCACCATTCATTACACTTGCCTACATCGTAACTTCTGTTTACTGTTTGCCGTCCACTACACTTGTGTATATTGTAACTTCTGTTCACTGCCATATTATAATTCAAACCCCGTTTTAAAACGCTCACTCCGTTTTGTAAAAGCTTCCTCCAACCTTCATTTTTGCAAACCTTGCTGTACTCTTTATTAGTTTAGTTTAGATGTGTGACTGAGGTATGTATGGATGGTGGAGTCAACCTCCATCCCCAGCCTGTCCTGATGAAATATTGTTCAAACACCACCGGCTGAAGATGCAGACGAGCCCTAACAAAGTAAGAAGAGCCCACCCTAAAAAGAAAAGGTACAACAGAAGGAAGAACGAAGCCAGGTCTGAGGCTGAAAGTCACGCCTGCAATTGACGGGTGATGAATCACCAAACCCAGAGGCAGCGTGACACAGCAAGACCTGTAGACTCTGGATTTAAACTAAAGCCTACAAAAAGGATGGGGGAAATGGAAGACTTTGGAGGGTAACATTCTGTTGCCAACATGGAAGGGCATCGGTGCAGGCCCAACAGAGACCCAGCTTGTCCTTGCGCCCGGCTTTCCTGGCCAGTTAGCCGCCACAAGCTATGAACCCAAGCAGCAAAATCAAGCCACGAACTCAAGCTATGTTCAGGACTGGTAACTATCCAGCAGTTGCAGAACATCCGATGGGGGTGAATGTGTGTATAAGAATTAGTTATTGGTCATAAATCGAATTATCATAATAAATGTGGCATCTTTGTCTTCCCTCCTGAAAAGATCCTTTGTAGTTTTGTCTGTTCAACGTCTGAGACAAACTGACAGCATGCAGCTGTCTTGAAAGAAGGGTCACAGCCAGCCTGGCTGTAAAGTGCTGCAAGGATTTTTAGTGACCAGGACTTAGGAGACTAGCTTGGTAAATAAATCCAGACTCTAGAACATGTCATGACTTTATTTTATATATAACCGTTTGTTTCCAACACTTCTGCTTGACTCTCGGCTTTGTTGAACTGAGGCATGATTTCACTATGAGCATATGTCAGCGCTGTGCGTTAAATGGAGCAGTGATCTGAATTGGAACTGGTAAATGTGGAGGGGGAAGCGGCGGCGGCGGAGGTGTTACTGGTTCTCTGGAAGCAGCTGCTCTGTGACTACTGCCAGTGTCTGGGGACAGATGCTCCAGGCAGCTGCTCAGAGGGCTTGAGGGTAGAGTGGGCCTATTGTGACTGCAGGCCTAGCAGCAAGCGTGTGTGTGTGTGTGTGGCCAGTGCAGTTGCGGAGCTGACCCCTGGCAGGCACAGACAAGGCTTCTTCAGGCAAAGGGCAGGTGGTGGCGAGCCCTGGGTACCCCGGGAAGCAGCTCAGGGAGTAACTTACTGCAGGTTTGGGGCAGTTATAAATTACACCCCAAGGCCCCAGCCCAGTGAGAAGGACTGAGGGGAGGGACTGTGACTGCGAGAGACACCTGAGTCCCAGCACCTCCCAGGGTTCTGCTCCACCTAAAACCACAATCCTGCCCCGTGAGACTAAACCCAAGATGCTGCGCATTACAGAGACACAAAATGAGGATCCTCAGACCCAACTGTCTATATCACGGCAGCTTCTTTCTGGCAGATCCATTTGAACTCAGCACCACATGTCTCAGATTGAATCCGGCTGCCTCTTATCCAGCCACAGCTGTTCCCTTCAGCAGAGCCTGAGACTTGAAAGCTGCAGAATTAAGAGAGTCAGTGTCATTGTGATTCCCTTTAACAAGGAAAGTCCCATAGGGGGAAGAAAGATAACACCTCTCTCTAATGGGAAGCTTGGCTGTGGTGGTGTCCTTCATATTTGTAACTTTCTTACAGAGCTTCAGGTGAGAAGGCAGCCTAGGAGGTGAGCTGAGTTAGGGGGTCTCTGGCAAGGAACTCGGCTGAAACTCATGGGTCAGTGACCTGGTGCTTTTTTGTTGGAAGTGGTCACCTTGAGCTCCTGCATCTTGGTTTTCCTTTAAAAACAAAGTCTGAGGGCTTGTCTACGCTACAAAATTAGGTTGACTTAATTTACATACAGCCACCAAAGTAACTCAATCAGCTGTTAGTCTCCACACTATCCTCCTCCTGCTAGTGATGCATGTCCTTAACAGGTGCACTCACACCAACTGAAGTGGAGCATTGTGGGGCTCTGACAGCTCCATGAGGCTCACAGCTGGAGCCCCTCAGCTGCCCTGGGATAACAGCCCCAGCTGTGAGTGTGGCACGGGGCTCAGTTTCACAGCGGAGAGCCTACCAATCTTGTCAATTTCACGGCTGCAGCTGTGAGCTCCAGGCTACAGAGCAGAGGGTGAAATTGACAGGAGTGACAGCCAACAGGCAATGTAAGTGACACCACATCTATGTGGGCACTGCGTTGCCCTACTACATTGACATAAGCGCCGTGCCTCTCGTGCAGGTGGTGTAACTGGGTTCAAAAAAGTAGTAGGTAAGTTCATGGAGGGTAGGTTCATCAACGGTTATTAGCCAAGATGATCAGGGATGCACCCTCATGTATGCGGCAATCCTAAACCTTTGACTGCCAGAAGCTTAGTGCAGCCGATGGAATGGATCACCCAATAATTGCCCTGTTCTGTTTGTTCAGATACTACGGTAATGGGGGCCAGATCAGCACCTTAGCGCTTGACTACGCTAGTGGGTGTTTCTGGTGCAGTTCTACTGGAAGCCCTGTAGTGTGGACACAGCTATATCCATATCTAAGGGCTTCTACCACTACAGCTTATGCCAGTTTCCACAATCAGCATAAGCTACACTGCTATAAGCACAGGCACATTGGTATAACTGCAGCTACACTAGGGCCTTTGCTGGCACAGCAAAAATACCCTTAACCGATGTAGTTACGCTGGTAAAACTTTTAAGGCCTTAGACAGACACTGGACATTTAACATCAGCAAGTTATATAATGGGAACTTTTCCCAAACATCTCAAACAGGAAACGTCAGGCAGCACTTACAGCATTGGATCTAACGGGGAACCATCCACCCAGGTCCATTTCCCCCCTGCGGGTGTCACTGTAAGTCCAATCCAGATGTAGCTTGAACCTTGTGTAACATCCTGTATGAAATCCTGTGAGGTGCAAAGCAGAGGGGAAGGGGTGAATATGCCGTAACAGGCTAGAAGAATTCCCTTACTGCTCCTGTTTAATACCTGCTCTTGGCTTCAGTGGCTCTGCCCATAATGCCAACAGGAGAACCCATCAGCCCCTGAGCTAACTCACCCTCACCCCTGGGTGAGCAGAGTCTCTCTATGAAGACATGGTAAAACCAGCACCAGTCCTTGGTGTCACAGGGTGAGCTGGCCCTTTAAGGGAGTCCTGGGTTCAGCCTGACCTGTGACTAGGTGCCCCTGGACAAAGAGGTTCAGGTGAGGGAAGCAGAGGACCAAGAACTCAGGCCTGGTGGGGTTACAAAGTCAGTCAAAGCAGGGTGAGATTTGATAGAGTAGGGGGGTTCTGTGAGTAGCTCTATGCAGAATGACTCAGGGGTGGGAAAGCTGTGGGGGTCTTGTTCTAAACTGTATGTTAATTAGCCAGATGCCCCAGAAGGGGAGAAAACTCCCCAGAGCTGAGTTTGGATAACTGGAGGGAAGGAGAAATGGGGCAGAGGAGTAGAGCCAGGCTGGATAAACCTGCTGCTCTGGGACTGTAACTAGGGACACACATCTCTTTCCAGCTGGAGTTTGATGAGCCTATATTTTGTTACCATCTCTTCCTGGTTCTGGATCACGAGCATTTGAGCACTCTTCCCCAAGCAGTGGTCACGGCTCCGAGTCCAGTCTTTACTCTCTTTAGACAGCCAGTAGCACTTGTTCCCATGCAGCAGCCAGTCCCAGGGGCACAGTTTGCACCCAGAGCCCTCTGGAAGGGGAGATGGGAACAGAGGTGTCATTCATTCTGAAAATTCAAACTGCTGCTGGCTGAAAATGCTTATTCAAGTTCTTTTTTAATGGGAATTGCCATTTTGACCAAAAGGAAAGTGTTTATTTTAGTTGAAATTGTTCATTTTTTTGACTGTGTGTGTGTATGTAAATACAAAATGGAAATACAGATTTTTTTTCCATGGGCAGGATTTCATTTAGTTTTCATGAGGGAAAAAACCACTTACCATTAACATTTTCCCCACTGGAAATGAGAGGGAGCAGTTTTACTTTTTACTTCCTTCAAAGGACAGCAAACTTCCATTTCTTTTCACATTTTCCATAAAATAGGTTTACAAATGTACCAGCTCTACTTCTAGATATTGCTGAGTTTCCCCTACAGACATGTAAAGAGCCTTTGCTCTCAATATACTAGCAACGGCTTTCCTCAGGGTCAGCACTCAAACAGCTGGGCATGCTGCAGGCCAGCTCAGCAAGGTGCTGGGAGGCCAGAGAGGAGAGAATTCACTCCAGGTCTTTACACAGAGTTGGTTTCTTACTAAAGACCTGCTCTGACTCAGTCACAAGTTCTGGGCTTGATGCAGGAATCACTGGTTGGGGGAGGAATCTCTGGCTTGGTGCATTCAAATGTAATTCCTTGGGGTTTGATCATGTGAGCTTATAAAAGCTGAACAGAGACAGACCCAGCCTGTGCCCCAATGGGAGACCTCAAGGGAAACTCAGCGTTGAAACAAATAATATGGGTGGCTGAGAAGGAGGGACACCCCCAACTAAGGCAGAACCGAACCCAGAGACCCAACCTGGCAGCTGGGGGCACTGTATCACTGCTGGCGTCACAATTCAGCTGAGAGTTAAAAGCAAGATCCATTGCAAACCCTATGGCTCTTCTTTAATGGTAGAGGTCTGAGTCAGTTCAAATTACAGTTCTGGGGACTACAATTTGCCTCGCTCAAATGTCCTGTGAAATTCCAAAAGGCGAGTAAATTCTGCTTCGACCATTCCCCTAAGAGATCATCTGCCAGAGTTGTGTGCTGCTGAACAGCTGTTGAGTTTCACCCCAGAGGTGGCTGCACGTCAGTAGTGGGGGAAATGATTCCCATAAGAACTACGTGGTTTGTAAAGCACTTTGGGATCCAGCCTCTCGAGCAGCTGCGTTATTACACAATTGTTAAGATTGTCTGTGCTCTAGCAATGGGAATTATTCTGCCCACCAGATGTCACTGCTGCTCCTCTCCATAAAGGGCTGAGAATTATTTATTGTGCTTAGGCTGTTCACTCCCTGGGGAAGGGATTGTCTTTTTGGGATGTGTTTTTTAATGGCATCTGGCACAAGGGGTCCTCGATCCCTGAGGTAGGACTGCAATACAAAGAAATACAGTAGAGCTGAGAGGTTCCTGCCCTGGATCGGATTTGGGGTTGGGCTAGGGATGCTGCACGCTAGGGTGACCAGACAGCAAGTGTGAAAAATCGGGAAGGGGGTGGGGGGTAATAGGAGGGAGCCTATATAAGAAAAAGTCCCAAAAATCAGGATTGTCCCTATAAAATCAGGACATCTGGTCACCCTACTGCACACACATAGTAAGACAATCTCTGCCACAAAGAGCTCCCAGCCTAGACATCTGATGTATAACAGGTGGAGATAAAGAGGACGACGCAACGAGGAAAGAGAGAAATAAGCTGGATAATTCCTGTCCCTGGACTAACTTCTGTTGGTGGAAGATACAAACGCGGAGCTCCACAGAGCTCTTCTTCGGGGCTGGGGGAGGAAATCAGAGGAAATCCAAAGAAGAGCTCTGTGGAGCTTCAAAGTTTGTACCTTTCACCATCAAAAGTTGGCCCATGGTCTTGTCTCTCTAACTTTCTGGGACCAACCCAGCCACAACACCACTGCAGCCAACAAGGGAGAGTAACCCAACCATACTGGCACAGACAAAGGCAGCCATAGCATGTGTCTGGCACCCATGCACTGGGATGGATGAAGTGAAAAAAGACAGAGGCGCTTGGCGTGTATAGCACAACATGACACCCAAAGCATTCAAGCATATTAAAAGGTCATCCTGTTCCGCCCCCCCATCAACTTAAACATCACCCTGCTGGCTGAAGATTGTTCTCCTGCCGTAGTTATGAGCAGAATTGACTGAAAATTTTCTGTCCACTTTTCTTGACCCAAAAAATTGTCTTTTTTTTTTAAGAATAAAAATCACTGCAGAAAATGTTTCAGTTGAAATTTTCCAGTTTTTGGAAACTGTAAATTTCCTCCTACATTTAGCCTCCTTTTCGCTGCCCAAGCAGCAGTGTTGCCAACTCTCACATTTAATCACAAGTTTAATTATATTTGGTGTTTTTTCCTTTGAGCCCCAGCTCTTGGAGTCAGGGGATTGTGAGAATTTCATTTCTTTTAAAAAAAGAAAAGTTTGAAAATGTGACTTTAGTGCAACCTAGAAGCTCAGAAACCAGAAAGTGAGTAAGAAAAAAAACAACCCAACTGCAAAGGTATTATTTTTCTAAAATCTTATGATTTTTGAGGGCCTGACTAGTGGTTTTTGAGCAGCAGGGGATGGCAGTGCTGGAGTGGTGTAAATGAAGGGACCTTGTTGTGAATGAGAATCTGGCCCATGGTATTTCAAGCTGACAGTGTCCCTTTAACATGGTGACTGGGTTTTCAGTCATAGGGAGAGTCCTGTGAACTCTTCCAGGGAGAGTGACTCCTGGTTCTGGGACAGTAGGAGCTGGGGTTACCTGCCAAGTTGCCATTGTGGGGTTCACACAGAATTGATTTCAAGTGAGACCGGAAGTCCTCCAGGCAGGAGCTGCATTCAGTGCTACTGACAATTCTGGCACTATCATTCTCTGATGCGTTTGTAGCTCCTCTGGTCTGTCCTTCACACGAGACGGGCAACTGGGAAACTTCAAAACATCATCACAGTCACTTCTAAGGCAACTATTTAGGGATTAGAAACCAGCCTGTAGAGGGTGTAAAATCAAGGTTCCATCGCAGCTAAGCCAGGAGCAAAGAGAGAAACTCATTCACTGCACCTGTAAGCAGGGTCTGATGAGCTCTTCCCTGATATCTAATGATGAACTGGGGGAAGGTCTCAGGAGCAGAATGTATTTGCATAGACACGCCTACTCTGGCTAGGCATTCAGCAGACAGACCCTCTTTGTCAAAGTGATCAATGTTGGCTGGTGATGGGTTACAAATTGAATGCAGGGTAATGCAATGTTGTTCTACTGATTGTACAGGTCAAGGGCAGCAGAACTGTGCTTTGCTTGACCTGACTGAGGGGGTCACCCTAACCTTAACCTCACTTTGCTAAGCACAGGGTAGGGATGCCAACTCTCATTAAAGATTGGTGTACGGGTAAAATAGAGTTATGATTGTTTGTGGTGTCTGCCTGTAGTGTTAAGATATGTCTCCACAGTAGTTAAATATCTGTGGTTGGCTGGTGTTAGTTGCCTTCGGTTTGAGCTGCAGGATTTTGGAATTGTAATGTATGTATGTGGGCTTAGGCTGGAAACTGGGTGCTGGGAGTCTGCTAGTGTGGGGAGAGTCCTAAACCCTAGGTTCTAACCTAAACCCAAATGTTTACACAGCAATTTTACAGACCCACAACTTGAGTCAGCTGCTCCAGGCCAGCTGTAGGTGTTTAATTGTAGTGTAGACACATCCTCCCTGCTCCAGTGTTTAAAGAGAGCTGACTGGACTCAACTGAGAGTCCTTGTTTCTGTTCAGTGATTCCCAGAGCTGAGATCACTGCTGAGCAGGTCTAGGGGCTGACCCTTAGACGTGCTAGCAATCACTCATGAAGAGCTAGGCTAAGGTGGGGGGGACGTCAGAGTGCAGAGCACAGCACCGCAGAAGTCGCAATGAGCGGCAAGCAGCAACAGTGAGCCTGTTTCCTCCATGGCTCCTCTCCTGTTTCAGAGGTGGAGGGGGACCCCATGTGACTGCACCTCTAAATTCTGGATCTTCGCTGACTAAGGATGGCAGCTGTGAGTGGGGTGCAGTGGAGGGAGCGGGGAGTGGCATGTTTGTTCATCCAACTTTCACACTGGAAGATGGGAAACTGAGGCAAAGAACACTGCTCAGCATACAGGGGGGTGGGTGTTTGGACTTACCAATCATGGCGGGGGTGTTTTCCCAAATTAATGCTGGGTTTCCTTTTACTAAAAGTTTTTGTTTGTTGTACACATGGAAAGTTTTGTATCTTAGAAGCACTCAAGGATGTTTAGTTTTCCCAGATTACTGGCTGGGGGCTCAAGCCAGTTCTGATTTGTGTTAAGAGGAACCCCTAGATGTTGAACCCAGCCCTTGTTGTTGGTGACACTGCCTGGCAAAGGGGTTACCCACAGACTGAGTGTGTCACACATGCAGGGGAAGTGTAACAGTGATGCTGTCCCAGTCAACTCACACGAGTGTCATGTGCTAAGCTCCTAACTGCACCTGCTGGGATAACATCTGACCCGCAGGGTGGCAATTAAGTGTCACACATGGACTGGACTCAGAGCTGCACTCACAGCGGGGTTGTGGAAGGAGGGGGGAATTCATGGTGCTTAGCTGGACTCTGAGCATCTTGGAGCAGGGATTGTCTTGTGGTATGTTGGTGTAGCCCCGATCTCGCCTGAGCCTCTGGGTGCTGCTGCACTGGGGTGGGGGCCTGGACCCTACGCGGCAGCATTTCTCTGTTTGTAATGTGGTAACTTTGGAACGCTGCATCCAACCCATCCTGCCATTCCAGGGACTGTTCTAGGCACTGATGGGCAGAATCCAGCTGATTCTGGTGCAAATCGGAACCCCAGGAAAGCCAGATTCAGGGGAAAATCAGGCTTCCCAGGCTGCCTGGTATTGCCAGCAGAATGTCTCTCTGGCATCACCTGCACAGATCACAGACAGCAGCTTAACTTGCTGCAGGTGAACACTGTCTGTAGCCTGACCTCTAACAGAAATACGAGCCTGCCAGGCACAGTTAGTAGTGGGGAAGCGGAGTGGGGATGAGAGGGATGAGGCAGTGGTGGGGGGAAGCAGAGGAAGGTTGCCACCTCTGTGGTACAAATACCCAGGGTGATCCTGAGCCCATAAAACTGGACAGCTGGCAGCGTGCACTGAGCACCTGGGCAGATCTCCCAGGACAGCGACCTCAACAAAGGGGCAAACCTGGGAAAACCCGGCCAGGGGAAAAACCTAGGCGGGGAAAGTGGGGACCTGGAGATGGGGAGGCAGAAGTGTGGGGACACTCAGACCCTGCCATGGGGGAGAGACAATGTGTGACCCTGGTGTGGGGGGAGGGAGGAATGGGAGAGAGGTGCAGAACCCCTGGCATGGGGGGAGGGGTACACAGAGCTCCTGGCAGATGTGGGGGGGTGGAGGACAGTGGTATGGGGAGAGAGGAGCATGGGGGGCATATAGAACCCCTGGGATGAGGTTGGGTTGCAGGGACTCCCTGCAGTGGTGTGGAGGGGCTGCCAGAGCCCCTGATGGGTGCAGTAAGCTCGATACAAGCTATGAAATGTGCAACCCTCTAGTACAAATAACGTCTGTGTGCCTGTTAAACGCCTCAGCAGCCTTGAGTTACTCACCCCAGACAGCCAGTGCTACCACCGCTCCCAGCAGGACGAGGCATCCGGCCCCGGTCAGCCCTAGAGCCACCCAGATCCAGCGCGGGTACTGAGGGGAACCTGAAAGAGTCGTGTTTGGTAACACACCGTCAGCCCTAGCGGGAGGGACCATAACACACCTGGGAATGGGCTCCCCTCTGGGGCCAGCGCAGCCCCCGCCGGGGGTCGTTCTTCTCCTCCTCCGGGTGCTGCACCCAGAATGCAGCATTGAGAAGCTGAAGAGCAGTTTAATACCCACGAGGATGGGAATGAGCTAGAGCAGCACAAGGTACCTTTCTAACCGGACCCTCCCCAGCAGTTGCACCAGTGTAACTAAGTTGTTTCTAAACTGATAGTTGCAGTGGTCCCAAACCTGTGGCCGATCAGCCCTCGCTCAGAGAACCCTGGAACTCCAGCTCTAAGGGTACATGCCTGCCCTGCAGCTGGGAGGTGGCAGAGTGTGTCTGGCTACCTGGGCTGGGAGCCACGCATCCAGCTGCAGTGTAGACCTATCCTAGGTATCTCACTAGCCTGCCCACTCCTGCCACTGCCCATCCTGAGAGATACCTGAAGTGACCACCCAATGGCACTGTGCCATGCTGCCTCCTACAGACCCTCTTCCCCCTCAGGCTGGAAACTGACTGTGCCCTTTGCTGGGGAACTTCTCCAATATTTGCCAGAAAAATCCCTGTTTCCAAGCATTTAATAATTTCCTGAGCAATTATTCCTGCCCAGGAGCTTGTACGTTAGGATATTTGCAGGAAGTGAGCACAAAAGGGGCCCAAACTCAGCTCAAAATTCAAACAAATCCATGGGAAGACTTGTTCCAGTATTTCCCCAGTCCTAACCCGGAAAGGAAGAAAAGATAATGTCTGGGATCACTGATGTTTACATTAAATTGGTGCAACATTGTCTGGCTACCTCGTCCTTATGGAAAATGTGCATCAGTCTTCATTTAGACCAAGCTCCTACGCTGTGGGAACCCCCTGAATGACGATGCACATTCAGATTTCATAAAAAGGCTACCGCACATTTTCCATTGTCTGTCACAGCAGTGTTATCGTATCCAATTGTTTGCATACAATGTTGGCTGAAAATACACTTACTGGTGGTCAGTCAAGCACTGCACCGGTGGATTTGTCGCAGTCCTGACGTTTACTGGGTGCTTTGTTGGTTTGATACTTTCCTGCTGTGCAATGCTGAAGAAAATGCCGAAAGTCAATGACGCTACTCACGGTAGTAAATCCTACACTCACGAGTAAGTATTAGCCAGATCAAGCCCTTAGCAGTGACACTGGAAATACAGGGGGTATCTTCACTCACTCTCTCCTGCAGGGAGTTGTGCTTCACTCTATGGGTCATCCACACGCCCCGAGACACTTTCGTTCATGCCCTCTCTGACATGCTGTATGTAAAGGCCCAGGCTGGGACTGTCAGAGCCGTCCAGTGGAGTTGGGCTCCCAGGTTCCAGTAAATTTCTGCTCCCATGGGTCTCTGTGAAGCCCCAGCCGCACCCTGTAATTGCTGCGTTGTGAAAGTAGATGCCCCAGGAGGATGCTCAGTCACTTACCTTGGGGCCCAGCTCCCGGGGGGCTGCCTGCTTGTCTGTGCTTCGGCCGGAGGTTTAATACCATGTAGCCTTCTTCGTCCTCCATTGGCCAAGTGCGTCCCTGGTTTGATTTCCCAGCAGGTGTTCAGAGGTGGGGAAGGAGGCCCCCCATTAACTGGCCTCAGACTCGGTCTGTGCAGCTCAGGGCTCCCACCAGCACTGGCCGTTCTTCAAGGGAAACCACACAGGAAATGCAGGTACCAAGTGCATGTGTGGGCTTAGCTACATCTCTCTTCTCCAACCTCCCTGGACTGTACAGGAGACCTGCACTGTTTTGACAGAACAGCTTTGAACGCAAGTGGGTCAGGGCCCCTTGGCTAGCTGTGCAGCACCGAGTTTCAAACTGATGCAAGTTCACCCTGGGTCCACACTTGTGGCCTCCTAAATCGTTTCCACAGAGATGTCCTTTGGTACCGATCTCACACATTCCGGCTCAGCCTGCAGAAGCAGTGCATTCTGGGAAATTCAGCAAACCCATCAAGACGTTGAGGGGCTGCAGTGGGAGGGGATGCATGGACTTGTATAAATCACTGGTTTCTGTGTCCTCAGCTGTGCAGATCTGCAGAGGATGTGGGTCTGTTACAGCCCCACGTAAAGGCCGTGGCTCTCTTGTTCACTCTGTAGAGAGGCTCACGCTTTTAGCTCTGAAGCTGCCTGGTTCAGTTCCTGCTGGTGCTTGTTATGCTCACACGCATGCATTTCCAATCCTTTAATCACCCTCTTGTGTCCTCTTTGACCCCTCTGCAGTTTATCAGCATCTTTCCTGGATTGTGGGCACTAGAACTGGACACAGGATCCCAGCAGCGATCATACCAGGGCCAAATAACCAGGCAAAATAACCTCTTGGCTCCTTCTCCAGATTCCCCTGTTTATACATCCCGGGATCTCACTGGCTCTGTTTGGCCGCAGCTCATGTTCATCTGATCATCCACCACGATCCCCAAAGTTCTCTGGCCTATAGCGCTCCTGGGCTTTGTGCTCTGCGTGTCCTGGGGCATGTGTGAGGCAGAGTGCTGGTATGTGCTGCGACAGACCCAAACCAGTGGGGTGCAGGAGTCTGGTAGAGGGCAAATATACTGGTCACTGGATGAGTAATTTTCTGTTCCCTGAGTGACCAGAGCAGGGGCTGCACTAGAGTAATGAAGAACCTGCTAGAACCAATTAAGGCAGACAGGCTGATTAGGACACCTGCAGTCAATCAAGGCAGGCTAATCAGGGCACCTGGGTTTAAAAAAAAATAGCTCACTCCAGTCAGGCAGGGAGGGTGCCAGAAGAGAGGAGAGGAAGTGTGTGTGAGGAGCTGGGAGCAAGAGGTGCAAGGAGCTGAGAGGGAGAGGGTGTGCTGCTGGAGGACTAAGGAGTACAAGCGTTATCAGACACCAGGAGGAGGGTCCTGTGGTGAGGAGAAAGAAGGTGTTTGGAGGAGACCATGGGGAAGTAGCCCAGGGAGTGGTAGCTGTCATGCAGCTGTTACAGGAGGCACTCTAGACAGCTGCAATCCACAGGGCCCTGGGCTGAAACCCGGAGTAGAGGCCTGGGTTCCCCCCAAACCTCCCAACTCCTGATCAGACACAGGAGGAGTTGACCCAGACTGTGGGGAAGATCACTGAGGTGAGCAAATCTGCAAATAAGTGCAGGATCCACCAAGGCAGAGGAGGAACTTTGTCACAACGTGTTAGTGGCATACAGGGGCAGGGCTCAAAGAGGGCAGAGTTAAGGTTGTTTTGCAGGGTGGGGATTTTCCCTCTGAGTGTTTATACATCAGTGACCTACGATCTGGCAGGTCAATGGAAAGGTTTCGGAATTAGTGCAGGCAGTTCAAAACTAGGGAGGATTGCAGCCAGCCAGAGAGCTTGCTGGAAATTGATTGTAGTCACTTCAGCAAACAAGTGTGCATAAGCCTGACCCAGGGGCTCTCACAGGAAATTGTCTTTGGTCAAGAAGCATCAGGAGGGTTGTTCACACCATCAGCATCCTCTGATCCTGCGGGCTAGTTCAGAACAGCTCTTCCTGTCCATGCTGGGTGTTGCCATTTACTGCTCTCACCTCCTACTCCCCGGGCTCTGCCCGTGTCCTAAAGACCAGCCTCACCCACTGCTGAGATGAGCAGGGCTGCAGGGGATGGGCAAAGGGTAACGACAGGAAGATGCCAGATCAGTGTTGTGTAGCATAAAAGGGCAGGTCATGAAACCCGAGACTGAGGTTGGCCCCGGGGGAGTAGCCAGTAGCAGCAGAGCAAAGGGTGGTGATGGGAGATGGCTCTGTGAAGTGGGGTTTGAAGAGGGATCTGAAGGTGGATTGAGAGGCTCCTTTAAGCCCTGGGTGGGAGAGAGGCCAATCCAGACACTGGGGGCTCCATGAACAAAACCCTTGTGGGTCCAAGGGGGAGAAGATGAAGGACCAAGGAAGGAGGAGGTGGTGGAGTGGGGTCAGGAGGGACCTTCCCCTGGGCACAGGTTATCCTAGAATTGTGGGGTATCTTGATCCTTCCTCTGGTGCTGGCCAGTGTCACAGACAGGAGAGTGGGTAGCGGGACCCCTGGTCTGGCAATTCCTGCAATCTTGGGAGTGCAGCCAAAGAACTGGAATGGGGGCAAGACCATGCAGCACCCAGTCAAGTGAGGATGGGCAGCATGATCCATTCCTGCCTTGAACCTTGTAGAGTCAGTTACTCAATGGGTGGAGAGACTGATGGATTTACAAAGATAAATCCAAAGAGAGAGAGAGCACACACCTGGCCTTGAAGTTACGTCACTGGGCTGGGACTCAGCAGATGTGGGCTCAGCTTCCAGCTCTGCCCCAGACTCCCTGGGCGACCATGGGCAAGTCACAGCCCTCGAGCTCAAACTTTGCACTTGTGCACAAGGGATCTCCTCTGGCTAGAGAACCTGTGTGGGAAACGCCCAGTGGAAAGCAGCCTCTCTGGAGAAGGTGGAGTTGATCATGGGAAGCAGTTTGTTAGTAGCTTAGCGAGGGGGTCACCATGAGGTGTGTCTGGCTTGCAGGCTGCCTGCTGGGCCACATGTCTTTACTTCCTATGTGGTTTCCCACTCACACATAGAAGCTGCAAGTTGTGCCTGAATCCAGTTACTCAGTGAATTAAATTTGCAGCCCGGAGTGAGGAAGCTGATTTAATCACAGCCAGCTGCTGTGTGAGACTTTGATTCTTCTGGCACCAAGCAGGAACAAGGAAAGTGAGGCTGGGCTCTGAGCACAGAGTGTCCTACCATTTAAAGAGGCAGAATCAGGACTGGCCCTTGAGCAAATGATGCACCAGTGAGGAGCATCTGTGGCGCCCCTGCTCCTCCATTTGTTAAATTTTTGATTATCCTATTGTTTTATTGCACTCCCAGCCCTGATCTCCCCCTAGCTCCCCATTCCCTGCCCTGAGCCTCCCACACCCTCCAACCTCCTGCCCTGAGCTCCCCCACACCCACACACACTCCAACCCTCTGCCCTGACTCCTGCAACCACAGCCCCCTGCCCTGAGCCCCCACATCCCCTAACTCCCTACCCTGAGCCCCCACCCATACACCTCCCAACTCCAGTTCCCTGCTGTGAGCCCCCATACGCCATCCCACACCTACATTTCTTACAGGTCCTGTCATATTGCAACCCCCTGCCCTGAGCACCCCAAGGGAGGGGTTGCAATGTGATGGTACCTGTAAGAAATTTAAGAGTGGTAGCCATGTTAGTCTGTATCAGCAAAAAGAACGAGGAGTACTTGTGGCACCTTAGAGACTAACAAATTTTATTTTATTTTAACAAATCTTATGCCCAAATAAATGTGTTCGTCTTTAAGATGCCACAAGTACTCTTGTTCTTTTTAAGAAGAAGAAATTTAAGTTACTTTCACCCCAATGACACCTCAAAAAGTGTCTTCAACACAGAGTAGGATTTATTAGTCAACTGGAACACAGCATAGGAAGTCCTTAGGTCAGCAGAGAGACATAAAGGTTAAAGCACAGACCATTCTTGTCTGGCTACAATTCACCAAGCAAGCAGTAATGAACTCCATTTTCAGACTTTTTCTCTCTCTTTGACATTCTTCCTCAGTCAGTTCCTAGGTGAGAGAGAGGCCCAAGCTTTTTCCAGACCCCACACTTACCCTTACTCTGCCCAGTCCTTTGTCCTGAAGCTGCGGATTCTGTTCTTCTTCTCTGCTGAGAGGTGGGCAAATCCTCCCCCCTCTGGATCATTGGTTGCTTGGTGTCAGTGCGCTGGTGACTGGGCTTTTCACTGTCTTCTCAGAATTTCCACTGATATGGGTCAGCCTTAGCTAGTCCTGTTAATGACCCATCCAGTCAGCAACACACACACACTCACACACACACCCCTCTCTCTCAGGCTATGTCTACACTACACAGCCTTTAACGACACAGCTATGTCGCTACACCTGTGCCACTGAAAGGCACACAGCGTAGCCACTGTTTGTCAGCTCTCCTGAAGACAAAATACTACCACCTCAAATGAGCGTTAGCTTTGTCAGCAGGAGCGCTGTTCACACCTGGTGCTTGTGTCATAAAGCATAAGTCCCAATTCTGAACCTTAGCGCCCAAAATGTGGGTGCCTGCATGAAACCTCCAAGCTTAATTACCAGCTTAGATCTGATAGCGCTGCCACCAGCCAGGAATTTCAGTTGCCTGACTCACTCTGGTCTCCCCAAACCTTCTCTGGGGGACCCCAAGACTCAGATGCCCTGAGTCTCACAACAAGGGAAATAACCACTTCCCTTCCCCCTCTTTACCTCCTCCCAGATCTTCCGCCCTGGGTACACTAGGAGATTACCCTGGCTTCAATTCCTTGAAACGCAAACAACCGGAGAGATCAAGTGTCTCTTCCCCTGTCACCAGAGGCTATACAAATTCAAGCTTAGTAACCTAACACAAAGAGATTTCCCCCTCCCTTCGTTCATTAGCCTTAACCAGAGGAAAAAATCAAACAGGTCTTAAAAAGAAAGCTTTATAAAAAGAAAGAAAAAAGACATAAAAACGGTCTCTGTATCAGAGGACAATATACAGGATTAATGGCTTAAAACGAAAAAATTGAATAAATAGCCTTCAAAAAGAAATACAATTAAACATTCCAGCAAACTACACACATGTAAAAACAAAAACAATATAAAAACCTATATTGTCTTATACCTGTACTTACAACTGGGAAACAGAAGATTAGAAAGCCTAGAGATAGATCACTCTCAGAGCCGAGAGAGCAACAGAGACACAGACAAAAGACACACACCCAAAAATTCCCTCCTAGAGCTTTGAAAAATCCGGTTTCCTGATTGGTCCTCTGGTCAGGTGTTTGGTTCCCTTTGTTAACTCTTTACAGGTAAAAGAAACATTAACCCTTAGCTATCTGTTTATGACAGCTTGTCCTTGGCAAAACTTTTGTCTTTTGGAGGGGGTGTTTTTTTCAATACCTCCTGAAAGACAAGTTTTGTCATTCAGTTGCTAGTGTAGACCCAGCCTTAGTCTATCCTGACAGCAAACTTAATCTTTTTGGCTTTGGCATTTTCTTCAGCTTCCCACTACTTCCATCTAGTTAGACAATTAATGTTGCGCTTGTGAGGGTGATGTGGCCTCAGAGTTTTAAACTCTGTGCATGATCATTTTCCTCCTCATATTCCATGAGCTTGAACTTAATCCTTATCTGCATATGAAGTAAGTTGTGCAGCCTTCAAAGGAGAGCAAGATTCCATGTTTTCTTATAAATCTTTACCCAAAGTTTTGATTCTTGCAGATAGCGCTCAGTGCCTGCACTGGCATCAGCTGGCTCTCTGGCCTGGATGGGCTGGGAACATCATCCTGGCAGTAGATGTGATCGTGTTTGGGGTGAGTATCTCAACACCTCAGATTCATTGGCTCAGTGAATTCTCCTCTTCCTCTGCAGTTCCATTTAGATTCTACTTTTTGGCCTCCAAAACATTTCTGAATAAATTACCAGGCATTTCATCGTTCCCATGGATATCAGGCGTGTTACGTAAAGAAAGAGTTGAGAGCTTGATACATGAAACATGCATTATTTGGCTGTAACAGCACCATTGTGAGATGTTCATTCCACATTTTTGCACCTTACAATGGATAATGAGCAAGATTTCATCTCATACTTCTCTGTCCCCATCCTAACTCGATAGATCTCTGAGGGTATTTGGTGACTTGATACTTTGTACCTTCTTTCTTTTGTTACACTTCCTTGTGAAGACAGAGAACAGCAAATGGAATTGAATGTAATTCCAGCCTGAAGGTTTCCCAGTCTTGCTTGAATCAAAGTTTGTATCCAAAGCCAGACAACAACTCAACAGGTAACTGTATTTGCTATCCTTTGCAACGTTGTGTCCATCTGGAAGAACGCTCACTCCAAACTCGCTGATTGAAAATTCAGCTACTGTGTCACGATAACTTATACATAGCTGAGAGGTGCCAGAGCTTCATCTTCCCGTCTTTATTTTTCTTGTCCTTTGTTCTGTTTGATGGCTGCAAAATAAATACTACAACTGGCTGAACATTTTCTGATTTTTAAACAAAAAGAGGGTTTTGTCACATTTTTTTCCATGGCAAAATTTATTTTAAAATTTTCTGAAATTTTTCTAAAGGGGAAATTTTCAGAGATAAACTAAATATTTTGTTTCAAAATCATGGCCTTTTCCCCACTTTCCTATACATTTTATCTTACCTCATATTTTCTCCAGTGAGAAAAAAAGGTAGAAAATAAAAAAAGGGGAAAACCCTCTGAAAATTTCTGTCTGGAAGGTCCCACTTTTCAAGCAGCTCTAATGAATAGGTTTTCAGCTGTTTGTACAAAGTAGTAGGAGTGACATCTAATGGTCATTCAAAGTACTTCCAATGTTTTTGAAACAGGCATATTTTATAGTGTAATAAAATTTCTATTATATAAAAAAAACTACATTAAAAGAATGTTTTGGCTGCAAAGTCAAGAACTCAGAAGTTAGTGAATGACAGATTTAAAGTTGTCTATAAAACCTTAACTCTGCCCTTTTGTATTAGACTCTTGCTGAACATCACACAGGAGGTCTGTGGCAGAGTCCAGTCCAGTGCTTTCAACACGAGAGCATCTTTACTCTTCTTAAAATCATCCGACCCATCCACTGTCATCCTATGCACTGAATGAAGCAGGGTCTCATGGAAAAAACAGAATGTGATCATGCCATTCAAGATTGAATCAATGTTTTACAAAGGCCTATTAAAAGTTGCCTGGGAAATCTGATTTCTTACACTTTCTAGATTTCAGCCATTCACTTTTGCAGCCTAAATAACATTACTTTAACATATCTGTAAATGTAACTTAATACTTCCCACTACAAGAGACTGTTTTCAGTTGTTTATATTTTTGCTGAAGATTAAATGCTTGGGCTGAACCTCTCCATGCCAGGGGTCTGCCTCAGTCTGATTTTTATTTTTAATTTTTTTTTAATTTAAGCCAAAACTGTCCAGCTGTTTCTGAGAACCAGGCTAGTGAAAATACATTGTTTTCCTCATGTTCAAAAAATTCTGGAGATTTTGTCTTTCAGAAGTTTTAGTGCTGTCCCCATGCAGGGCTGGCTCCAGTGTTTTTGCTGCCGCATGCGGGAAAAAAAAAAAAAGCTGAGACCACAAATACTATAGTAATGGTGTTTCATTCTTCGGCAGCAGGTTCTTCCTTTGAAAGGGACTGAGGGACTTGTCGCCGAAGAGCCGGACGTGCCACCTCTTTGCATTGGCCGCCCCAAGCACCTGCTTTCTGCGCTGGTGCCTGGAGCCAGCCCTGTCCCCATGCTTTGGAATAGAGGCTTGACATTTGGCAAGGAGGTGGCTTACGAAACAGGGATCTGTCTGCCTTTTGATGCACCTGTGAATATCCACTCAAATTTGGCCAAATTTTAGCCCCAGAGCTACAGGGGGCTGAGTAGCAGGACTTCCTGTGCAATTGCATCCCTGAGCTTCTGCAGGCAAGGTTTGGGGCCTGACAGTGGCACTGAGAGCGGGGAGCCTGTCTCCCCTGTGCTTTGTGTACCCCACTGAGCCCTGGCAACATGGAGGAGGAATTGCCTGAGTTGAATGCAGAAGGGACAAGAGCCAGAAGGCGGGGGAGAGAGAATATTGGGGCCGGTGCTGGGAGAGAGTTACTTAAACCAATCCTTTTACAGGTGGTCGCTCTGTGTTCCTCATTCATTGGGTGCCTGAACTGTAGAAGTGTTGAGCAACTGTAATTGAAATCAACGGCAGCTGGGCACTGAACATATGAAGTATTAGAGAACACTAAGTACTTTGAAAAATCAAGGCATTTAGGTGTCTAATTCCTGCCTAAATACCTTGTCAGGAGCTGAGTCTAGGCGTCTCAAGTTGGATACCCAATGTTAGTGGATACTTTTGACCTCAAACTCTCCATGCCTAAGTTCCCCATCTGGGAGATGGAAATATTGCAGTCCCCTGATCTCTCAGGGGTGCTGTGAAAATTCATTACTGTTTTGTGATGCACTCAGATACTATAGAGCTGTGTGCCAGAGGAAAGACCATGAGGAAATTAATAGTTCTGTCTTCAGAGCCAACTTTGAATAGTGCGCAGTAGTACTGGGGCTACACATTGAATGAGAAGAAAACAAAATATTGAATAGCTGCTCAGTAAGTCAGCAGCACCATCTGTCACGTGCCCTGAATGAAGGAGGGGCCAGTACAGAAAACTGACTATGTAATTACGAACTGGATCATAATGCATATGCACAAGGGAGCCCCATAAAGATTGCACAGGCAACCTTAATTCTGACACTTCCTAATTTTCCTTTGAATGCTTGACTTTGCAACCATAAGGGGGGTAGGGGGTGGTGGTGGTGGGGGAGTGTGTGTGTGAGAGAGAGAGATCTGCACAGAGCCCTCCATTGTCTGAGAGCACTCTGGGAAGCCAGAACTTCCTCCAAGAATCCTTACCTCCCTCCTTCTACTTTTAAAGTGCTCCAGAAGTGGTTCAGCAGAGAAGGTGACAGTTTTGTCGTGTCTTTCATTTCAGCGGTTCGGTGCTCCTTGGGGGGAAATGCATCGTGTGATACTGAGCCTGAAAATTTGAATTGTGTGCCTGAGCTTATGAATCCCTATTCACATTACAGCTCTGCCAGAGCACCTCTCTCCTGACCCACACCTCCAGTGAACCTTTCCTCAAACAAACAATGAATAAAGAGAAATGTCTTGGCTGAGAATGTTTATCGTTTGAAGGCCCCTCATGAACACAGGGAAGCTCAGCATTGTTCAGAAGCTTCCAGCCTATTTAATGCTGCCTTTTCCGTGTCTCTTTCTAGAGGGCTGTGGATGCAAACTGTGCCCCGCTGACTGCCTGCTGCACAAGAACAAGTGCTACTGAGTCTCTAAAGAAAGTAAAATGTGGAAAGAGAGTCGTGAGGACTGCTCAGCGAAGAGCACTCAGATGCCGGTGATCCAAGACAAGGAGGAGATGGTACAGCAAATAAAGATGGCTTAACCCACCCGTTGAGAAGAAGTGGGTTTTTTACCCATGAAAGCTTATGCCCAAATAAATCTGTGAGTCTTTAGGGTGCCACTGGGCTCCTTGTTGTTTTTGTGGATACCGACTAACATGGCTATCCCCTGATACTTGAGAGATGAGTGTCACTAGTCATAATGTAATACAATGGGCTTGCAGCAAAACAACAATGCCCCGGCAGTATGACATTTGGCTTAAGAAAAATCTATTCCAGAGCACATTAAAATATCATTGATATGTGGAGGGGAAGGATGGGGTGAGACTGGGAAAGGGAAACATCAGAAATTTGGCTTATATCTATTGCAGAACTGTGTAGCAGGTTCTCTTCCTTCATTTGCCGAGAGAGCAAAGAAGCCAGAGAATTCAGCAGGTTATATTCACCCAGACTCCTCCATCCTGTCATTTACAGGCGTATGTACTGAGTATTCCACAACTGAACCTGGTCTGGCTTGGACTCAGTGTTACATCCCCAGAGAGGAAATGGACCTGGGTGGACGGCTCCACGTTCAATGAAACACTGTGAGTGTTCAAGGTTCCTATTTTTGCTTTGAAACTGAGTGTGTCTTGATTGGTGCACAAGTGGGAACACAAGGTTAGTGCTCTCTAGCGCTAGCAGGAGCAGAGGCTGTCTGTGAGCACAAGTACAGTTAAGCACCAGGCAGAGTCCTCCCCATGGAGAGATGGTCAGTCTCAAGCCCTCGTGTGCTTGCAAGACCACAGGATAAAGGGAGGTCAGGCCAGGGTCTGTTTGGAGAATGGGCATGTCTGGGAAGACACTAGTTTAAGCACAATCCTTGTCTTGCTGAAGAGGCACTTAGCTGTTCACGCCTATGTTAGCTCTCAGCTGTGCTGCTCTGCCTGAGTAAGGTGGCCCTTGTCCAGCAATGTGCTCGTTAATGGAGGGTCAGGGTCCCCTCTCCTGCTGAGCAGCACATTTTACCTTCACCAGGGCTGCAATGGGGGTGGGGAAAGTGGTGGTATTTTCCCAAGCCCCACCCACCAACTAAGCTCCACCCACTTCAGACACCACTCAGTGCAGATGACACAGTTGTACAAAACAGAACCACACGGGTGCTGCTGGGCTCCTTGACTTGGCTCCCCAGCAGTGGGGTTTGAACACACCCACAGGCAGTGTTGGTCAATCATCGCAGTGGATTTTGAAAGTGGACAAGTGTTTTCCAGCACTGAACTGAGCCTCTCCAGCTCCTTCCCCACTCTGGGAGGCACGTTACTAACTAGGGCTCTGTAAAAAAGTACAGATGAAGGAAGCTAGTATGGAGATAGTGACTCCCTCCTGCTCTTTGTTCCCCAGGTTCCAGTTGACAGATGCTGCTGACAGGGAGAGCTGTGGGATGATCAAAGGGAACCGCACTATTTCAGAAACCTGCAAGGCAGTAGGTAGCTAAATAGATTTGTGAGAAAGTTGCCCTGAAATAAGCAGTCACACCAGTAAGCTGCGCTTGCATAACTGAAATAGCAAGCACCTTTGGTTGTTTTTTTTTCTAAAAGAAAAAAACAGATTTGCTAATTGAAGAATTCTGAAGTCTCAGACAAATCCATTTGCCAAGGAATCATAGATGATACAGGGTTGGAAGGGACCTCAGGAGGTCATCTAGTCCAAGCCCCTGCTCAAAGCAGGACCAGTTCTCAACTAAATCATCCCAGCCAGGGCTTTGTCAAGCCTGACCCTAAAAACCTCTAAGGAAGGAGTTTCCACCACCTCCCTAGGTAACCCATTCCAGTGCTTCACCACCCTCCTAGTGAAATAGTGTTTCCTAATATCCAACCTAGACCTTCCCCACTGCAACTTGAGATCATTGCTCCTTGTTTTGCCAGATCCATTCACTTGTTCCTCAGGATCTGGGTCTGATTTCACGACGAGCTGGCTGCCTCCTGGGCACCGTGTGTGAGCAGACATTCTTGGCTCTCAGGAACAATTTGAAAATTAAAAGTCGTAAAGCCCCAATGTCACTTTTGGAGACCTACATGCCATTTGGTCACCTCTCAAAGGCAGAGTTTTGAACATTCTTTCACCCGGCCCCACTTTCAGCTATAGCCTCTAATTCTGTGGGAGATTTAGGTGAAGAAGTGCCAGTTTGTATTCCCACATCTGGTAGTTGCTTACCATTTATGCACCCAAATCTGAGCACACAATAGTTCTTGTCACAGATCCACAGGGTCTGGTCTATGTCCAGCCTTTAGTGGGCTGGGCCTGGCCCGTGGCCTCCAAGACTCCAGAACTGGGCCTTCAGCACCAACGATCCCTGTCTCTCTCTGTGGCTCCCTGCACCGAATCCAGACTCCTATGAGAGGCTTGTACTGTACCCCTGCAGCACACACTGCTCCCAGGGAGTATTTGCAGCAACACCAGGCAGCCTTTTCAAAACAAGGTAACAATTTATGTTACCTGCCTACAGAATCTGAAAGCCTTTAGGGCAGCATAGGGACGCAAAGGTTAAGGCTGGCCCCCAGTGACCAATCAGCCAGCCGAGCTGGTATGGGATCTATTTTTGCTCCATGTTCTTATGAGTCTCAAGTGCAAAATTCTGTCTCTTCAGAGTCCAGCCCTTCTCTGAGTCATCACCCGTTGCTCTCTAGCTGGGGCCTGTTTGCCGCTTCCCTTCTGAGAGGTGGCAGGGGACATCTCCTTTGTTTGAACATCATGGTCACTGGGGTTCCCATTGCCTTTCCACATTCTCCTTTGATCTGGGTTGTTTTCTACCAGTCCTTTAATAACCCCTTCATACCTCCCCAGGCAGCTGTGTGACTCCAACACCACCTGTCTCTTAATCTCCCTCCAAGAGCAGGCTTAATCCTTTTGCACCCGCTGGGTAGCAATGCAGAGAGAAACTGAGGCACACGTGAAAAATATTACAGAAAATGCCCACTTTGTCCGGGATTCCCCCCACCCCAAATATCCTTGAATGTACAATTCTGAGCATGCTATGAGACCTCCTCTTGGAAAAATCTGATCCTAAAATCTTTGCAGACACTGCTCTGGGAATCCACTGCACTTGCTAGCCACTAAGAATCACCCTCTGTCCATAAACTGCTCAGCCAGCCGCCATTTTTCAGCTATACTGGTGGTAGGGGCAGGGCAGTGTCAGACACACAGGGTCTGTGCTATGCCTGAACCTTCCATCAGTCCGCTGCTAGAAACTACTTTAGTGCCCTGGACCCCAAGGATCCCCACTGTTCTGCAACAGCCAGACTGTGACCTCACCTACTCTGAGGCCGTGGGGCCCAAGCAACCCATTTGGCAGCTGAACTGAGGTAGGATCCTGTTCAGACTTTCCTCTCCAAGGTGCAGTGCCCTCAGTGAGTATCTGCAGCAACCCCAGGCAGCCTTTTCAACACAAGGTAACAATTCATCAGTCACCTGCAATACAGAGCTTAAATTATTGCAAGAGACCTGTTTAGGCTTCAACCCAGGTTTATGTGTATGTAATCCTCCAGGCCGAGTTGATAGCAGCAAGGGCTTGGTTCAGTACATAGGGGTCCCTTCCCGACAATGTAAAGCAAAACCAGCTCAAGCCCCCACCCAGTGACCTGTGAAAATCTTACACACACCTCTGGGCACCTCAAAGAGGCAATACTTCCCCTCTCGCAAGCACAGAGTCTCGGTGTAGCAGAAAATGTTTAATAACATGAGGTAAATGACATCAGCATTAAATTGGGAAAACACCACAACTAGAGTTCATGGACCAAACCATGAGCAAAGACCCACCCCAGGAAATTGGGCCGGGTCCTTTATCTTTGCTTCTTGAATCCAGCAACCCAAGAATCACCCAAAGTCCCAAAAGTCTCTGTCCCTGGTCAGTAGAGCCCCAGAGTTCAAAAGTTTATCTGCAGAGTTTTACCCTCCCCCCAAACTGGGTGGAAATGGGGGGAAAAAAGGGGGACATGCAGGGTGTTAAGGGGCACCTTACGTGGTCTGAGGCCAACTGCCCACCTCTCCATGGTGTTCCACTGCAGCCTTCACCACAAGCTGCTCCTGCTGTCCCACAAACTGCTCCGCTCTACCAGCCATGCTGCTCCTCCAGCCATCCCCACAAAGTGCTCCACTCTGTTTCACCATTCTGGGGACTGCTCCAACCCTCTCACAAACTGCTTCACTCCACCAACTGCTTAGCAATAGATCTTCAGGCTCCCCCACTAGTTAACACAGCACTCAGTAACTTCAGCTCTCTAGTGATTTCAGCTTCTAGTAGGGGAGCCTCAGTGTTGGGGCACCATTGGGCCAAAGCAAATTCAGCACAGTAGCCTGTAACTACACTCCTAATAAAATGAAAGTTAACTCTGATGATTGACAACAACAACAAATTGGTGTTTCAAGCTTAGAAAAAGGACTCACACAACAAGATACAAATCCCTACACCAAACCTCTCCCAGTTCACTAGGTTTTGGAATCCATGTCCCTTGTCTAGCAAGTGCTACTTAGGTGATGGTGAGTCCCTCTGTCATAAAACAGTTTCATTGTCCTTCATTAACATAATCAGGGTAACAACACTTTATTCCTCCTGCCCCAATAACAGAGAGACTGGGGATCCCACAGCAGCCGAAGTGACCACTTGGGCTGCTGTGGGCTCATGCTAGGCGGGTGGGTGTGCCTATGCAAACAAGATCTGCCCCTGAAGTTCTTTTCCACACTTGCCATAATTCACCACCAGATGTCAGGGTAGAGCTCACCCTGACTCTGCTTACATGTAAAAAAATAAATTTGTTTTAATTTAAATAAAAAATCTGAAAAAAATCCAATTCTGATTTTTAAAGTCACAGCGTATCCACCCTGATCAGACCTGTCCCTGCCAGCAGGTATATGGGATCTTGGGGAGCAATTACCACACAGGTGGGGTGCAAAATAAACTTTATTAAGAAAATGCAAAAAACAGGGAAAATTCAATAGTGAGGGGTATGGGCGTTTGTTAAGGTAGCAATTGGGAGGGTTTCTTTTCGCAAATAGGATAGGGGTTTCAATAGTGGGGGAATACAGTTTGGTAACCACATTAACACTGAAGTATAATGTAACGGTAGCTATACTTTATGTAAAAGGTGTGTCACTGTCGTATCTTATGGGAAAATGTTGGTCATCCAACTCTAGGTAAATGTGTCACAGTGTATAATGTAAAATGTGAGGTGTGAGATTAGAGAGGAAAAAGGTACCATGGGTTTTTGCTAGACTTCAGGTAATTACAATTGAGGTGGGGCAATAGGAGGAGGATAAAAAAAGAGAGAGAGAGAAAGCAGGTAGAGGATGAGGGTTGGGGGATTGGGGGAAGAGGAGCAGGTGAGCAGAGAGCGGAGGGAGAGTAGCGTGGGTTGTATCGGTGTGTTGGTGCGAAATTCAAACTTCAGGAGACAAAGGGCGGCAGCGCAGGTTTAACGCAGAGAGACTGAGGGTATGGGGTGACTGGGAGCCTCGGGGGGCAGCAGGAGACGACTTTAACCACACTATACAGAACACAGCAAATCTTACTGAGATCTTTTAACAGACTACAACAATTAGCAAGTACAGAACACATGCAACATTTTTTAATACCTAACTTACAGAACACAACAAACACTTCATTTAAACCTAACTTAACCCAGCTATGCAAATGAATTACAACTTATAGACTAAAGAACCTAATTCTAATAGATGCACCTTTGTTATGGGGAAGTTACAGACGAGAGTTGGTTATTGCCCAGGATCCAGCTTTTAAGTGAACCAAGGATGGTGGCTGCAGCAGTGGATAACAGCTGGAGCAGAATGCCCCCGAGGCAAAGCCCCAAGGAGCAGAGCTTAGGGCGGCACAACTTATTTTTAGCAGCACAAGTGCTGCGGAGTTTAGGAGAGGTTTCAAGCACAGACAAGGTTTAGCTTAAGTCTGGCTGCTGGAAACAGAGCCAGCAGCTAAAATATAATAAACGTATAGAGAGTAGACTACCAGCCCCAAAGTGAAGCAGCAGGGTAAGAACAGCAAGATATCAGCAAGGTAGGTACGGTCTCAATAATTCAGGAGATCTCTCAGCAGCAATTCGTTCTTCTGGGGGTCAAAAAACGTGGGTACCTCAAAAATAAAAGAGAGCGGAGAAAGGATACCCCCCAGAACCCCTTGCTGATCAGACCAGGCAGCCAATGCAGAACCTTTTCTGATCTTTCGTTTTAAAATATCTGTTTTAAAGCAAACTTTAGGCACGTTTCCTGCATGGACGTTGCTGATCAATTGGCTCCCTCTTCACAGGGGAGGAGGGGGGCAGGACAAACTTAGGTGACACACAGACATTCTGGCAGAGTCCTGTGCAGTAAGGTGACTCAATAGCACATGAGGCCATGACTCATGCCAGGACCTTAAAACCCAATAGGCCTTGCAGCTGGGACATTGTCATATCCTACACCGGCCAGTTTAACAAGGCTGTAACAGGACTAACCCTTAACAGGGCAGTGGTCCCACTTAGCACAAGTGGCCCTCCCTTTGAGAAGGGCAATGGCTCTTGGTAAACAACTTTAAGGGGCCCTCCCTTTGAGAAGGGCAGTGGCCCTGCTAAACAACTTAACAGCCAGGGAGGGGAGGTCACAGGAGAACAAAAACAAAATGGAGTATGGGGACAGCTGTAAGAGACAAAATGGAATAGGGGGATAGCTGTAACAGACAAGACCCATCCCTGGGATCAGTTTATTATGAAAACCTTGGGCAAATACTCCACAACAACAGGTTCCAAAACATAGTCCATTTATTACCCCCCATGCATATAGTCCTTAAAATCCCATGACATCTGGTCCATCAATGTCTTTCACCACCCCAGGGCTCTTCTCTGATCCCCTCCTGTCCTTCTGCTGTGTCAGCCACCCCAGCTGGAGTGCAAACCCAGTCTTCCCAGCAGCCTCTCCCCCGGGAGTTCATCCTCACCTGAGAAATATCCAGCACTCGGCCTGTTCTGTTACCTTTCATCTCTAGCAGATCAGCCTTGCCACTGTTCCCCTGGCCCTCAGCTCCCTCTGGCTCCAGCATGGAGACATCAGTCGGTAAATCCCTCTGCCATGCCCTCGCCTTCAGCCTTTCCTGTATCACCATCCTAGAGCACTGTTGCTCTCTAATATGTCTCCTGAAGCACTTGATATTAAAACACTGCGATTTAAATATTAACTAAGCTAAGTTATTAACCAATTAGGATGATTTTACTATGTTACTAACCAATTGTAGTTGATAAAATAATATCTAGTCAGTCAATAAAATAAAAGAATACTTGGTCATTTGCTGTGAGAACACATGGCGGTGTATATATCATATATATAATAGGAAATGAAACAATGGAGTCACACGAGTGTGGTTCTTTTGGGTCACATGGATCCCTAATTTGACTCCTGAACCACTGAGGATCTGACTATAGTTTGCTGAAGTGCTAAACCAGCTTTTGAAGAACAGCAGCCTCTTCTGCAGGGGTAGAGAGAACATCTTCTTTTCAATTTATTCAACAAGTTCAGTTCAGTGAATGGTTCATTCAAAGTTAAGAGTTGGAAAAGCTTTTCTGCTCCACCCTACTCCTTCCAACGGGTGAATAAAAACTAGAGAAGCCCTGGGGAGAGTCTGTAAGGAAGGAAGACTCAGCTTCCTTCATCTACAGGTAGTGGAAGGTGTCTCCCCAATACAGCTTTTCCAAGCCTAGTTTCTAAGAGTCTCAAAGTTCTGACTCCACAGCCTATCCCTTCCCCATTGTACGGGCATCAGGTTTGCTGCAGATCCAGCGTCTCCATGTTCTGCATCGCGAGCTGCCGAACCAATCCTCATCACTCAGGAAAACACAGTCGCCGCCTCCTCTTATCGGAAACCTGCAACAGAGACACCTGGGGTGGGAGTCAGGGAGGGGCGGGGCATTGCCCATCACTCACAGACAGGGCGGCACCCAGAGGCATCGGCCCCATTTCAGACTCCTCCCTGGCAGATGTAGGCAACAAATACAGTAACTCCTCACTTAAAGTTGTCCCGGTTAACACTGTTTCGTTGTTACGTTGCTGATCAATCAGGGAACGTGCTCATTTAAAGTTGTGCAATGCTCCCTTCTAACATCATTTGGCAGCTGCCTGCTTTGTCCTCTGCTTGCAGGAAAAGCAGCCCAGTCGAGCTAGCTGATGGGGGCTTGGAACCAGGGTGGGCCGGCAGCCCCCCCTCAACTCCACGCTCCTCTAAGTTCCCTCTGCAGCAGCTGCCCAGCAGGCTAGCAATTGCAGCTGTCCCTCCCCCCACTGCCATGTGCTGCTCCTGCCCTCTGCCTTGGAGCTGCTCCCCAAGACTCCTGCTTGCTGTGCGGGGGGGAGGGAGAAAGAGGGGGGCTAATGTCAGGGTGTCTCCCTCCCCCTTGCTCCTACACCCCACTTACCCCATCTTCCATAGAGCAGGGGACACAAGACAGGGCTCAGGACCAAGGGAGCTTGCTGGCAGCAGCTGCGGTCTCAGCAAGCTGATCTAATTAACAAGGCAATGTACTTAAAGAGGCAATGCACATCTCTCTCTCACACACACACGGTGTGTGTCTCGGTCTCTGCCTGCAATGCTGTCTTCTCTCCCTCCATTCCTGCTGCCTTGTAGAGTGTGAGAGTTAACCCTTGAGGGCTCAGCCGAGAGCTAGTTCATCATTTAGCAGTAAGGCATTCCCTGGGAAATATCCCACCCTCTGACTCCTACACCTCAATCACGCTTCACAATCATCATCACTGTGTACCAGTATTAAATTGTTTGTTTAAAACTTATACTCTGCGTGTGAGCATATATATAATATAGTCTTTTGTCTAGTGAAAAAAAATTCCCTGGAACCTAACCCCCCCATTTATATTAATTCCTATGGGGAAATTGGATTTGCTTACAATTGTTTCGCTTAGACTTGCATTTTTCAGGAACATAACTACAACATTGAGTGAAGCTGTAGTGGCTATTGCATGGCAGGGAGAGGAGAAAGGGGGTGAGGCTGAAAGACGACAGCCGGGGCTTCCAGAAGAGTCTTTATGCTGGTAGATATTAGGCACGACCTGCCCACTACTCAGCTTTGTCTGACGCTCTCACCTGGACCCAGCTTTCTCTCCAGGCCCATTTGGCGCAGAGAGGAGAGAATCCACAGGCCTCTCACAAGGCAGCGAGCAGCAGCAGCTCTCTGTGGAGAAGAGTTTGATACAATCCTCCCCAGGCAGCTGGGGGGCTGTCAGAGAGGCCACAGGCCTGTTTCAAACCCGATGGGCTGTCAGGACAGACTGTTAGTAGTGAAATCAGATTTCTCCCTACAGCCTCAAAATACTCCAACAGTGAAGGACCCTGTTCTTCTCCGCACACCACTCCTCAGAGCGGGCTTAGGGAGTCTAACTTCCACCCGGACAGCCCAATGGGGAAGGGGGAGCTCAGTTAGTGTCTCCTCCAGCAACCTCCCTTGTGCCTGGAACTATGGTACATTGTAAACCCTGTGGGGCAGGGACCATCTTTCTGTTCTGTGATTGTACAGCGCCTAGCACAATGGGGCCCTGGTCTAGGACGCTGAGGTGCTATGTTACTACAAATTATGATAACCCTGCACAGGGGACACAACTGCTGGTGGAATATTGGTTTTAGTCCATGAAAACCAAATACCAAGAACAGCCCAAACAACCTTGGTTGAATATATTCTTCATCTTTTGGCAGCATGGAAGACACTCGCGCTCTAACACGGAGATTGTTACTGGAGAGAAAGGGACTCACCGATTGTCGAATTCGGTGCCATTGGGCCATCTCCAGGGCTGGCCTGGCTCCCTCTGGAGGCCGATCCAACGGTCGAGGAAGCCCTTATAGCGCAGCAGGAAATCCTGAAAAATAAGATAAGGCAGATTATGTTTAGGCCCCTGGCTCTGGTGCTCGCCTGCCCCTGTGTCTCTGTGTGGTACCCAGTCAGAAGTTCTGGTTGGGCCACCTATAGTTTGCCAGCTGAGAGCCCCAGGTCCAATGACACCAGCCCAGCCTGTGCCACAGGGGGGCTAAGAACAAGTCGCAGTTTAACAAACCAGCTGTGGGTCATGAAGACAGGACGCAGTGACAGCAGCAGTCCTCCCCTCCACCAGCCCTGCTCTGTGTTTGGAAGGGGTCAGAGCTGGCAAGGGAAGGGCCATAAGGAGAGCAGCTGGAAGCTCCCTCCTCTGACAGCAGCTTCAACCAGTGAACCGATCGCTGGCTGAGAATCCCAGTTTGATGGACGTCCCATCAGACTGGGGCCTGCTCAGCTGGGAGCCTGGGGACACGTGCAGGAGCTGGGGGCTGCTCAGAGGCCATTTTACTCCATCTGTCTCCATCCCCACATCCATGTTACATGGACAGACCTGCCCCTGCCCCATCCTTCTCCACTCCCCTCTGGGGCTGGGCAGCTCTTGGGTTTTGCTGGCACCTCTGCCCTCCCCTTCCAGCAAGAAGGCAGGAACTGCTTTGCACTCCCTGCACAGCCCAAGAGTGTTTCCCCTGGCACCCATGGGGTCACTGGCTGTGGTGTGCTGGAGAGGCAGGTCCTTTGAGTGCTTGGTCATGTCAGCTCCAAGTAGGTGTGTGTGCACAGTCTTCGGAAGGTTTTTCCCCTAGCAGTACCCGTCGGGTCGGCTGTGGAGCCCCCTGGAATCATGCCTTCATGGCGATGTATGTAGGTCCCTGCCAACCCGCCGCCTCCTCAGTTCCTTCTTATCTCCAGCGACAGTCACTGGAGCAGCTTTTCTCTTGCCATGGCAAATGATCCCCTAGTGGACTTTTTTTGTCGTACCTGTAAATAGTTGAAAACTTAGCTTTTTACATGAAAAGGACGGAGCCATTTTGAAATTCGACACAGCTCTTCATTGCAATTGCTGAGCAGATGAGGGGACTCCCGGTGTGGTCCCAAAGGATCTCATCATGGATCACAGCCTGTAGCAGAGCGTGCTACCACCCAGCAAAGATACCTGCCCCAGCGTTAACAGCACACAGGCCTCCTCGGCAGCATTCCTGGCACAGGCTGCCATTCAGGACATCTGCAGGGCAGTGACATAGTCATCAATCCACACCTTTAGATCGCATTACACCATTACCCAGCAGGCTAGAGACAATGCAGTATTCGGCAGGGCAGTGCTGTAGTCTGCGACTTGGTGAACTCCGACCCCTCCTCTTAGGAGATGCTTGGGAGTCACTGACTTGGAAGTGACATGAGCAAGCACTCGAAGAAGAAAAAACAGTTACCTACCTTCCATAATTGTTGTTCTTTGAAATGTTGCTCCTGTCCATTCCAAGACCCACCCACCTCCTCTCTGTCGAAGTATCCGGCAAGAAGGAACTGAGGAGGTAGCGGGTTGAAGGGACTGCCATGAAAGTCCCACTCCAGGGGGCTCCACAGCTGATGCGACAGGTACCACTAGGGGAAAAACCTTCCGACGCTTGAGCACGCAGAGTGCGCACACTTACTTGGAATTGACATAAGCAACATGTCTTGAAGAACAACAGTTACGAAAGGCAGGTAACTTTTTTCTCAACAGGCAGCCCATTGGTCAGGAGCTGACCAGGCCGGCCCAGCCCTACAGAGGGGGATCCTCCCATGTGGGGCTCTGGGAAAGAGGAGGGTGGCCGGGAGTGATCCCTTACTGCAAACCTAGTTCTAGCCAGGGCTGGGATTCAGCCACCAGAAACACTCTCAGGTTTCCTAGCATGAGAGGCAACAGGTCAATTTCTGGACCTCTGGGGCTGAGCCCAGCCTGTTTCCAGCCCTGCCAAGCCCAGTCTGTTGGGATAAAGCATCTGCCGCTCTCTCACCTTTTCCTGCTCACTGTCAATCGCAGCCAGGGAGGCATTGAGTGCAGAGCACTGGCTCTGGCTGTACGTCCAGTTCCCGTCAGTCTCTGAGAAATAGTAGCATTTCCCTCGGTACCCGATCCAGCCATCCGGGCAGCAGGGCACTGCAGGGGGGCCTGGAGCAGCCACAGGTGGTTTGGATTTTTCCACTGAAAGTGAGACAAGTAACACAGGGTCAGAGGCACTGTTCCCCTCAGCCTGATTCTGTAGCTGAGTGAATGAGGGAAGAGAATCGCTTCAGATCCAAGCTTAACCCCCTGGTAACTGTGCCAAGGGAGGAATGAGACTATTTGGAACAAGAAATGGACAACCGCCTCCCCCCATCTTCTTTAGTGGTTCAGTCTCTGGGGGGGGTCACAATCACAGGAAGTGCAGCCCTAACTACTGGAGTCACCACGAAGGCATGGAGCAGGCAGGTAGGGGTAGGGTGACCATATTTCCCTATGCTCAATACAGGACAGCTGGTAAAATTACTCGTATTCAAGCGAGTTCAATGGCAATCAACCAGAACTATGCAGTGCAATCATTTAAATTAACAGCAAGTTGATTGAGCCCCTGTGGGGGAAGGAAGGAGCCTGCCAGCCAGGCTGCTCGCTCGGACCAGGGACTGGTTCTCTGCACAGCGCTGGGAGAGGGACCGGCCCTGCTGGGGGAGCAGGGATATGGAGGAGCAGCTGGGCTAGTGGAGGGTGAAGGGGCAAAGCAGGGAGAGGGGGAGTGTGTAAAGGGCCGATGGGTGGGCAGCAGGGGCGACATGTAACTTACCTGGACACCGCACTCACCAGCCACCGGAGCTTGCGGCCAGCACTGGCTGGCTGGAAACAGGACTGGGGGGGCGGGGAGGAGCAGGGTCCTGCTGCCTGAGAGCCGGCACGCAGCAGGAGCTGTGCTGATGGACCAGCAGGGGGAGCTGACAGCCCCGTGCACTGCATCTTTGCCCCCCCACCACTCCCTTCATTGGCCACTGCCCCCCTCTCGCCGCTAGTGGGTGGGCGGCTGGCGAGCAGGGATCCGGCCAGAGCAGGACCCGCCAGTACTGATGGGAAGGGCACAGAAAATTTGGGACAAATTTCCCCATTTTTAAGAAAAAGTCAGGAGACCTGCAGGAGGACTTAAATACAGGACTGTCCCTTTAAACACGGGACGTCTGGTCACCCTAGGTAGGGGGAATGATGCCTGATGGTCGGCACAGACCAATATTGACACCAGACAGAGTTCAATATAATTACATGGGATGCTGGGTCTGCTAACCCAGGGACGTTCTGCTCCCCCAGCTGCCTGGTTCCCCTCTTTGCTTTAGAGATGCCTTGAGATGAAGATGGGATTAGACTCACAACAGGAAACAAATCCAGGGGCTTCTTGGAGCAGCTTGTCTTGGAACCCACAAGGGAAGAGGCAATTCTTGAGTTACTCCTAAGTGGTGCAGAGGATCTGGCCCAAGAGCTGAATGTAGCTGAACTGCTCAGCAACAGCGACCATAATGTACAGTGCACCCGGAATAGTATAAACAACAGCCCTCAAACAGCATCGACTGGGCCAGTTAGTGTCTCTGAGGGACCTTCACTTCCGATTTCTTTCATCTCAGCCTCAAGAGGGGTTTTGATACTGAATGATACAGCCTGAGTCAGTGACACGGGAGCACCCACCAGCCCTGAAAAGGGGCTGCAGAAAGGCCAGCCCGATAACGGCAGAGTGGCGTGCTGCAGACGGGATGTGCTGCTTGGCAATGATGAGATAGCAGGTATAGAATCCATCAATGAGGCCTGTCAATAATGTGCCCTTTGAGCGCTGCTGATCCTACAGTTCCACGTGCACTTTACCCTAGACACGCAATATGTGTATGGGGAGCTGGGAAGCTCTGAGGTGTAGGAAGATTTAGCACCATGAAAACGCCCCCACTTGATATCTCTGGGCCTCGGTTTCCCCATCCAGAAAACAAGAGATAACAAGCTCTCTGTGTCTCACAGATCTCCAGCTACTAAGGTGATGGGGCTGCGTAAGCCTTTAGACAAACTCCTTTCTCACCTGACTGCCAAAGCCAAAGGGGACAGGGAGGAGAGATTCTGTAGCTGCGATAGCTCCAGGGGGAGCAGAGACTGGCTGGGACATGCACTTACCTCTTAAAAGTTCTGCTAGAGCAGCGATAGTGATGACGGCGATCAACATAAAAACTGTGACTGCAGCTAGGACGACAGCTGGGACTAGGACTCGACGGGAAGCACATTTCCTGAGTGTGTGGTTAGACCCAGGGCCTGAAAGAGACAAACCCATGAGTGCTTCTGGGAAGCAGACTCCTTAACAGTATCCGCGCCTGAGCCGCTGTGGAGCAAGTATCTACTGTGATTCCCAGGGTGCTGCCCTTCCCCTTCGGGGTACAGACATTAGCTACAGACCCCAGTCAGAGGGCTAAACACACTGATAAACTCGCCCAGTCCCAAATGACCCCACATTCACCCAACCGGGATGGCCCAATATCAATACTTATTTAATCTCTCCCATTGCTCCTCCCACAGACTCTCACAGAGCTGCTACCCAGACTGGCTCTTGGCTCACAGTTCCCCAGAGCGGTGAGGGATGGGAACATGTCCCTCACTCACCTTTACTCTGCCCCATGCTCGGCCTTTGCCCTCCGACTGAAGGAATCAGACTTCCCCCTCCACACCCAGCCACTAAGCATGCCAACTCCAGCTGCATCCACCCCCACCCCAGAGCCTGAGACTGGACACTCAACTCCTTCCCCCACCTTAAGGGAAGCTCATGCAAAGGCTATCTGGTGTCAATGGTGTATGATTGAAATGTACCATTGATATCACTGATATTGCCACTGTTACATAATTGCAACAAACCCTGTACAACATATGTCATGGCAGGTGTCAATGGAAAAGTGATGATTGCTGAGTATGATTATCCGGTGCATGAACATGTATCATCTTTGTATCTGAAGTTATGAATATTGACTTACGTACCAATATTTCAAATGGGTTTGCTCCTGGAGAAACACCTACAAGGTAGTTTATTTACATCCACTCTGGTCAACACATTGTGAATAAACTATTCAAGTTGATGGACCTTTAAAGAAAACTTAACTTTTCCATTGCATCATAGAAGAACCTTGTCCCCCAACAGTGAGCTTTCCTGCGGACGCTTTAGACAGAATTTGGGCAATAGCTACTCCTGAGAGTCACCAAAGCATGCATGAGCATGTGACTTGCTCATGTGACCCTGGCCTCCATCTTGTGCCTGTACTTTTCCACATACTGTGCTGGGGGCTCTGTTTTGGGACAATGACATTCCATCCACATGGGAGAAGAGATAAAAGACCTTGGAAATATCTCCAGTTTGTCTTCATTTCCGGCTTCATTTCTCTGGTCTGGATTTTTAACAAGGAAGCTCTAAACGGGACTGATAACCCCCAACATGTTTGGGTCATTTCCAGGGAGACTTTTGCAAACTTGCAGTTCATTTCATCACTGCTACAAACCTGATCCAAGAACTTTGCACTGAGCGTATTCATTCAATTTCCTTAACCAGTTTATCTCTCTCCTTCTTTCTCTTATAAATAAACCTTTAGATACTAAAGGATTGGCAACAGCATGATTATTGGGTAAGATCTGAGCTATGTATTGACCTGGGTATGTGAATGATCTTGTGAGATTAGAACAACCCTTTGTTTGATGAAATTTAAATAACCACACATCATGAAGTTGGGTGGTTTTGATGGTAATGTAAGAACTGGAATGACTAAGGAAACTGCTTTTCTGACTTCTTGTTAGCCGGTGAGGTGAGACAGAAGTTTACTTTTATTACTGGCTTGGTATATCTAACGGAGACTAACCACCAGTCTGGGGTGTGTCTGCCCTATATCTCAGCAGTTTGTCCTGAATTTGTGACCCACGGAGGCCCAGTGACACCCCTCCCTTAAGGGAAGCTCATACAAAGTCTGCATGGTGACAATGCTGTCTGAAGGCATCTTCAGCCCAAATTGCAGCCACTGAGTCTGAGAAACAAGGGGTTTCTGTCTCAATTTTCCACAGTTGCTGTCTGGTCACCCTATGCCAGCAGCACTGGCAGACAAGGGTGAATGCACTGGTGTGGCGTGCGCCCACAACATGAGTTACCTGCTGTCCCCAGACACCTGCTTGTTACTCACACAGACGCAGGGCCCTAGGTACACGCACACAGCCGAGCCTGCCTGCTGCTCTCCTGTTTCAAAGCCTGGCCTTTGGATAAGGAGAAAGAGAAGGGAAGAGGAAAAATGAATGGAGACCTGGGCCAGCATTTCAGATGGGTGAACATTTCCCCGCACCCTTCAAAACTGTCTCTGAATCCACTACCATGCCACTTGGATCCACCCCGGAATACAAAGTACCAGCAAGGGGGGCACGCTGGGTCCCTGGGCCATAGGAGCCCCTTGGGGTGATCAGCTTCCTGCTGTTCATGCACCACTGGAGGTCGGACAAATTGCAGCTGCCACTGAAAATGCACCCCTGTCTGAGTCAGTCTCGTTTTCTCTGCCCATCCAAGCCCCTTGCACAGAGGCTCCAATTACCTCTCTCCACATCTCCACTGCAGTTAAAGTGTTCCTCCGTCTTGCCTCTCTCTTGGAGTCCCTGGGGGGCATGCTGGACTCCGAGCAGCTCAATCTCACTGGCTACAACTCTCTGAGATTCAGGATCCATGTACATTCAGTTATGCATCAGTTTAGTTTAAAGGCATGATGCTCAGCCAGTGAAAAGCATGTGCGTGTGTTCCTATTTTAACCAGACTGATTGCGATTTAGCTCCAAGTCCTCTAGGAAGAGGTTTAAACTAAACTGAAATAAGAGTGTCTACACATGCGCTTGCACCAGTTTAACTGAAGCGGTTCAAGTGTGCGTACACACGGCCTCAAAATAAAGTCAGTTCCGATCAGCAGCAGATTCTCAGTTCTGCCTCCATCTTCTTTGTAGTTTTTCTGGATGAGAGGGAATCCATGTTGTAAAAAATGTATAGACGCTGAGAGCAGAAGGTACCATTGTGATCTGTACAACACAGGCCATAAAATGTCAACACATATTTCCTAGGAAGGGTCTTTTAGTGGTGGGCGGACTCATTATTTTTTCTTTTTTTTTTTGCCGATCGCGTATAGTTGAATTTGCATAAGTTAAATGTGCGTATAATGTGACTCCACTGTATATGCAAAACGACCCGTTGAAGTAAGGCATGCATGCAAGCTCTGAAGTGTGTGCGCATCTGACTGTATGAATCTCACGCCCATCACGTACACGTTTCAAGCTGTTAGCAGATAACGGTTTAAAGATCTGACACACTAACATGGGAAGAAAACGAAAATCTGTCTCAGAATACGATTCAGCACACAAGGAAGTATTCAAAAGTTTTTTAAAAACCAAAACAGGAGAAAAGGATGTAGTTGAGTATAAACACTGCAAGCAGGGTGGGTGCAACCACTAGGCAAACTAGGTGGTCGCCTAGGGCACCAAGTGGTTGAGGGGGATCTGGGATTTTTCCTCCCTCCCCTTCCTTCCCCTCAGACAATCTCTTTCCCCCGCCCCCCCATCCCTGCTGCTGCCAGCTGCAGTACTTAATGACCCCTGCAATCAGGGGCCCAGTCCCTGCATCCCTGACTCTCTTCTGCATTGGGGCCAGACTTTCCAATCCCTCATCCTCAGCCTTCTTGACTGATCACTTCTGCCTGTCCCAGGGGATGTTTACAGGGGTTTTCCGGCAATCACTTGTGACCGAGTGTGCTCTGATTGGCTGCAGTCAAAGCAGGAGTGCAGATTAGCTCTTGCGTTTCTCCTCCCCCCACTCCTCCAAGTCAACAAAGTGACATGTCGTTTCCCCTTTCTGCACCCCAGGCTCCCGCAGGCCCCCCAGCCATGCCCCCCACCCAACCCAAACTCAGCACAGGAAGGGGGCTCTGCCCAGGCAGGGAGGGGAGAGACCCAGCAGAGGGAGGGGCAGGGAGATGGGCTCTGCCTTGGCAGGGATTGGGGGGGGGCAGCAAGGGGGCAGAGACGGGGGGACAGTGGCCCCCGCAGGGAGGGGGGCTCGGCACTGGCAGTGAGGGGGGCAGAGAGGAGGGAGAGCCGCGGGGGGGTGGGGTTGGGACACCACTGCAGGGGCCAAGTCGTGCAGCGGGTGGGGAAGACTTGGGGGTCCCTGCCCGAGTGCCACCATAAGCAGCAGTGGAAACTTACCGGCCTTGGTGGGTGGGTCCCACAGCCGAGTCCCAGGCAGCAGCGGGACCTGCACCGGAAACAGACACACACCGCGGAGCTCTGACAGCAGCTGCTGCAAACCCGCGTCGCAAACTATTGCTCTCAGCACGAACATCGCAGCCCCTTCCTGCTCCTCTGGCTCTGGGCTGACATCCCAGAAAGGAAGATTACACCCTTGTCAGCGGCAGCCAGATAGATTCCATCTCAGGAGTCCTTCGGCTCCGCCCTTCCACGCAGCTCACAGGAGAGGACCTGAGACTAGAAACGAAAAACTCAGCCCCAACCTGCAACAAGCTGACAAGTTTGTGGAAAATTTTAGAGGCAGTGGGACCAGATAATCTGAGCCCTGATCTCAGCTGGGGCAGGGACTGTCTCTGGCTGTGTATCTGTGCAGCGCCTGGCACAACAGGGCCCTGATCTCAGCTGGGGCAGGGACTGTCTCTCGCTGTGTGTCTGTGCAGTTCCGGGTACAACAGGGCCCTGATCTCAGCTGGGGCAGGGACTGTCTCTCCCTGTGTGTCTGTGCAGCGCCCGGCACAACAGGGCCCTGATCTCAGCTGGGGCAGGGACTGTCTCTCCCTGTATGTCTGTGCAGCGCCCGGCACAACAGGTCCTTCATCTTGACTGCAGGGAAGGGTGTGGGTCTGTGTGCTGTCTGCCATAATAGGAAAGGAGAGGTGATCTTGGTTGATGGGGGCAGGGAGGGAGGTCTAGGTGCTATTGTAATATGAACAGGGGCAGCTCCAGACACCAGCGCTCCAAGCTCCTGCCTGGGGCAGCAAGCCGCAGGGGGCAGCCTGCCAGTCATTGTGAGGGCGGCAGTCAGGCTGCCTTCGGTGGCTTGTCTGCAGGAGGTCTGCAGGTCCCGCGGCTTCGGCGGCAATTCGGCGTCAGGCACGCCGAAGGCATGGGACCGGCGGACCTCCTGCAGGCATGCCGCTGAATCTGCGTTACCAGCCAGACCCCCCTCAGGCATGCCGCTGAAAGCTGCCTGCCTGCCGTGCTTGGGGTGGCAAAATACACAGAGCCGCCCCTGAATATGAATAATAAATAATTTATGGATAACTCCCCAACTGCTGCTCCCTCGGGGCAATGACAGCATTAAATTTCCAGGGATGCTTTGGGGCATGGTTCCCATTTAACCCTTGCAATGCTGCTGCATTTGGAGAGACAACTGGCTCTTGTAAATAAAGTAGATAGAATCCTATCAGTCAGTTGGCAGCACGGCCACCTCCAAAGCCCTTGTACTACCGTGTGGCCATTCCTTGTCACTAAATTTCAGCACTTTTGTTCATCTCCCCTTTCTTACCCTAGAGTTCATTTCTAATGTCAGAGGCGGATTTACAGTGAAACACACAAGGGGCCCCAGGGCCGGGAAGTCCAGCACCATCCAGCCAGGGCCGGTGCAACCATTTAGGCGACCGCACTGGGATTTGGGGGTGGGGGTGGGGGTGCCATTTTCTTTGGCGGCAACCGCAGTGGCCAGATCTTTGGCTGCCGCTGGCATTTAGGCGGAGGGAGCTGGGGCAGGGGAGCGCAGGAAGGGCTGCCTGCAGCAAGTAAGGGGGGGGCGGCACGCAGGGCAACTCCCTGCCCCAGCTCACCCCTATCCCGCCTTCTCCCTGAGCACGCCGTGGCTGCTTCACTTTTCCTAGCTCCCAGGCCTGTGGAGCCAATCAGCTTAGACACTGCAAGCCTGGGAGGTGGGAGAAGTGAAGCAGCCTCGGGGTGCTCATGCATGGAGCAGGAGTGAGCTGGGGCGGGGTGGGTGCCTCAGGGTGGAGGGTGGGTGGTAGGGAGCTGCCACGGACTGGGGGAGTGCCTCAGGGTGGCGGGAGGGGTACAAGGTGGAAGTTTTGCCTAGGGCATGAAACATCCTTGCACCGGCCCTGCATCCAGCACCCCCTGCGGCCTGGGGGGTGGGGGTGGTTAGAAGCTATGGGGGAGAGCGGGGAAGGAGCCGTTTAAGAGCCGTGCAGGAGGTGCGGTGTGCAATGCACTCTCCCAGGATTCCTGCTGCAGGCCGGCGCTGGTGGCCAGGTGACGTGAGGGCTGAGTACGGGGGGGCGTGCTGTAGTGGAGGCGGGGGTGCTCCCCTGTTGGGGCGTCCGCCCGGGCCTGTCCTGCTGCCCTGCTTCTCTGGATGCCAGGCAGCACAGGTGCAGTCCTGGGTGTGCACTGCTGCTGGCGACCCCTGGAAAAAGGCCAAGGGGGTCTCAGCTCTCACGTGCTGCTGCCGTTACAGCTCCCTTTGGCAGCGACCTGGGGCAGTGGCAGGGCAGGGACGCGTCCACCAGCCAGCCAGGTAAGGTAATCCAGTGGCTGCGACCGGGACTTCCCCAACCCCGAGCCTCCCTCCATGCCCCGTGCACTGCCCCATGCAGACACCCCCCCCAGCGCCTGTCGGGACGCGCCCGCCTGTGGGTCTGTGCCGAGCAAACCCAGCACCAGCCGCCCGGCCCCGCCCCGCGCAGGGCCTGTCACCCAATCCCAGGCTGCGACTGAATACAATTTGCATATTGCGGCCCCGCCCTCCGTTCCGCAGAACTCGGAGTGAGTCGCCATTTGGTTTTTGCTCCCGCGTCCGGGAGGTTCGGGGATTCCTGCTCTGCCTCCCCGGTGAGTGTCTGACTGTTACCCCGGGCCGGGGCAGGGCGCGCGGGCCTGAAGGGAGAGCCGCGGGCGGGGGGTTATTGGGGGCAGGCAGAGCCCCAGGCCGCCAGTGTCTGCCACGTGTCACCAGCTGCGCCAGGCAGGAGGATACGGGTGGCTCCGTTACAGCCCCAGGGAGATTTATAGCTCAGATTATAGCAGCTCATGCCGGTAGCTCGGCACGTAGCACGGCCCGTGGCCCAGCGAACGGCACCGCCCGCCGATCATTGCACAGCCCGTAGCACAGCGAACGACAATGAACGTCGCTCCTCCAATGGTGCATAGCGCAGCAAACGCGACCACACGTCGCTCCGTGCACGGCCCTTAGTGCAACGAGCAGCGCCGCGAGCTCAGCTCCCGAGCTGGTGTGGGCACGATCCCACGGAAGCAGTTCCCTGCTTGGCTCAGCCGTGGGCGGGGTGAAGCCCAGCAAGGGATAAATACAGGCCGCTGCGTTCCCTGTTCTTAATGAATGGGGCTGATTTGATTCTGGGAACGACTCCTAGGGAAGTGGAGGCTCCGTTGGCAATTGCCCGGGCCCCTGGTTTTTGGCCCGGGCCCGGGCCCCTGGTTTTTGGCATGAGACGAGAATAGTTTATCCCTATCGAAGGGAAGGGCCTCCACTTTTAGCTGCAGTTCTTTGGGAATCCCTGAAACTTGCAGCCGTGTCATGACTGCAGCTGTTTCGGTTGTTTGGGCAGCTGTGTCCGCTACATCCATTGAGGCTTGCAGCGCTGTGTGGGCTATTATCTGACCCTCATTAATAAGGGTGTTGAGTTGAGGATGTTTGTGCTTGGGGAGATCCTCCAGGAGCTCTTGTATTTTACTGTAGTTAGAGTAGTCGTAATTTGCTAGTAGAGCAGACTAGTTAGCAACTTTAAACTGACGGGTGGCTGATGAATAAACTTTACGGCCAAAGAGGTCCAGTCTCTTGTGATCCTTATCTTACGGAGTGGAGTGGAAATAGGGTTGCTTGCTGCACTGATTGGCAGCCTCTACCACCAGAGAGCTGGCTGGAGCGTGTGCGAACAGAAAGTCCCTCCATTTGGCTGGAACAAAGTGTGTCTTGTCGGCCCTTTTGTTGGTGGGTGGTGCCGATGCTGGTGTTTGCCATGTGGCCTCCGCCAGCTCTATTATAGCCTCATCTATGGGGAGGCTGATCTTAACCTATGATGAAGGCTGTAAGATTTTTAAGAACTTATGTTGTTTCTCCTGCACTCGGGTAAGGCGATCTCTTGGTTGTTTGCTATTCTTCTGAAGAGTTCTTGGAACTGCTTCAGGTCACCTGGTGCCGCTGGGGTAGATGGTATCATGGCTTCCTCTGGTGCGGAACGTGTGGGGCAGCTGGTCATCAGATCGTGCCTGTATAGTATCTCTTCTTCTTCTATCTCTGTCTCAGGCAAGGTCAGAGTTTCTCTGGTGGTTGTGAGATCGAACTGACCGATCCTCACAGTTGTCGTTCACGGCGGATGGCGAATACGAGGGCGCGGCACGTCGCCCTCACACAGCCGCTGTCGCTCGTATCCCCGGCCCGGGAGCGCAACGAGGGCTCGGCTGGGCGCCTCGTTTTCCGGCCGGAGCGCAAGAGGGCTCGGCTCTGGTGCGCCTCGTTTTTTCCCCCGGCCCGCAGCGCAACGCGGGGTCTCGAGCTCGTCGTCGTTTTTCCCCGGCCCGCAGCGCAACAGGGCTCGGCTCGTCTGTTCGTTTTTCCCCCGGCCCGCAGCGCAACGAGAGGGCTCGGCTGGCGCCTCGTTTTTCCCCCGCCCGGCAGCGCAACGAGCGGGCTCGGCTCGTCGTCGTTTTCCCCGTCCGCGCGCAACGAGGGGCTCGGCTCGTCGTCGTTTTTCCCCCGGCCGCAGCGCACGAGGGCTCGGCTCGTCGGTTTTTCCCCCGGCCCGCAGCGCACGAGGGCTACGGCTCGTCGTCGTTTTTCCCACGCTGCAACAAGCGGCTGGGCGCACGTTCGTCGTTTTCCCACGACGCACGAGCGGCTCGGTGCCTCGTTCTCCCCGAGCGCAACGGCGGCTCGGCGCCTTCGTCTTTCCTACAGACGCAACGAGCGCTCGGCGCCTCGTCGTTTTTCCCACGAGCGCAACGACGCTGCGCCTCGTCGTTTTTCCACGGCGCCGAGCGTCGCGCTCGTCGTTCTTTCCCGACCGAGCGCAAACGAGGGCTCGGACACGTCGCTCATATCACAGCTGTCGTTTGTCGCCCGGGGCCTGTCGTTTTTGGCTCCCGAGCAGGTGTGGGCAAATCCACGAAAGAGTTCCTGATGCTCGCGCCGGAGGCGGGTGAAGCCAGCAGTGGATAATTTAGGGTGCTGCGTTTCCTGTCTCAATGAGTGGGCCTGATTTTACTTTGGAGCGACTCCTGGGAGGATGAGGCTCGTTGGCGATTGCACTCGGCTCCTTGACCCAAGTGCCAGGAACGGGCGGTTGTGAGACAGCTCAGTGACTTCAGGCCGAAGCCACGCTCCTGACAGGGCTCGCTTTAGCCGCTTGGAGGCCCCCATCCTGGGCGAGCTGGGTCTGTTGTTGGGCTCCGGCTACTTCGGGGATCCGGCGGCAGATGGAACCATCAGCTTCTCCCCTGCCCGGGCAACGCAGCCACGAGGCTATCCTCATGCAGTGGAGCGTGCATGGTGTCATGTTTCGGTTTCACTTCCTGCTGTTGCCTGTGTGAGCAAGGCAATTCTCTGTGCGCTCTGCCCTCTTCCCTTCTCGTGCTCTACTGTGGATTGCACCCACGGGGCCTAATTGAGGTGCTGCTGGGTTCAATGTGCAGCAGTAGGCACGTCAAGGGCCAGTATCCCGGCAAAGCCCCAGCTCTGGGAGCACCCCAACAGCAGCACTGTGGAGAGATGAGTGGGAGGAGATGGGGAAGCGGCAGGAGAGTGAGGGAGGATGGGCCAGGAGGAGGAGGAGTGGGGTGAGGGTGGGGAGGAGGGAGGAGGAGATGGAGGATGGAGGAGATTCAATTGTGGAGATTTTCTGACCCAACAGATCCCATGGGTCCTCGACTTGGCCCGAGAGGACTGCAGAATTGCCGCTGTTACTACCGTTCCAAAACAGATGCTGTTCGGTCAATATGTAGTAGCGCAACGTGTGAGAAGGAAGGCAAGAAACTGGCAAGGTTCCTAAGATCCAACCATTGCTAATTCCCGAGTTGCTGCCAGGGGAGACTCATACTTAGCTCTCGAGATCGACGAGGAGAAGGGCGAGGAGAAGCAGCCCAGACTAGGCAACCTCTCCAAGTGACTGAAGAAGACCAAGAAAAACCACTAGAGCAGAGAGCCAGATACATTGACTGTCCTCATTGTTGCCTCGTATCTACACCAGAGTCAAGGAAAATTAGAATAATCAATAAAAATCATACCCTTCTGCTGTGTGTAACTGTTTTTCTGGTCGGGACTCCTTGGATGTGTCACTTGGTGTGCTGATGATCCACTGAGCCTAACCTTCTGGCAGCAGAGCACCCTGAAGTCCGTCTGGTGTCCTGCAGAACAGACCCAGAGATGGCCACACCTCTCTGCACAACACGACAGTGAGACCTCTCAGCCCTGGGAAGACTCAGGTAAAATGGGATTTGCCCCAGCACCCGTCAGCTTCCTGGGAGCCTCGACCTCGATACTTTGTCACGTCCATAGCACCGCACAGACTCTAGCGAAGGAATAACACCGTACACCACTCCTTGCATGCCCGTGGCACAGCAAACGGCACCGACACTCTCTCACACAGCTCGTGCACAGCAAATGTCGTTCCTTCGCGACGCGGCACCGTCACGCCGAGCACACGAGCGGCTCGCACGTCGTTGCGCTCGCACGGCCCGCAGGCACAACGAGCGGCTCGGCACGTCGTTCTCGCACGGCCCGCAGTCACAACGAGCGGATCTCGGCAGTAATGTCGTTCCTCGCACGGCCCGCAGCACAACGAGCGGGTCGGCACGTCGTTCCTCGCACGGCCCGCAGCACAACGAGCGGCTCGGCACGTCGCTCATATCACAGCTTGGCAGTTGTGTGAGCGAGGTGGCGGTGGCCGCTGAGTCAGAGCGCAGCTCCCAAGCTCCCAAGCAGGTGTGGGCAGGTTCCTATGGAACCAGTTCCGTGTTTGGCTCGGCCCACGGGATCGCGGTTGTGCCTAAATCTGGACTTTAGGTGCCGAAGTCCATTTGTGGATCTGGACCTTAGTGCTCAAGTTTCCTTCATCCCTACTAGGTACATCCGGAAACGCTCCGGCCATCTCCTTCCAACAGACTTTGTGAACTGTTTTGTTTAGTAACTTTCTGTTACTTCCTTTGTAGGAAGGTTCCTGGGGCATATGGACGAGCTCTCCCTGAGCGCTGGCCCATCAGATAAGTATCATTAGTATTTAGTCACCTCTAAGTCAAGTGAACTGAAACACTGAGCCAAGTCCTGGCTCTGTATCCTATTGATTCTTTAGAGGATCTCTCTTCTCTCCCCCTTCAGGTTCAGCTCACAGACCAGCTCATTCCAGCAGATGATGTTTGGGTCGGGTGACCACTGGTGGGTCCCATCCCTGAACCAGTCAGGGATCAGGTGAGTTCCTTTCAGGATAACCCCTGGGGTCTCAGGTACTGCAGCAGGAGCAGCTGCTCTGGGGAAGGTTACAAACCAGCGTACCTTGTAGCTCGGATGCTCCCTGAGTTTGTAGGTTTCCCAGAGCTGGGAGGGAGCAAACTGTGAAGTGTTTTCATTTTAGTTTGATCTTGAGTATGTCTCTCATCAGGAGCCCTGCAGTGCGATTCTAGGCTGGAGCACTGGGGAAGTGCCAGAAGACCATAAGAAAGTCCCAGTATTTAAATGGGAGGACTGGGGCCCTACCAAATTTACTGCCGTGGAAAAAGCATCAGGGACTGTGAAATCTGGTCTTCTGTGTGCTTTTACTGTGTATTATAAAACGTACCCTACGTTGTAGGATAAATGTATACAGCAGTCCACAGCATGTCTCAGACTTGGGGTCCTGACCCTAAAGGGGGTCACACAGCTATTGTAGGGGCCCACTGTATTGCCACCCTTACTTCTGTGCTGTTACGGGGGGCAACGTAGCCTTCAGAGCTGGGTGCCTGGCTAGCAGCCGCTGCTCTCCGTTCGGCCAGCTCTGAAGGCAGCACAGAAGTGAGGGTAACGATGCCTTGACCTCGAGCAGGGTCCTTAAACCCCAGAGTGAAGACAGCATGACCCAGAGGCATGTCTCTCCCCAGCTCGTCTCCAGGAAAGCAAGGGAAAAAGGCTACGGTCGCAGGTGAGGCTGCTGGCCCCTCGGAGGCTGGGATTACAAACTACACGCAGGTGCAAACTTGCTCCCTCCCGCCTCCACTGTCAGCCCTGTGGGAACCCCAAATGTGCCCCTTCTCTCCATAGCTTTCAGGGGGAGGCAGCATGGTGCAGTGGTTAAGGCACTGGACTGGGATATGGGGGAACTGGGGTCTAGTCCTGGCTCTACCACTGCCCTTCTAGGTGACCGTGGGCAAGTCACTGCCCTGCTCTGTGCTTCGGTTTCCCCTCCCACTCTTTGCCTGTCTTGTCTGTTTAGATTGTGATCTCAGCTGGGGCAGGGACTGTCTCGAATGACCTAAAATGAAGTGAATTTGTTTGTTTCAAAATGTTTCCTCAGCTGGGCAGGGACTGTCTCTCTCTGTGTGTCTGGGCAGCACCCAGTGCAACAGGGCCCTGATCTCAGCCGGGGCCTCTGGGTGCTACCATTATGTTGTAGGCAGTGATACCTGTACCTCAAGTCTCCCAACGCTCCCTGTTACAATACCGTTTTCAGTGCTTATAATTTTTCCAGATTTTAACCATTCAGTATGAAATTTCCCTTGCCAGATACCTACCTGAGGATGTTTTTTGTAAGTTTCACTTAAAGAAGTGAGCCACTTAAAAGACGGACATTAGGCAAAACATCCTTCTTTGCCCAGGTTAAAAAATAAAGCTTCTTCCAAGGTTTTCGATGAAAAGCTCTGGCATCTCCACACTTCCTTGATATTTGGCCGGGGGTTGCCCTGATGGCAGAGGTGTGCCCCTATCCATCCCCATGAAAATTGGCCCAAATTTAACCAAATTATAAGCCTCTGAAAACATTAGTTCACACAGATTCATTGAAGACTCAACTGCTGAACTCAACTCTCCAAAGATTTCATCTGTGCTAGGAGTGCGCCATCCCCTCACAGCTCTTGCACAGGACCATGCACCATTCGTGCACGGCAACTGAGCCTCCTTCAGCCCAGGGTTTCCCCTCTCCTGGCAGCAGGTGCTTCAGGTAGCCTTAGTTCTGCTCATTCCTAACTTCTGGGTGCTCGACTAGCAGCTTCCATATTGCTTTGGCACAGTTCTTTGGATGCAGTAAATGATCTGGGGAGAGGCTCAGGCCTGGCTCACAGACTGAATGAACGGATTGGCTGAAAGCCCAACAGGCAGATGGGCTTGGTGCAGAAATTAGAATAAAATTCTCTGGCCTGAGCCCTTCACCGAAGTCTGCTCTCCATGTCACTCACCTCCTCCCAGGTCCCGCTTCCTGCCAGCCTCCTGCCCAGCAGGGACCCTGTCATGGGACCAGACATGGCAGCAAGTGCTAAGGGAGCTCTCCCAGGCTGGGGATCTTGCATTTCGGGAAGGAGCTGGGAAATCTTTAGGACAGAAATATTTTGCTTCCATGCCCTCCCAACCTCCAGGGCCCTGCATTGTGTGTGGGGAAAGGCCACGTCTTGGGGATAACACTGGGCAAGCTGGTGAAATGGGGGTCTAGTCCCATGTGTACTGGGGCTATCTGAGATGCAGGAGGAAAGGGACACAACTGCATTAGCTCCTCAGCAGAATCTTCTCTGTTCTCGAGGGCATGTCACCCACCGCGCTGTCAAGGCTGGCTGTAGGCACCAGCGCGCCAAGCCTGTGCGTGGGTGGCACTTTCCAAGGGGTAGCATTCACCCCCCTTTTTTTTTCCCCCTGGGGGAGCAAAAAGCCAGGAGCTGGCCCTGAACCAAGATGTTCCCCATCAGCTGAGGCTTTCAGGCTGAGCTGGAACTGACACTGCAGTTCTGGCTTCAGTCGCTAGATGCATCATGGCAGCCTGAGTGGCACAGGCTGGTCTGCAGTTCAGGCTGCCCTGAGCATCATCCCCCGGAGCTGAGCCTGGGCTGTGGTGGCAGGAGGGGCTCAGCGCCAGGGGGGTGATGCTCGGGCTCTTCTACAGCAGAGCAGCCTGAACTGCAGTCCAGCCTGGGTGTGAGGAGCTGGGGAGGGAGAGGAGCGGGGCCCAGGATGCAGGGAGGGAGGAGGGCTCCTGCTGCTGCTGCTCTGAGTCTCCCCAGGGCGCTGCCGGGCTGTGCAGGGTGCGCGGATCCCTGTTCGCGTTGACGGGGCAAGTGGCTGGGCAGCCTAAGCTGCCCCCTCCTGCCCCCGGACCCAGCCTGCTGCGCACCTCCCCTGCCTGTTCTGGGCGGGGAGAGGCAGAGCCTGGCTCCAAGCCGGGGATACTGCCCCACCAGGGGACCCCTACGGCTCACGGGGCTGGGGAAGCAGCTGTCAGTGCCTGCCCCTCGCAGCCCCTCCACTTGTACCTCCCCCCATCGCTCCTTTGCCACACCCCTTCCCCCACACCTCTCCCCGTGTACCCTCCTCCAGCCCTTTGCTCCCCTTTCCCCTCTTCTCCCGCAACTCTCCTGATACCCCCCTCCTCCTCCGCGAGTACATCACACCCCATTTCTCTGCCAGGGTAGAGCCCCCAAGTGCCCCCATACCCGCTCTGCTGCCTGAACCCTCTTTACTAGAGCCCCATCCCTTTTGAGGTACAAGGTTTGAGGGCTAGTCCCTATGCCTTCCATGTGGGGTTGGGGGGGTGAGATTTATACTAAAGTGAAATAAAAATAGGAGAAACAGTTTGATGCCCACTGCAAGTGTAAATGGGGATTGCTGTGGTGAATGAGGATGTCATGTTTAGGAGTGGGGAGCCCAGGGCTGGGGTGGTAGAGGGAGAGCCCAGGGCTAGGGTGGGGGGCAGCCAACATTTTTTTGCTTGGGGTGGCAAAAAAACCTAGAGCTGGCCCTGATGAAGAGCAAGACATCTGACTCAAAGGGTTGCCAGCTAATATTGCATCAGTAGCCCAAAGTTACTAGCTCAATCTCTTTCTGGAACCAGGGTGTTTTTTTAGCAACACTTTGGTCTATTTAGCTGCACCCAGGCTGTTCTGGTTGCCAGTGCTTGTCTCTCTCTCTCTCTCGTTTCCAACAGGGAGTAATGGAACTGTGCTACAGCGAAAGGAGAGGTGAGTGTAATTGTATGAATTAAGCAGCAAAGCCCAAGCAGATGATGGAGACACAGGTGGGCAAAGGACAGAACCGAATAAATCAGGTGACAATAAAATTGTATTTTTATACCTCAAAATAAAATGCATTGTCTTAAAAGCATCTGGTTCAAAAGCCTGGGTTTTCTGCAACACAGTCCCTTGCTTTCCAGAGTCATAAATCATCAGAAGACTAGAAAGGTCTCATATGTAACAACATTGCACACAGGTACAAGTCTAGTGCATTTGGATACCAGTGCTAGGGTTTAATGCCCCTGCTAGAATATATATTTTAAAACAACGAAGACTCTTAACAGTTTGGTCGCTAGTAGAGCTGGTCGAAATACAAAAAGCCACTTTCATGCAAAAGGGCAAAGTTGTTTTCATTTCAATGTGGTTGAAACAAACCCCCTTCTCTTCATTTTTGTTTTAATGTTTAATCCAAAACAGTTATTTATTGTGTTCGCCAAAAATCCACTTTTTCAGTAAACCAGTATTTTTGCTCTGCATTGTGGAAATTATCTAAAACTATGAAGGTTTATTTTGACAAACAAAACAAAAATGCCAACAACTGGACATGAAAAATCTCACTGTGAGAAAAAAAAAAAAAAAAAAAAAAGGGGACATCAGTATAGAATACTGCAATATTTATATTTTAAGAAGGAAACGGAACAGGATGATGTGTCAGGGCAGAAAAGCAAAAGCTGGTCAGTGGTAAGGGAAATAAAGATGATCTTTTGAAAGGAAGGGATCTACAGCACAGTGAAAACTTTTGTAAGGAAAAATCCTTCAGTGCTCCAGAGATAAAAATCTTCAAAATTGACCCAACCTATCTGTCTTAAAGGTTTGGACAATGAAAGATGGATAGCCTCCAGAGCACTTTCACTGAAACATCATACACATCAGTGCTACCAAATGCACATAGACTTTATAGTATGTGATACAGCAGGGCCAGAGGGCAGCATGAGAGTGTTAACAGGGGGCCTTATTCCCTGCCAAGGGAGGAAGGTTTGCTTTAGATTAACTAGAACACCTGTAGCCATTTAGAGCACCTGACTCCAATTAGAGCACCTGACTTCAGTCATGTGATAAAAACCCCTGCTTCAGTCAGACAGTGTGGGAGTTGAAGGAGGAAGGTTTGATTGGAGCAGAGTGCAGGTTGCAGAAGTTGGAGAAGAGTTTGATAAGAGAAATAGAAAGTTTGGAGGAGTGCTCTGGTGGATTGTGAAGTCCAGAAGAAACCCTAGGTAAGGGGCACCAGGCTTGTGTCGAAGGGAGGCAAGAAGCCCTTCACAAACTGAAGGGTAGGAGAGGGAAGTAACCCAGGGGAAGGAACCGCTAGTTCAAGTGGTTCACCACAACCCTCAGGGCCCCTGGGTTGGGACCTGGGGTAGAGGGTGGGCCCAGGTCCCTCCCTCTCCACTCCCCTCCTCCAAGGGGACTAGTGGAGTAATTAAAAACCAGTTCAGAGGCAAGCAATAGCGCCCTGAACCTACCCCAGAGAAGAGAAAGCGCGAGACCCAGCAGATCAGTACCGGCAATTTGCCACACGTTGAACTGAAATATTTCATAACATAACATGGTGCATTTTTTCCCAAGAGTCTGAGGATTCTTTGACTGCATCTCCCATGGTGCACCACAGTCTCTCCTCAAGGTGAGGGGAACCAGCTGTATCATGGGTGTCCCCGACTATGGTGCATCATGGGAGATGTAGGCTAGCCAGCCAGATGAGGTGAGTCCCCACAGAGCAGAATGGGGACACAGACACCTGGACGGCAGCTCCCTTGCAGCATCCCTGCAGGCTCTACAGATAGAGGTTTCTTTAGTTTAGTGCAAATATTGTTTTTCAGACATGGTGTAAACAACACACTCAGCCAGTTTGTGAAAAATCTGACTTTTTAGAAGAAAAATTGGGTTTTCAGCAAACAGAGCTGATGAAAAAATTTCAGTGAAGCTTAGGCCTAAGACCTGGAGCAGCAGTTCTGTAGTAGCAGCAGCATCAACACTCCCAGTTAGTGCCATTAGCGAGTGGCCCCTGCCCACAGACTCACTGTCTGTGCTTCCTTGTTGATCTTGCTATGCTCTGGGGAGGGTGGTGTAGTTCTGTAAAGTCTGCACTTTCTCCAAACCATCTGTAATTTACTGCCCATTCTCCTCTTTTATGGCTCATGATATTTGGTGTTTTTCTTAAAGCCCCAGCTCCTAGAGTTGCGGGAGTAGGCCAGAATCTCAGTTCTCACGGTTTTCTTAGGGATGGCGGACAAAAAACAAGCCTTTAATGCTTGCAGAGAATGCTAGAAACCAAGACCGTCCAAGGCTCACAAACCAGCAGATAAATAAAAAACTCTGCAGTTAGTATTTGTAAGTCTTGTGATTTTTAAGTGGGTCTCACCATTTTGAGGTCTGACTCATTTTTAACTCTTGTGTTTATCAATACAGTCCACAGCAGATTGCAGGATTCCATTCAGGCCAACTGCTCTATTTAGAACACAGCACTTAGATATAAATCTACATATACAGAAAACAAGGAGTATATTACCAAACAGAGATGCAAGCGAGAGTGAACAAATCCTGGGAAGTAATGGTTACATAGAAACAGGGGCGGCTCTATGGTTTTTGCTGCCCCAAGCACAGCCGTTAGGCAGCTTTTGATGGTGCGCCTGCGGGCGGTCCGCTGGCCACGCGGATTCAGCAGCATGCCTGCAGGAGGTCCACCAGTGCCACGCCTTCGGCATCCCCGCTGCCAAATTACCGCCGAAGCTGCGAGACTGGTGGACCTGCTGCAGGCATGCCACTGAATGTGGCCGGACAGCTGCCCCCCACAGCTTGTGGCCCTTGGCACGCGCCTGCTGGTGCTTGGAGCCACCCTTATGTAGAAAACAAAATACTTTCTAGAGCTGGGGTTCTCACAAATTTTTGGCAGCCTCAGAATGCAGCTCTGATAATACTTAACTGTAGGAAAAACAAATAAATTACATATGCATATTTACACTGGGGTTTTTTGCAGATTCGATAAGAAATCTCAGGAGGCACAGTTGTGTTTACCCTGTAGTGGACCTAAAAAACAAACAGGTGCTTTGCACATTCTGGTCTTTCTTGTTTTGTTTTTTTTGATAAGAGGTGGATGGTTGTACAATAATTCTAAACTAAATGTTTAAGTGCTTTACATAACAGAAGTCCAAATAACATTTTTTCCATTATATCTGCCAATGTCCAAAATTTTTCACAGACAAAAGACCAATCTAAAAAACTGACCAGTACTAATAATGAGAATAGTAACAACAAAATCTGAGCTGTTGCTATTGTCTTTTGACCTTGGTTTTTGCATCATTTAACAGCTTGTGCCTCTGAAACTCACAGTGGTAATTTTGTTCATAAGTGCTATAGGGACGCTGCACTACATACATTTCAATGTGATGAATTTCTCTCTTACAAACAGCACACACTGCAACTTGCTCAGAAGCAGAATGGGAAGGCTTCAGAAACACAAGAAACTGCCTTTCCTCAGTGCTGAAGTGTTCATTTTTCTTTCTAGGTTTTGCTTTTCTTAGCAGACTGTCCTAGAGGAGCCACCTGCTATCACATTCAGGGTCATTTTCTGGCACTAGGTTATTTGAAATACTTTGATCCCCATTTGCATTTTTAACTCTATCACCTGCTGCCATGAACAATCACAACCTACCCAAATACCACACAGGGAGATGGCCAATAGCGGCTTACGGAGCTACAGTAACACGAGATGTAAACATAGTGATTAGCCAGTGAATATACTTTGTGACTTTAAAGAAAACCACACCTGCATAGTTCAGCTCTACCTGCACGGTACTATTTCGAAGGGGGTGTGCACTATGATTTATGGCATTTAGAAGGCAACTTTAAATATTTGACATTTCAGTGATTGTTTGACCACTTTGGAGGCTTTCGTGGCTACAAAACAATCAGCTGGTGGCCACATTTCAGAAATGTGGTTCTGGAGTCTTAACTAACAAGGCCTCCCTTTCCCTTACTTCCCCAGCTTGTGGCTGAGACTCCTTCTCATAAGATCTTGCCCTCTCAGCTGCAGAGAGAAGCTTGACAATGTGTCCCTGAGTTTAAAAGTTCAGAAGCAGAAGGCACATACCACTCACACCTACAGTACTTGAATGAGCCATGTCCCCATTCATCAGCCTGGCCAAGCTCAAGATCTCAGAACCAGGCAGTGGGGCCCTCGAGCAATAAGTGTGTGTAGTTTAAACTGTGGATTCTTTGTATCAGTGTCATTTCTGGAAGACTTATTTTGAGCTCCCTTCCACTGCAGTCCCTTTTCCCGTCACATACACCTCAGGTTTGCTACAGATCCACCGTCTTTCCATGTAGCACCGTGAGCTGCTGACCCCTTTCTCGTCATTCAGATACGCGCAGTCACCGCCTCCTCTTATCTGAAACCTGCAACACAGAAGCCAGGGAGCTGCAGTCAGGCAGTGGCTGGGCATTTCACACCAGTCACAGCCGGGGGAGCTGTTCTCCTCAGTGCAGGCCTGAGTGCGGAGCAGCTACTCTCACAGCCCCTCGGGAGCAGAGCGGAGCAAATCATTCATTGTTCAGCTCTGGAGCCAAACTGAAGTAGGCAAAACTGATTGTTTCTTGGTCCGTCCTCCCCCCCCTCCCCCCCACTGAAATGAAAACAATTCATGTCAGGTCAACAGACACCTGAAAACAAAATGAAACACCAAGACAAAAATGGCCTTGGTCAAAAGAAACATTTTATTTAACCCAAAACCAAGTTTTTCAGTTCAGTTTTGGGTGTTTCACCTTTTGGTGTTTTGTAAAGAAATAGCTAAATTTCAAAAACAAAACATCAGTGCAAAACAAAGTCAAAATGTTTAGCTTGGAAACAGCCGAAAGAAGCCATTTCACCGTTTTTTAAATTCATCTGCCGCCAGCCCCTCCCCCACTCCAATATGCATTTTTCAGCAAAGTTACTATTTGCTGGGGGAAAATATTGGCCAGACTCTATTCAGGATTCCCCCAACCGCACAAGCGACAGGCTCCAGGCCCAGCATCACCCTGGCAGACAGGGACCATTACACAGGGGGCAACAGAACGGGGAGGGGGGTCTAAGAAGATGGACTGGTCACCATGAAGATGGGTGGATATTTTAATCCCACTGCTGGCTCACTCCCGCCCAGCCTGGGTTAGGATGGGCCCCTGCAGGTCCAGACTCCTCAGAACAACCCAGCCAGGCGGCCCCGGGGCAGAGACTCCAGAGGCATCTGCATGGCAGCGAGCAGCTGTAACCGCCAGGTGGAAGAGCTAGAGGGGGGCTCCCTGGACAGTTTCCATCGTCCCGTCAGGGCAGAGGCCCGTCAGGACACACTGCACCGGGGCGGCTGGAGCGAAATGGCTGCAGCACAAACCCAGCAGTGTTGTGAGATGACATCAGCCCTTGCAGTGCCTCACGTGAGGGCAGGAGGCAGCACTTCAGACCTGGGTGAAGGGCAGGATCAAGGCAAACCCCCACATGGGGCTTCCCACGTTCCCACCTAGCTAGTGGCAGGGGTCACATAGAGAATAGCCGTCTGCAAGGGGGGCCAGCGCCACTCGGGACACTGGGTGGGATCCCCTGTTGACACCACCTAAGTCGAGCCTTGAAGTGGCAGCAGCAAGGACTCCCCATAAAGAGTCTGCTACTGGGATGGGCTTGGGGGAGCCCCCCAGGGCAGCAAGTTTCAGAATTAACATCCCATTGAGATATATGGGGCAGCTCCGACTTCTGAGCTATTGGCTCAGGCGCTCTGCAGACTCAGGCAGGCGTTGCTGTGTTGATTACACTCAGGTCACATTTCCCCAACAACCACAAAGAGACTTTATATGTGACTCTACTGCAATCACATGACTCCAGGATCTGGGGCCCCAGAAATAGACTAGACTATAGTGCCTGGCCCCTAATCCATCCCTGTCTGATCATACAGAGTTAGCTTCCTAGATTTATACTGGGCACCTGACTGGCAGTGGCCTGTGACAGTTTTGGGGAATATATACCTGCAATCAACCTCAGGGTTCCTATTTGCTTTGTGACAGGTAATTTGATTGTGAATTAGTTTATCGATTTGCTAGCAGGGCCCTGGCACAAAGTCCTACATCTGGGAAGATACAGCCGGGCCATTAGCAATGCAATGCCCCTGGTGGGGCAGTGGGGGCTTTGCAGAACCACTGACTGTTAGTGCCCCTCTATGCTAAGCAGCCCACAGGGGTGCTGGTAAATGGAAAGTCCTCAGCGGGATGGAGAGAATCTGTGAGACTGATTTTTGAAGGGGGCCAGTCCTCTAACAAGAGGGGAAGACCCTCATCAGAACCAGACAAGTGAGCAGGGAAAGTGGGGGGCAGGAGGGATCTTGCCTCCTGGAAACACTCTGAGCAGAATCAAGATGACACTGAAAGAGGAAATTGCATTCAGGGGTTTCCTGTTCCATTCATCTATAACTCTTGAGCTTTCCATTGGGGATGGGGGAAAAGAGTGTGTTTGAGAAGTTCCTTTGTGAAAGCAGGTGATCCTTGTTTGTAACCATCACATGACTCTCCCAGAGTTACTCTGGAGTGGAGGGTGGCGCTCTAGGGACAGCATGGCCTCTAGGGAGGTTTAGGAGGGTTTAGCACTGGTTTTGGGTCCCACAGCAGCTGGACTGCAGGGTCCCACATCCTAAGGAGGGTACTAGACAGGGAGTCTGTACCCCAGGAGTGGGCCACAGAGGCCTGAACTAGAGACAGTATCTGGTAGCTATTCAGACGGAGTAGGCCTGGAAACGGGAGAGCCAAAGGTTGGGTCTAATATAGCAGAATGGGGACTGGCCATTGGAGAGCACTGACCCAGCCTGATTTTTCAAAGTACTGAAGTAACCCAGACCAGGGAAGTGGGGGGTCTCCATCCCCCTCCAGTGCCTGGCCTGCATAAGAGCTTTATGAATCAGGATGGGTTTTCAGTTAAAGAAGTGGATTCTTTAGCTCCAATGGCAGACACCTCAGGAACCTTGCTGATGAGGGCTGGGGAAGGACAGCGAGTGTCCCAGCCGAAATCCCTGTGCGCTGCGAGGGCACCTCTGGCTATGATGGGCTCTGTCTCTGGCCCACCATCGCATTGCGGGGAGGAGCCAAGAGTTCTGGGGACACACCAACTCCCATCGGTCTCTGGTACACGCAGGACGTGACCGGACCAGGGTCGTGTCTGGTTGTTTCACTAGCACTGAATGGTCCATCTACCTGAACTCAAACAGCTCAAGACACCAGAATCCCCAAGCCCAGGGAATTACTACAAAAGGCGAGACAGACTCACAGATCGTTGAATTTGGTGCCGTTGGTCCATTTCCAGGGCTGCCCCTGCTCCCTCCAGAGGCCGATCCAGTGGTCATGGATATCCTTATGGCGCAGCAGGAACATCTTAAAGAAAGCAGAGGGACAGCATGGATCAAACCCAGCTTTGGTGCTTTCCTCTACTCCGGGCTCTGAGCTGAGAGGATCCCAGTCACACGCTGAAGAGGCTCAATTTATTTTCAGAAGGACGCTGCATTTCCCACTCCGTCTTGCAAAGCACAAGATCACCCAGGTACCCTTCCACCACACACAGCAGCTCTGCCCCTGTGCTCCCAGTCACCCGCACCCCAAGTTCCCCTGGGCTGGGGGCAGCTGCTGGGTCTCTTCTCACAGAGCAGCCACCGCTCACCGCAGCAAGGTACGAGGTGGGAGCAAGTCAAGCTGATGTGAGAGGATCCCCCCTCATTCTCAGCTGGCTGCTCCTTTCCCATCCCCAAAGCAGGACCACTGCCTGTGTTCTCTGCCCACTCCAGCAGCCAGCAGATGCTTGAGCCAGCCCAGCCCTAGACCTGGCTGTCTCCCTATTTGGGGAGGGGCAGCTGAGAATGGGCAATCCCTGTGATCACACACAGACACTAGGGCCCTAAGCCCGGCCAGGCCTGGCACTGAGGGGCTGGAAGTCCATTTACTCTGGCCTCCCAGCACGAGAGGGGTCAGAGTTGCTCCTCGCCCTGCAGGGGCAGAGCCCACGTCCTACTGCAGCAACTGCTGTGCCAAGGCCAGTGTATTGCAATTAGAAAGTCGCTCACCAATTCCTGCTCACTGTCGATCCCAGCCAGGGAGGCACCAAAGGAGGAGCAGTGTCTCTGAATGTAGGTCCAATTCCCTTCGACCTCTGAGAAATAGTAGCATTTCCCTCGGTACTCGATCCAGCCTTCCGGGCACGCAGGGCCAGGAGGGGGGCACAGATCAGCTGATGAAAGCTTAAATGCCAGCACTGAGAATGAAAAAGTAACATGTGGGGTCAGAGGTACATCTAGAATTGGGCATTTGACAGGTACAACAATAATCGGTCAATTGACCAATCAAATGTGTCTAAAAACAGTCAAATATTTTAAAATACCAATTTATCAGAACAGTAACAAACAAGAACAAGAGTTCATTGTCTCCAGTAGGTTTAGCTTTGATAGATTCTTACGCCTAATTTAAAAAAAACAAAATTTACTTAACGGAGTTATTTTAACTCAGTAACAAAAGCGAAACAATGAAACGAAGTTCTGAAAAAACAAGTGTGTCTCCATGACACAGTCAAAAAGGCAGGTGGCCTCCTACCCCCAGGGTTCTTGCTGAAGTATTTGACACCGTTTGACTGTGACTAAACAGGCAGTCAGTTGACCGGTTTGCCAAGCCGACTGGGATCCCCAGGCTGGGCCTGTCCACTGCAATCAGACGCAGGTTGACGGAGACGTTTGTCACAGAAAATTTGCCTGGCAGGGAGGATTCCACGGACACTCCCAGCCTGGGAGGCACTAACACAGCCCAGAGCATTTCACCCGAGGTACAAGATCAACAGCTGGATGTTCAAGCTAGCAACAAACAGCAGGTGAACAACAAGAACGTGCGGTAACTTTCACTCAGGGATATGAAAGCCACAAGGTGGCACCAGAAACCGCAGCAGCAGGAAGTTCGGGCCGGGAATGATGTAACTTAATTCACCTCCTATGTGCAGACTTCTCTTTCCCCAAATACAGCAGCAAGACAGACACTTGCTGGAAGCCCTCACACACTCTAACCCTTTCAGTGCCATGAAAGAACAGCAGTGGGGTCCCCCATAAGTGACACCCAAGAGATATCTGAAAGGCCTGTCTAGTTGGTGAATAACCAGAGGCAGAGTTATTAGATAACGGTGGGTAAGAGCCACAAAACCATTCTAAACCCTGCAAGAATCACTCCTGCTCATTTTTACCCTTCGGGGTATTTCCTGCTGTTTCCTTTTTGGGGTTGAGAGGAGTCCGACTCAAACCCCTCCAGCCATTTTTGAGACATCACTTTTTTTTGCACCACAGTAACTCGATAGCTGTTTTTTAAGCCTTCCCATGTGGCTGGTGCTCAGGGAGGAACAGACACTAAGTCTGGAAGAGTTAGGAAATGTGCAAGCTGTGATCAAAAAACAAGCATGCGCTCACCTCACTCACAAGCCATGTCTCACCCTGTAGCTTAACTGTGCAGTGCACAGTAGCTCACACCCCTCCCTTCAGAACTGAGCACAGAAGTCAGTGACTAACAGCTGATGGCACAGGCTGTCTCTACCATCCACTCCAAGTCAGATGTCACATGTTCTGCAGAGCTCCCTGCAACTGTAGGAGTGTAGCCAACCCTAAGCTCACAGGTCTCGCCTTACAGCGAGAGCCAGTGCTGCCCATTGCAACAGCCTGCCATTACAGCAGGGAGCCGGGATTCAGAGCCCATCTGTATCAGAGCCATTTGCACCACTATAATCACAGTGACGCAGTTCCATCAGGGCAAACACCACCTAGAGATGTGCTGGAGCAGTGTGGCTCACTCTGGTAACTACCTGCAGCAAACTGCACCCAGGCAAGCTCCTTTGTGCACCAGTGCAGTGTGTCTACTTTGGGTCTGCACCAATCCAACTGCATGGATGTCATGACATCGGCAGAGACAATTCCTAATGCAGACAGACCTGGATTCACCCCCCCTTGCCCGCTGCTAAACCCTCCTGGGGTCCAGTGATCAGATCCCAGAGCAACAGATAAATCCCACCCCCCTGACCATCTTACAGCCCCCGCCCCCCCCAGCCCCAGACTACTGGCAGATACAGCAGGGTTCATGTTCACCACACACACACCCTCTGCACTAGCATGTGCTGTCTGTGCAGCCCGGGGGAGTGAATGGTGCTCAGGGACCCTTCATGGCCAAGATCAGCGATTGGTGGGTTTCTATGCTGCGTTGATGAAGGGGTCTATATTGAATTTTATGGCTCATTTCAATAACAGTAGCACCGGCCACTCGCATGACCTGAAGATGCAGGAAGGCCAGGCTGGTAACCTCAGAGCAACAGAGAGCAGGCAAAGGGCTCATTGCTGCTCTGTGCCCTGTCCCATGGGACACCCTGGTAAGTGACTGCTTTATGGCAGATGCCAAAGGTCACTTGGGTCCAAAGTGCTCAGAGCTGGGCTGGAGGGAGGGAGCTAATGTCAGTCAGATCCTCCTGACCCAGAGAGTGTCCAGGTGCAGGAGTCTGGGAGGGAGCAGGAGGAAGGTTGTGGAAGAACATCACCCAGGAATCCTCTGTCCCAGGGGCAGAAGCCAGACAGGCCGTGAGGCGAGAGTGACCATGGTAGGTCCTGGGGAGATGGGATGTGCAGAGATCACAGAGGGAGGGGAGGGGAAGGGAGCAGGGCGGAAGCTGGGAACTCACCTGCCACAGCAATGATGGCAACGATCAAAGTACATGATACAACTATCAGTGCAACCACAACTGGACCGGTTTGACTTTTCTTGCTATTACAGTGAGGTTCTGAAACACAAAGACCCGTCAGGACAGCCACGAGGACGCGTCTCACCGACAGCACCACGGCTGGAGCTGCCCTAGAACATGCCCCGTTCTGTTGATTGCTCCTTCTGTCAGATGCTCTGGGAGAGGAACCTGGAGGCTCAGGCAGGCTGGGGCTGGCAGAACAGTCCCTCCTTCTCCTCAGCCCAGAGCCCTCCCTGGGCACCCCCAGCCAGGCTGTCATGGGGCCTGGTGAGATCAAGGGCACAGAGACAAGGACCCAAACATTCTGGTTGCAGGACCTCAAGCTGCCTCCCGCTCCCCCTCCCCACCCGTGCCCCCTGCCGAGCGCTGGCTGGGCCCACACTGCCGAGTGCACCTGTCCCCGCACACTGGGGTCTCGCACTGGCCATACACAGCAGAAGGGGCGAGAACAAACCAGGCAGAGATGGGCCAGGGCTGTCACAGGGAGTCTGACACACCCAGCCCAAAAGGCCCTGCACAGACCCACGGCCACCACTGTGTGCGCCAGGCAGCAGCTGTGAGCCAGGAATCGGTGCCCTGATAGCCCCTGGGGGAGACCCAGTTCCTGCTGCCCATGGACAGGGGGTTACTGGGCACTGGCTGCTGCCACTGAGAACATGGCCCCATGTTGGGCAGCCTCAGGGTCACTCTCCAGCCTGGTCCCAGGCAGCAACACCCCATTACCTGGCTCCCCGCCAGCCTCCAGGTTTCCATTGCCATCAACATGCAACTCCTGCAGCGGCACTTCACTCTCAGCAGCTCCGGTTGCTGGCCCCATTGTCTCTCAGCGACACTCAGGCTAGAGATGGTGTTACAGGCGCTGGGCTGAGGTTGGCTCCTCTGTCTGACTGGGTCTGATCCAGCAGCAGCGAAGTTGAGTCAGGGCAGAGGTCCTGGCCCTGGTCTCCTCCCTATTCCAGACTCTGCAGCTGATCTGAAAGCCAAGACGGACCGAGCAGGACAGGTCAGGGGTGGGGGCGTGATTTGTGGTTTCTCATTCCCTGCCCAGCAGCCCAACGCTCTCCCAGAGCTGATGCCACAAGGATTACATAAGATAAGAACGGCCAGACTGGGTCAGACAATGGTCCAGCTAGCCCAATATCCGTCTTCCAACAAGTGGCCAGTGCCAAGTGCCCCAGAGTGAATAACGAACAGGGAATCAAGTGATCCATCCCCTGTTGGCCCATCCCAGCTTCCTTACAGAGACAGGGGAACACCATCCCTGCAAACCTGCTAAGAGCCATTGATGGACCTGTTACTCCATGAATTTTTCTAGTTCCTTTTTTAAACCCCTGTAATAGTCTTGGGCCTTCACAACATCCTCTGGCAAGGAGTTCCACGGTGGACGGGCGTTGTGTGAAGAAATACTTTGTTTGTTTAAACCTGCCTATTAATTTCATTGGGTGACCCGGTTCTTATGTTATGAGAAGGAGTAAACAACAACACTTCCTTATTTTACTTTCTTGCCCTACACCATCATCGATTTTTATAGACCCTATCATATCCCCGTTAGTTGTCTCTTCTCCAAGCTGAGAGTCACAATCTTATTAAGACTCTCCTAATAGGGAAGCCGTTCCAGTCTCCTAATCATTTTGTTGACACTTTTTTGAATTTTTTAGAAATCCAATACTGTTTTTGAAGATGGGGCGAACACATCTGCACACAGAAATTACAAGGTGTAGGTGCACCATGGATTTATATAGGAGGCAATAATGAATTTTCTGTCTATTATCTATCCCTTTCTTAACGATTCCAACATTGGGTTGCTTTTTTGAATTGCACATTGAGTGGATGTTTTCAGAGAAACTATCCACAACGCATTGAACCCCACTGGCCCCTCCAACCCAAAAGGGCCTCAGAGATCTGATCTGCTTGTGGAACCCCACCCAATCAGCATCTACCCCTCAGCTGAACAAAAGGTTTGGGAATTTTCTTCTGATAATTTTTGATGATCTTCTAAGTAGTAATCCATCAGTCACTCTGTACGTCAAACCTATCCGGGGGGGAGGGTTAATGTCTTCTCTGGGGCACTGGTAAGGTGTGGGTGTCCACCTTCGTCTTGGGCTGTAAGCACAGGGTCATTAAGGCAGGGCCGCCAGAGGGGGGGGGCAGTGGGGCAATTTGCCCCAGGCCCCGGGTCCGCAGAGGCCCCCCTACGAAACAAGCCAAGGCTCGCTCCCCGACCCCGCTCCGCCGCTCCCAGAGCCCAGCGCATCCAGTGGACATCCGCTGGACAGCGCGGGAGCCTGGATAGGTGGGGCCTGACTCTCCGCCCCACTCAGTAGGTGGCGTGTTCAGGGGGCGGGGCTACAGCCCAGGTGAGCTCAGCTCCCTCCGCGCCACGAGCTCACAGCCCGCCCTGACCACTCGGCCTGAGCGAAGGCGGAGCTCAGGGGCCCGCCGGAGCCAGGTGCAGCTGTTGAGCGAGGCTCCTGGATGCGTTGAGGCTCCTGGTGAGGCGGGGGGACAGGGGGTAGGCCTGTGGCTGGGGCGGTTGGCTGGGGCGTCGGGAGCAGGGCAGGGGAGGTTGGAGTGGTTTGTGGTCAGGAGAATCAAGGGGGTATGATTGTGGCATGTCCAGGGGTCTGTCAAGACCTCAGCGGGGGCGGGTACAGGGACAGGGGAGCGGGGGGGGGCCTGGGGTGGTGGTTGGGGGGGTCTTTGGGACGGTGCAGGGACAAGGAGCAGGACAGGTGGATCTGAGGGGGGCAGGAAGTGGGTAGTGGTCGGATAGGGGGCAGGGGCAGCCTGTTTGGGAGGCACAGACTTCCCTACCCTGAAGCTCAATTCAGACAGCTTTGGAGGACTTGCAGAGAGCGCAACTGTTAGCTTTTCCATTAGGCTACTCCTTTCACTTTCTAAATGCCAAAATTATAGTCATATATTTACATTTCAGTGCCATAAGGGAGATTCATGTCAGGGGAGGGTAGCTTCATTTAAAATTAGCCAGCTTGGAGGAGGGATTACATGAGAGACAATATCTATAACCACACTTCCTTCCCAACCCACCAAGGGAGACCCCTCTCCCCTGCATTCCCCTGGTTTGGTTAATTCAGTAGTTCTCAACTTTTATACTGGTTGACCTGTTTCCACGCAAACCCTGAGTGCAACCTCTCTCCTATAAATTCAAAACACTTTTTATATATCTAACAACTATTATGATGGGCGCGGGGTTTGAGGGTGGAGTTGGTACTAGTGACCCCCCTGAGTAAAACCTTGTGAAGGGTGCCTGACCCACAGTTTGAGACATTCCTGAGTTAATTTAATTTTAGCAAGCCCTGTGTCCATTCACATGCATGTGCTATTTTGACATTCAGTTTTCAGAAATTAGGCTCATCCCCAGATTCTGGAACAAGCTCAAATGCTCAGTTCACGGAGTATGTACATAAGCTGTACCGGCACAGTAACCATCTCCAGTTTTGTGAGGGACCCCATGGAGCCAGTCTCTAGGCTTAAATGCATGGAGGTTAAGTCCATTAATGACTATTTAGCCAGGATGGGCAAGGAATGGTGTCCCAAACCTCTGTTTGTCAGAGAGTGGAGATGGATGGCAGGAGAGAGATCACTGATCATCAACCTGTTAGGTCACTCCCTCTGGGGCACTTGGCATTGGCCACTGTCGGGTAGTACGATCAGGCTACTGACCTGGATGGAACCTTTGAATTTGACCCAGTATGGCTGTTCTGATGTTCGCAACCAAATGAACCCAAAGTTATGAGAAGATATGAAGTCAAGAAGCCAGCAAGTAATCAGAAATCTGGAAAAAATCTGACTGGATGGGTTCAGGCATTTGGTCTGGCAAGCTGAGGTGGTTGAAAAAGTTTGGATTTTTTTTATCCAGAATTTTTTTTTATTGTTTTCTTTACAACAATCAAACACAGCAAGCAGCAAATATTTGGCCACAGATTTCTGAAACCCCAAACCATATTCAGGTTTTGGCAGACTAATTTCAGCTTTTCAATTAAAAAAAAGCATAACAAATTTTGAAAGAAAGCAGACATTGTCCGTGATTTTTTTCTGCTTTTTAAAAACCCCTAGTTTTCGATCCAGAAAAAGTTTTGACAGAAAATAGTTGTCCAACCCTTTTAATGAGCTTTAGTGCCTTTTCGCCCTAGCTGATGCTGAGAACCTGTGACACCTTGTAAAGAAGTTTTCTCAAAACTGGGTTTGTGCCGAGATGCAGAGATTTATTTTTCCCAGGGCTGCCCAGGGGTGCGGAGCAAGTGGGGCAACTCGCACCGGGCCCCACAGGGGCTCCCACGAGAATATAGTATTGCAATTTTTTTTATGGAAGGGGGCCCCCAAAATTGTTTTGCCCCAGGCCCCCTGAATCCTCTGGGCGGCCCTGCATTAAGGAATTGGTCCAGATCAACAAAGGGCCCAAAGAGACAATGGAAAAACCCCACTGACCAAAACACTGACACCTAAAAACCAAGGACCACAAGGAGGTTTTCCTCTCACCTCTCAGCAGGGAACCTGAGCGCAGACCAGTTTGAGGACAAAAGGATTGAGACCTAATCAGCAGAGGAGAAAGTGTGAGCTCCTGGAGCAAGCTGGCTGCTCTCTCCCGCTACTCACAAAGGAGTCAGAGCCTGAGATGGAACCCACTATAGTTTGGCCACTGGTTTACTCTGGTCCCACTTTTCTGTGGCTCTGCTAAGCTAAGGACTTTGCTATGTGCCAGATGAACAACAGACCCAGCTGTTTTGAAAACGTTGCTTCAGTCACTGCAAATACTGGCTGGGTGCACTGATCCCTGAAGCCAGTAAAAGTCTCTGAGCAGGAGCCTATGTTAGTGTGAACCAGAAGGGCTGGAGCCCAGGGGCTCACGCTAGGAGGCAGTGAGGCCCACTCTGAAGGGCACCCTCCAAGAGCCTGGGTAAAAACTGGGATGCAGCCAGGGTCAGTGCAACCATTTAGGCGGACTAGGCAGTTGCCTAGGTCGCCAAGATTTGGGGTCGCCAAAAAGCAGCACCCCCCAATTGTTTTTTAAGTGGTTGAGTGGCCCGCTGCTGCTGGGATGGAGAGGGAGTCTGAGCTGAGCCCTGGGTCAGCCCGCCAGCAGCCCAGGGCGTCCACTGCGCAGTGGCTGCTTCACTTATCCCCTCTCCCAGGCTTGCAGGCCAATCAGCTGTTTCTCCTCCCAGGCTTCAGGCACCAATCAGCTGTTTGGCCGGCAAGCCTGGGAGAATTGGAGCAGGACAGCATGCTCGGGGAGGACGCAGAGCAGAGGTGAGCTGGGGCGAGGAGCACACTTGGGGGGGGGAGGGGGGGAGTGGAGATGCTGCCGGGCTGGGGCGGGGGGGCGGAAACACGGTGGAAGATTGCTTAGGGGCTAGAGAACTGTCCTTGGCACCTAGCCCTGATGCAGCTTCATCCTGTGGATCTGTGACAATCCGCACCTCTCCCATGGCAGGCCATCCCTGGCATCACAGGTCATACAGCAGCTGAGTGGGGGCCCAAATTGCCGCCAATTTCATGGTGCCCATGGCAGCTGCGTGCTGCATAACGCGGGCAGCATCAGCCCCTACGACGGCAGTCCTATTCCCTGGCACATCAGCGGCTGGGGCCCGACTGCAAGGAAATTAGGGGCGTTCCTGCCGGGGAGCCCCGGCAACTTCCTCTCAACCGCATCTCTTACCGTCGCCCCATTTCCATCCTCTTCCCCCAGCGACCCTACACTCAACTGGCAAGCAGCGCGACAGCGGAGTCAACCCGGCCCCAGCCGCTCCACTTGCCAGCACAAGCGCTGCTTAGCGTCCTGCCCTCCTCCAGAAGAAGGAGAAACGGACCACGCACACGGCGTTCTGGTGCCTGGAGCCTGTCCCGCGGGCTGTTGGGAACCCAGTTCGCGGGTGGGCATTAGGACGCTTTTGCCGGCTCAGTTCAAGGCAAAGAAACATGAGTCTGCCCTGGGTAGCCAAGGGGAACCACGAAGGACGGCTTTTCTCAGTACAGGAGAAACATCATTTTCCCATCCCACGATATGTCCAGGCTGCTAGTAGTCGCGGACGCCTAAACACGCATTCCGCTCCGTGATTTGTTCCCCGCAGGCAAAGTTTTGTCTCTCGAGGCAACTCAGCTCTGCAGTTTAACTGCTTATTTTGCCTCCCCCCTCCCTCCGCCCGACCCCCTCCCCTACAGATCACGCACGAGTTCTCCCACCTGCAGCCGCTCCCCGGCGACCTCCTTAACCCCACCCGATCGATCAGCGCACAGCCCTCCCCAATAGACTCTGGTTCCCCAGTGTGATCGATGACCAAACAGCTCCCTGCTCGCACCCCGTCACCTTCCGTGGGCACAACGCCAAGCCCCTCCTCCACCGCTGGCGGAGACGCGCAGCCCTCCGATCGCTCGCGGGGAGCCCAAGCTCGCCGCTCGCCCAGGCTACGTGTCCCCCGGAGCCAGAGCCTCCCGAGGAAGCGGCTAGGAAGCGAACCCGCTGGGGGCAGAGGGCAGCAGGCGAGAGGACGGGCTGACCCAACCGGAGGCGACTCGGGAGAGGGACCGCGGTGTTGCAGCCCCGGACTCAGGCGAGGGCAGGTCAGCAACCACCAAAGCGAAAATGCCCCCAGAGCCGGGTTAAAAGCAGAGGGCTTCGGCAGCTCAGGAATCGCAGCGGCAACACGCTGCTTCCCTGCTAACTCGTGCCGCTACCGCTCCAGGCTGTTGCTGAGCGGGGTGTTCCCTTTTAATAACCCGCGATAACCAGAACAGTGACGGGGGGGTGCAGACCATATCAGGCGCATGGGGGGAGCGGGAAGGGGCTCGGGTCAGCGTGGCCTGGCTGCCGTGGGGAGCCTGGCAGGACAGGGGCTGAGGCTGCGGTGAAGGGAGCAAGCCCCCCGGGCAGAGGGGCCGGCGGGGCGGGATGCGGCCTGTGGGCGCGTGGTTTGTCCCCGGCCTACTGGTAGAGACTCGTTGGGGAACCCCGCGCCGAAGTGCGCATAACGTATTAGGCGTGTCTTCGCAAAATTTGGGGAGGAACCTGCCGCAAAACACGTTTCAGGAACTACATCGTGGTTACGCGCAGTCACGTTGTCCCGCGGGGGACGGGGCGGTGGTCCTTCCTGCTGCTCCGCTCCCCCACTCGGGCAGCCAGGCCCCCGGGCAGGAGAGCGAGCGGGACGGAGCCACGCGGCTCCCTGCAGCGCAGCCAGCTGGCCGGGGGAGCCTGGCTGGGGAGGGGCGGCAGCAGCAGCCGGCTGATCCCTGTCCGGGCTCGACTTCCCAGCGAGCCGCATCCCACCGCCGGCGGGCCCTGTGCGCACCAGCTGGCTGGGGAGGGGCGACAGCCCGATGCCGGCCCCTGTTCTCCGCTTTACGGGGCGGTGGAAGCACCTACCAGTGTGTAGTGGGGAACCACACGGGCGGGCAGAACCACGGGGGCCCACGCCCCCTGCCCTCGCCTTTCCCCCGAGGCCACCGCCCTCTTCCTCCCCCTACAGTATAATCTTGAAATGGGGGGCAGACAGACGCTGCAGCTTCCACGTCCCTCTTCCAGGCAGCCTGCTGCCTTGGGGGGGTCAGCGTCCCAGGCTATCGGAGAGGCTCTGACCCGCGCCCGCACCCCCACCACTTCCTCTCCCTGCCCAGACTACAGTTGCTGGGGGCAGCTGGCCCCTCCCCCATACTAAAACAGAACTTTCGTATAATAACACAGGAATAGATCCCCTCCCCCCTCCAGACCGCCCATCCTTGAGGCTGGGCAGAAACCCATAAGCAATTTCCTTAGGCTTAGGCCCCATCTAAACGCGAGCTGTGAAATTTGAAATTTCGATTTTAGACTTACGCCAATTTCTGCGTAATTCAAGCTACACGGGATAGCGTGAGCTGAAATCTGAATCTCTAAAATCGAGTTACTCACCCGTCTTCACCGCGCCGAATCGATGTGCGCGGCTCGCAAAGTCGAATCCGGAACTCCGTTTGTTTTGGTGGAGTTCCGGAATCGATGTAAGCGCGCTCTGGGTTCGATATATCCCCGTCTAGACGAGACGCGATATATCGAACCCAGAGCTTTTGATTTTAACGCGCCGAAATGGCGCATCGTATAGACGTGGCCTTAGTCTGCCTGTGCCCAGGGCTCTGATTGTGGGTAGCCCATCCCGGCCCATGTGCCGCTGTCTCCCGACCCCTTGCACCACCACCTCCAGCTGTTGAAACTGAACTCACCTGGGCCCCACTGCCCCCCAACCCCTCAGAACTCCACCCTTCTCTGCCCTGGCCCTGCTGCCCCCCGCCCTGGGAGGACACCACTCTTCCTGCTTCCACACCACCTGTGCCATGGAGCTGCCCCCACCCCAAGATCAGGCCCGGATTGATACGGGGGCAGGGTACTCAGGAGACACTGTGACCAGTGGGGATCTCTGGGCGCTGACCCCGCTGAGCTGAGCAGTGGTGGGTGCAGCATGCCTGTCCCTGTGCAGACACAAAGGAGCCAGGTATGAGGTTCAGCAGTGTGTGTGCTGGGGGTGGACTGGGGCTGGGGGGAAACGTGGAGGCTTTTTTTCCCCCCAGAATATTTAACAGGTTGACATGTCCATCAACTTTTTTCCGGGGGGATTTGCTCTGGGCAAAGGATTTGGGCTGTAATTATGTAACCCCTCTGCCAGATGGTGTCAGCAGCAACAAGGGTGTGGTGCACTATCTAGGGGTTCCCCTTAACAACTCAACACAGAACCAGATCAAGCCCCCACCCAGTAACCAGGGAAAACTAAACACCCCCAGCAGCACCTCTAGAAGGCAACACTTCTCCCCTCACCAGCACTGAGTCTGTGCAGTAGAACAAAAAAACCAAACTCTGACTTTTATGGAAAGTTCTCACCTCTGCCTGAGTTAACCACAAAGCAAAGGCACAGAGATGTACACTGCAAATTAGAACACAGAGAGGAGCAAAGGTGGGGTTTTGAGGTTTTTGAGGTCAGGCTTGACAAAGCCCTGTCTAGGATGATTTAGTTGGGATTGGTCCTGCTTTGAGCAGGGGGTTGGACTAGATACCCCCTGAGGTACCTTCCAACCCGGATATTTTATGATTCTATGAAAGGATCCTTTGCAAAGGGATTTCCTGTCTTGCACACTCCCAACCATCATAAGAGTTCTTTTGCATGACCCTATTCTATTGGGGGTGGGCTTCCCTCTCTTCCAGGTTAGGTGACCGGCGTGACCCCTCACTCAGGGCAGGCTAAGCACAGTTCTACTGCCCTTTACCCCAACCATCCAGAGAACATTTCACTCCCCTACCTTCAATACCAGAGCGATCTGTAATGCAGCACTAACCAAAATGAATCACTTTGGCAAAGCGGGGCTGCCTGCAGCAGCGGAGGTGAGTATGCAAACAGGGGCTGCACAGGGGAGAGCTCCTGCTGACAGTTCTGTACCAGCAGCATCAACGCTCACAGTTAGTACCATTAGCGAGCGGCCCCTGCCCACAGACTCACCATCCGTGCTTCCTTGTTGATTTTCCTATGCTCTGGGGAGGGTGGTGTAGTTCTCTAAAGTCTGCAATTTCCCTAAACCAGCTGTAACTTACTGCCCATTCTCCCCTTTTGTCTCTCATGATATTTGGTGTTTTTCTTAAAGCCCCAGCTCCTAGAGTCCCGGGAGTAGGCCAGAATCTCAGTTCCCATGGTTTTCTTAGGGACGGCGGACAAAAACAAGCCTTTAATGCTTGCAGAGAATGCTAGAAACCAAGACCGCCCAAGGCTCACAAACCAGCAGATAAATAAGAAGAACTCTGCAGTTAGTATTTGTAAGTCTCGTGATTTTTAAGTGGGTCTCACTGTTTTGAGGCCTGACTCATTTTTATGTCTTGTGTTTATCAATACAGTCCTCAGTAGATTGCAAGATTCCATTCAGGCCAACCACTCTATTTAGAATACAGCACTTAGATATAAATCTACATACACAGAAAACAATAAGGAGTTTATTACCAAACAGAGATGCAAGCGAGAGTGAACAAATCCTGGGAAGTAATGGTTACATAGAAACAGGGGCGGCTCTATGGTTTTTGTTGTTCTAAGCACGGCTGTCAGGCGGCTTTCGATGGCGCGCCTGCGGGCGGTCTGCTGGCCACGCGGATTCGGCGGCATGCCTGCAGGAGGTCCGCCAGTGCCACGCCTTCGGCGTCTCCGCTGCCGAATTACTGCCGAAGCTGCGGGACCGGTGGACCTGCCGCAGGCATGCCACTGAAGGTGGCCTGACAGCCACCCTCACAACAACCAGCAGGCCACCCGCCACGGCTTGTGGCCCTTGGCAGGTGCCTGCTGGCGTTTGGAGCCACCCCTACATAGAAAACAAAATACTTCCTAGAGCTGGGGTTCTCACAAATTTTTGGCAGCCTCAGAATGCAGCTCTGATAATACTTAACTGTACAAAAAAATAAATAAATTACATATGCATATTTACGCTGGGGCTTTTTGCAGATTCAGTAAGAAATAAGGAGGCACAGTTGTGTTTACCCTGTAGTGGACCTAAAAACAAACAAGTGCTTTGCACATTCTGGTCTTTCTTGTTGTTTTGTTTTTTTGGTAAGAGGTGGGTGGCTGTACAATAATTCTAAACTAAATGTGTAAGTGCTTTACATAAAAGAAGTCCAAATAACACTTTTTCATTATATCTGCTGTGATACAGCATGGCCAGAGGGCAGCATAAGAGTGTTAGCAGGAGGCCTTATTCCCTGCCAAGGGAGGAAGGTTTGCTTTAGATTAACTAGAACAGCTGTGGCCAATTAGAGCACCTGACTCCATTTAACAGCTTGTGCCTCTGAAACTCACAGTGGTAATTTTGTTCATAAGTGCTATAGGGACGCTGCACTACATACATTTCAGTGTGCTGAATTTCTCTCTTACAAACAGCACACACTGCAACTTGCTCAGAAATGAATCGGACGGCTTCAGAAACACAAGAAACTGCCTTCCCTCAGTGCTGAAGTGTTCATTTTTCTTTCTAGGTTTTGCTTTTCTTAGCAGACTGTCCCAGAGAGCACCTGCTATCACATTCAGGGTCATTTTCTGGCACTAGATTATACTTTGATCCCCATTCGCATTTTTAATTCTTTCGCCTGCTGCATGAACAATCACAACCTACCCAAACACCACACAGGGAGACGGCCAATAGCCGCTTAGAGAGCTACAGTAACATGAGATGTAAACATAGTGATTAGCCAATGAATATACTTTGTAACTTGAAAAGAAACCACACCTGTGTAATTCAGCTCGTGCTGCAGGTACTATTTAGAAGGGGGTGTGTATTATGATTTATGGCATTTAGAAGGCAACTTTAAATATTTGACATCTCAGTGATTGTTTTTGTAGCCACGAAAGTCTCCAAAGTGGTCAAACAATCAGCTGGTGGCCACATTTCAGAAATGCTGTTCTGGAGTCTAAACTAACAAGGCCTCCCTTCCCTTACTTCCCAGCGTGTGGCTGAGACTCCTTCTCATAAGATCTCGCCCTCTCAGCTGCAGAGAGAAGATTGACAATGTGTCCCTGAGTTTAAAAGTTCAGAAGCAGAAGGCACATACCACTCACACCTACAGTACTTGAATGAGCCATGTCCCCATTCATCAGCCTGGCCAAGCTCAAGATCTCAGAACCAGGCTGTGGGGCCCTCAAGCAATAAGTGTGTGTAGTTTAAACTGTGGATTCTTTGTATCAGTGTCATTTCTGGAAGACTTATTTTGAGCTCCCTTCCAGTGCAGTCCCTTTTCCCGTCACATACACCTCAGGTTTGCTACAGATCCACCGTCCTTCCATGTAGCACCGTGAGCTGCTGACCCCTTTCTCGTCATTCAGATACGCGCAGTCACCGCCTCCTCTTATCGGAAACCTGCAACACAGAAGCCGGGGAGCTGCAGTCAGGTGGAGGCTGGGCATTTCACACCAGTCACAGCCGGGGGAACCTTTCTCCACAGTGCAGGCCTGAGTGCAGAGCAGCTACTCTCACAGCCCCTCGGGAGCAGAGCGGAGCAAATCATTCATTGTTCAGCTCTGGGGCCAAACTGAAGTAGGCAAAACTGATTGTTTCTTGGTCCGTCCTCCCCCTCCCCCCTCACTGAAATGAAAACAATTCATGTCAGTCAACAGACACCTGAAAACAAAATGAAACACCAAGAAAAGAAATGGTGTTGGTCAAAAGAAACATTTTATTTAACCTAAAACCAAGTTTTTCAGTTTTTCATTTCTGTTTTGAGTGTTTTTCGCCTTTTGGTGTTTTTTAAAGAAATAGCTAAATTTCAAAAACAAAACATCAGTGCAAAACAGAAAGTCAAAATGTTTAGCTTGGAAACAGCTGAAACAAACCATTTCACTGTTTTTTAAATTCATCCGCCGCCACCCCCTCCCCCATTCCAAAATGCATTTTTCAGCAAAGTTACTATTTGCTGGGGGAAAATATTGGCCTCACTCTATTCAGGATTCCCCCAACCGCACAAGCGACAGGCTCCAGGCCCAGCATCACCCTGGCAGACAGGGACCATTACACAGGGGGCAACAGAACGGGGAGGGGGGTCTAAGAAGATGGACTGGTCACCATGAATATGGGTGGATATTTTAATCCCACTCCCGGCTCACTCCCACCCAGCCTGGGTTAGGATGGGCCCCTGCAGGTCCAGACTCCCCAGAACAACCCAGCCAGGCGGCCCCGGGGCAGAGACTCCAGAGGCGTCTGCATGGCAGCGAGCAGCTGTAACCGCCAGGTGGAAGAGCTAGCTGGGGGCTCCCTGGACAGTTTCCATCGTCCCGTCAGGGCAGAGGCCCGTCAGGACACACTGCTCCGGGGAGGCTAGAGCAAAATGGCAGCAGCACAGGGACTGCAGCACAAACCCAGCAGTGTTGTGAGATGACATCAGCTCTTGCAGTGCCTCACGTGAGCGCTGGAGGCAGCACTTCAGACCTGGGTGAAGGGCAGAATCAAGGCAAACCCCCACATGGGGCTTCCCACGTTGCCACCCTAGCTAATGGCAGGGGTCACATACAGAATAGTTGTCTGCAAGGGGGCCAGTGCCACTCTGGATGCTGGGTGGGATCCCCTGTTGACACCACCTCAGTCAAGCCTTGAAGTGGCAGCAGCGAGGACTCCCCACAAAGAGTCCGCTACTGGGATGGGCTTGGGAGAGCCCCCCAGGGCAGCAAGTTTCAGAATTAACATCCCATTGAGATGTATGGGGCAGCTCCCACTTCTGAGCTGTTGGCTCAGGCGCTCTGCAGACTCAGGCAGGCGTTGCTGTGTTGGTTACACTCAGGTCACATTTCCCAACAACCACAAAGAGACTTTGTATGTGACTCTACTGCAATCACAGGACTCCAGGATCTGGGGCCCCAGAAATAGATTATAGTGCCTGGCCCCTAATCCAGCCTTGTCTGGGCATACAGAGTTTGCTTCCTAGATTTGTATTGGGCACCTGAATGGCAGTGGCCTGTGACAGTTTTGGGGAATATATACCTGCATCAACTCCTGGGTTCCTATTTGCTTTGTGACAGGTAATTTGATTGTGAATTAGTTTATCCATTTGCTAGCAGGGCCCTGGCACAAAGTCCTACATCTGGGAAGGTACTGCCGGGCCACCAGCAATGCAATGCCCCTGGTGGGGCAATGGGGACTTTGCAGAACCACTGACTGTTAGTGACCCTCTATGCTGAGCAGCCCACAGGGGTGCTGGAGAATGGAAAGTCCTCAGCAGGATGGAGAGAATTTGTGAGACTGATTTTCAAAAGGGACCGGTCCTCTAACAAGAGGGGCAGACCCTCATCAGAACCAGACCAATGAGCAGGGAAAGTTGGGGGCAGGAGGGATCTTGCCTCCTGGAAATACATGGAGCAGAACCAAGATGACACTGAAAGAGAAAATTGCATTCAGGTGTTTCCTCTTCCATTGATCTATAACGTTTGAGCTTTCCATTGGGAATGGGGGAAAAGAGAGTGTGTTTGAGAAGTTCCTTTGTGAAAGCAGGTGTTCCTTGTTTGTAACCGTCACATGACTCTCCCAGAGTTACTCTGGAGTGGAGGGTGGAGCTCTAGGCAGGTTTGGGAGGGTTTAATCACTGGTTTTGGGTCCCACAGCAGCTGGACTGCAGGGTCCCACATCCTAAGGAGGGTACCAGACAGGGAGTCTGTACCCCAGGAGTGTGCCATGGAGGCCTGAACTAGAGACTGGTAGCTATTCAGGCCCAGTGGAGCTGGAAGCAGGTGGGATCCAAAGGTTGGGTCCAATACAGCAGAATGGGGACTGGCCTTGGGGAGCACTGACCCAGCGCCATAGCAGCCTGATTTTTCAAACTACTGAAATAACCCAGACCAAGGAAGTGGGGGGTCTCCATCCCCCGCTAGTGGTTGGCCTGTGTAAGAACATTATCAATCAGGAGGGTTTTTCAGTTAAGGAAGTGGATTCTTTAGCTCCAATGGCAGAGGCTGATGCTTCTAGTGCTGAAGTCTCAGGGTTCAAACCCTGCTCCGGGCTCAAGCAGTGCTGGTTTTGTGATCACACTTGGAGCCCACTGAAATCCACCATGGAGTGTTGTCTGGGCAGCCATCACTACTGTACCCTGTCCCAGTGGGAGCCCCAGGCATCCAGCACCTGTGAACCGCAGGCTCCTTTAATGTCGGTGCCTTGTTGCGGATTCAGAGGCCTCACCAGCCAAGTCAGTCAAACCTGCTGGCTGCAATCCTCCAGCAGAACCCCCACCCACCATAGAGGACTGGGCACGGTGAGGGCACCTCTGGCTATGGCGGGCTCTGTCTCCGGCCCAGCACCACGCTGCGGGGAGGAGCCAAGAGTTCCAGGGACACACCGGCTCCCATTGGTCTCTGGTACACGCAGGACACGAACGGACCAGGGTCGTGTCTGGTTGTTTCACTAGCGCTGAATGGTGGATCCACCAGAACTCAAACAGCTCAGACACCAGAACCCCCAAGCCCAGGGAATTAGTACAGAGGATGAGAGAGACTCACGGGTGGTTGAATACGATGCCGTTGGTCCATTTCCAGGGCTGCCCCTGCTCCCTCCGGAGGCCGATCCAGTGGTCATGGATATCCTTATGGAGCAGCAGGAACATCTTAAAGAAAGTCGAGGGACAGGATGGATCAGCCTCAGATCTGGTGCTTGCCCCACATGCCCCTGTGCTGCAGAGAATCCCAGTCATACATGAAGGGGCTCAATTTATTTTCGGAAGGATGCTGGATTTCCCCCTCCCTTTTGCAAAGCACAAGATCAGCCAGGCAGTATTAACCCTCCCACCGCACACAGCAGCCTCACCCCTGTGCTCCCAGTCACCCGCACCCCAAGTTCCCCTGGGCTGGGGGCGGCTGCTGGGTCTGAGCTCTCTGCAGAGATGCCTCTTCTCACAGAGCAGCCGCCGCTCACCACAGCAAGGTAAGAGGAGGGAGTGAGTCAAGCTGAAGTGGGAAGGGTTAATTCTGAGAGGATCCCCTCACTCCCCCTTTCAGCTGGCTGCTCCTTTCCCATCCCCAAAACAGGAGCACTGCCTGTGTTCTCCATCCCACTCCAGCATCCAGCAGATGCCTGAGCCAGCCCTGCCCTAGAGAGGGACTGTCTCCCTATTTGGGGAAGGGGCAGCTGAGAATGGGTAATCCCTGTGATCACACACAGACACTTGGGCCCTAAGCCCAGCCAGGCCTGGCACTGAGGGGCTGGAAGTCCATTCGCTCTGGCATCCCAGCACAAGAGGAGTCAGAGCTGCTCCTTGCCCTGCAGGGGCAGAGCCCAGATGCTATTGCAGCAGCCAACGTCACTGTGCCAAGATCAGACGTATAGGAAATAAAGAGTCTCTCACCATTTCCTGCTCACTGTCGATCCCAGCCAAGGAGGCATCCGGTGCAGAGCAGTGGCTCTGGCTGTAGGTCCAGTTCCCTTCAGTCTCGGAGAAAAAGTAGCATTTCCCTCGGTACCCGATCCAGCCATCCGGGCATTTGGGCCCAGCAGAGGGGCACTGATCAGCTGATGAAAGCTTAGGTGCCAGCACTGAGAATGAGAAAGTAACATGTGGGGTAAGAGTTGCATCTAGAATTGGGCATTTGACTGGTACAAAAATAATCGGTCAATTCACCAGGCAAATGTGTCTAAAAACGGTCAAATATTTTAAAATACCAATTTATCAGAACAGTAACAAACAAGAACAAGAGTTCATTGTCTCCAGTAGGTTTAGCTTTAGATAGATACTTACGCCTAATTTAAAAAAAAAAATTTACTTAACGGAGTTATTTTAACTCAGTAACAAAAAGCGAAACAATGAAACGAAGTTCTGAAAAAACACAAGCGTGTCTCCATGACACAGTCAAAAAGGCAGATGGCCTCCTACCCCCAGGGTTCTTGCTGAAGTATTTTACACTGTTTAACTGGGACTAAACAGGCAGTCAGTTGACCGGCTTGCCAAGCCGACTGGGATCCCCAGCCTGGGCCTGTCCACTGCAATCAGACGCAGGTTGATGGAGACGTTTATCACAGTAAATTTGCCTGGCAGGGAGCATTCCACGGACACTCCCAGTCTGGGAGGGACTAACGCAGCCCAGAGCATTTCACCCCAGATACAAGATCAACAGCTGGACCTTCAACCTAGCAACAAACAGCAGGTGAATAACTGAGAAGAACGTGCGGTAACTTTCACTCAGGGACCACAAGGTGGCGCCACAAACCGCACCAGCAGGAAGTTTGGGCCAGGAATGATGTGACTTAATTCACCTCCTACGTGCAGATTTTTCTTTCCCCAAATACAGCAGCAAGACAGACACTTGCTGGAAGCCCTCACACACTCTAACCCTTTCAGTGCCAAGAAAGAACAGCAGAGGGGTCACCCATAAGTGACACCCAAGAGATATCTGAAAGGCCTGTCTAGTTGGTGAATAACCAGAGGCAGAGTTATTAGATCACGGTGGGTGAGAGCCACAAAACCATTCTAAACCCTGCAAGAATCACTCCTGCTCATTTTCACCCTTCGGGGTAATTTCCTGCTGTTTCCTTTTTGGGGTTGAGAGGAGTCTGACTCAAACCACTCCAGCCATTTTTGAGACATCACTTTTTTTTGCACCACAGTAACTCGGTAGCTGTTTTTTAAGCCTTCCCATGTGGCTGGTGCTCAGGGAGGAACAGACACTAAGTCTGGAAGAGTTAGGAAATGTGCAAGCTGTGATCAAAAAACAAGCATGCGCTCACCTCACTCACAAGCCATGTCTCACCCTGTACATTTAACTGTGCAGTGCACAGTAGCCCACACCCTCCCCTACAGAACTGAGCACAGAAGTCAGTGACTAACAGCTGATGGCACAGGCTGTCTCTACCATCCATCTCCAGGTCAGATGCCACACATTCTGCAGAACTCCCTGCAATTGTAGGAGTGTAACCAACCCTAAGCTCACAGGTCCCGCCTTACAGTGAGAGCCAGTGCTGCCCATTGCAACAGCCTGCCATTACAGCAGGGAGCCGGGATTCAGGGCCCATCTGTATCAGAGACATTTGCACCACTATAATCACAGTGACGCAGTTCCATCAGGGCAAACACCACCTGGAGATGCGCTGGAGCAGTGTGGCTCACTCTGGTAACTACCTGCAGCGAACTGCACCAAGGCAAGCTCCTTTGTGCACCAGTGCAGTGCGTCTATCCAACTGCATGGATGTCATGCCATCGGCACAGACAATTCCTAATGCAGACAGAGCTGGATTCAACCCCCTCTGCCAGCTGCTAACCCCTCCTGGGGCCCAGTGGTCAGATCTCAGGGCAATCAATAAATCTCACACACTGCCAATCTTACAGCACCGCCCTGCCCCAGACTATTGGCAGATACAGCAGGGTTCATATTCACCGCAAACACACACCCTCTGCACTAGCACGTGCTGGCTGTGCAGCCCGGGGCAGTGAATGGTGCTCAGGGACCCTTCATGGCCAAGATCAGTGATTGGTGGGTTTCTACGCTGCATTGATGGAGGGGTCTAGACTGAATTCTATGGCTCATTTCAATAACACGGCAGCACCGGCCGCCCAGCCACGGGCATGACCTGAAGATGCAGGAAGGCCAGGCTGGTAACCTCAAAGCAACACAGAGCAGGCAAAGGGCTCATTGCTGCTCTGCGCCCTGTCCCATGGGACACCCTGGTAAGTGACGGCTTCATGGCACATGCTAAAGATCACTTGGACCCAAAGTGCTCAGAGCTGGGCCGGGGGGAGCTAATGTCAGTCAGATCATCCGACACAGAGAGCGCCCAGGTGCAGGGGTCTGGGAGGGAGCAGGAGGAGGGTCGTGGAGGAACATCCCCCAGGAATCCTCTGTCTCAAGGGCAGAAGCCAGACAGGCCAGGAAGAGAGAGTGACGGTGGTAGGTCCCAGGGGAATGGGATTCACAGAGATCGTAGAGGGAGGGAAGGGGAGGGGAGGGGAAGGGAGCAGGGCGGAAGCTGGGAACTCACCTGCCACAGCAATGATGGCACCGATCAAAGCAGATAAAACTATCAGTGCAACCACAACTGGACCGGTTTGACTTTTCTTGCAGTTATGACAAGGTTCTGAAACACAAAGACCCGTCAGGCCGGCTACGAGGACACGTCTCACCGACAGCACCAGGGCTGGAGCTGCCCTAGAACATGCCCTGTTCTGTCGATTGCTCCTTCCGTCAGACGCTCTGGGAGAGGCACCTGGAGGCTCAGGCAGGCTGGGGCTGGCAGAACGGTCCCTCCTTCCCCTCAGCCCAGAGCCCTCCCGGGCCACCCCCAGCCAGGCTGTCACGGGGCCTGGTGAGCTCAGGGGCACAGAGACAAGGACCTGCATGTTCTGGTGGCAGGAGCTCAAGCTGCCCCCCATCCTCACCCCTGTTCTGCCCCTGCCGAGCGCTGGCTGGGCCCACACTACCGAGTGCACCTGTCCCCGCACACTGGGGTCTCGCACTGGCCACACACAGCAGAAGGGGGAGAACGAACCAGGCAGAGCTGGGCCAGGGCTGTCACAGGGGGTCTAACACACCCAGCCCAAAAGGCCCTGCACAGCCCCCCGGGCTCCGCTGTGTGCACCAGACAGCAGTTGTGAGCCGGGATTGGTGCCCTAAGAGCCCCAGGGGGTGACCAGTCCCTGCTAGCCACAGACAGTGGGCTGGGCAGTTGCTGCTTCCACTATGGGGGAGGCAAGAGCCCCTGTCCCCTCCATGGCCCCACCCCTTCTTCCTGAGGCCCCGTCCCCAGCCAGGCAGCTGTGGGTAGCCTGGGGCCCTCCATCTGCCGAGGGTGGGGGCACTGAGAGCAGCCCCTGACCCATGTTCCTGCCCCCTAGACCTCCCACCAAGAGCCGATGGAGGGTCCACGGCTCCCCAGAGCTGCCCGGGGGCTGTTACCACAATCTGGCTCTGGCTGGGGAGCAGGGCCTTGGAGCAGCAGCCAGGCCATGGTAAGAACCGCAGCTCTGGGAACTACAGACCCTCCCCCTGCTCTGGGCAGGGAGCCTGGGGGGAGAGGGGGCAGAGATACAGGCCAGGGGCTTCTGTCGGCCTCCACCACCAGGCAAGTGGAGGGTCCACAGCTCCCTGCAACCGACTGGGCTCCCTAGCTGGGCTCCAGCTACTGGCCTGGTGAGGCGGGGTGGGGGAGACCTCAGAGGGAAGAGGAGGGGAAGGGCCATGGCCCCCTGCTCCCTCCTCCCCTTTAAAGCACCCCCGGCAGTCTCAGTATCTCTCTCCAGCCTGTTTCCAGGCAGCGATGCCCCATTACCTGGCTTCCCGCCAGGCTCCAGGTGTCCATTGCCATCAACATGCAACTCCTGCAACGGTTCTTCACTCTCAGAAGCCCCAACTGTTGGTCCCATTGTCTCTCAGGCTAGAGGTGTTGCTGCAGGCACTGGGCTGGGGTCAGCTCCCCTCTGTCTGACTGGGTCCAATTCAGCAATGCCAAGCCAGGGCGGAGGAGGTCCTGGCTTCCTCAACAGCCTGCTATGGACTCTCCAGCTGATCTGAAAGCCCACACGGACCAAGCAGAACAGGTCAGGGAGGTGGGGGGTCGATTTGTGGTTTCTTGTTCCCTGCTCAGATGCCCAACCCCCTGCCAGAGGCGGTGCCATGATGATTAAACTCCCTTAAACCCCACTGAAGCCCTTGGGGGTGGAGGGGCCAGTGACCTGATCTGCTATGGGCCCCATCCACAGGGATCTGCCCATCTGTGACAGGCATCAACCTGAGGGGGGAAGGAGCAGGCCCTCCTCACACACACAATCCTCCTAGAAGTAAGCTTAAATAGCATATCATAAGGCGGCGGAGCTGGGGCTTGAAACAGCCCTGTCCCTGGTTTAGCCCCCTCCCGGCAGGGTGGTACTCGAACCAGTGCCCCATGCTCCTGACCCAGCCCCTCCCTTCCCTTCCTGGCAGGGCTCGCTCAAACCAGCCCTCAGCTCCGCTCCAGCAGGGCCCGGCCCCAACCACTTCGGCTCGGCCCCAACAGGGCCCAAACCCCGGCCCCCTCCCCCTTCAGCTCCCCTCCTCCTCTCCCTTTGCCCCGCTCTTCCTCTGCCCCCTCCCTCCCTCCCTCCACCTCCTTTGGCCTCCCTCCTCCGCTGCCCCCTCCCTTCACCCTCCATCCCCTTTTGACCCCCCTCCTTTGACCCCCACCCTTCTCCTCCAACCCCTTCGGCCCCTCCTCCCTCGCCCCCCCCATAAGAACATATGAGTGGCCCTACTGGGTCAAACCAAAGGTCCATCTAGCCCAGTGTCCTGTCTTCCGACAGTAGCCAGTACCAGGTGCCCCAGAGGGAATGAGCAGAACAGGGAATCATCAAGTGATCCATCCCCCATCGCCCATTCCCAGCTTCTGGCAAACAGAGGCTAAGGACACCATCCCTGCCCACCCTGGCTAATAGCCACTGATGGACCTGTCCTCCATGAATTTATCTAGTTCTTTTTTGAGCCCAGTTATGGTCTTGGCAAGGAGTTCCACAGGTTGACTATGCGTTGTATGAAGAAATACTTCCTTTTTATTTGTTTTAAACCTGCTGCCTATTAATTTCATTTGGTGACCCCTAGTTCTTGTGTTGAGAAGTAGTAAACAACACTTCCTTATCTACTTTCTCTACACCAGTCATGATTTTATAGACCTCAGCTGTAGCTCCCCTTAGCGTCTCTTTTCTAAGCTGAAAAAGTCCCAGTTTTATTAATCTCTCATCAAATGGAAGCCCTAATCATGCCCCTAATAATTTTTGTTGCCCTTTTCTGAACTTTTTCAATTTCAGTCTACCTGTTTTGAGATAGGGCGACCACATCTGCACACACTATTCAAGATGTGGGCGTACCATGGATTTATACAAAGGGAACATGATATTTTCTGGCCTATTTTCTATCCCCTTCTTAATTATTCCCAGCATTCTGTTTGCTTTTTTGACTGCCTCTGCACATTGAGTGGATGTTTTCAGAGAACTATCCACAATGACTCCAAGATCTCTTTCTTGAGTGGTAACAGCTCCCTTCAGCCTCCTCTCCTCCCTCTTAACCCCTTCCCATTGCCCCCTCCTCCTCCCCCTCCCTCGAGTCCCCTTCTGTCTCCCCTTTTCCTTCGTCCCCCTCCTCTCCTCCTTCGTCCCCTTCCTCTCTCCCCTAACTCCTCTCCCCTCTCCCCTCGGCCCCCCTCCTTCTTCCCTCTTTCCCCTCCTCCTCCCCTGTCCCCACCATAAGAACATCAGAACGGCCATACTGGGTCATACCAAAGTCCATTCAGCCCAGTATCCTGTCTTCTGATAATGGCCAGTGCCAGGTGCCCCAGAGGGAATGAACAGAAGAGGTGATCATCAAGTGATCCATCCCCTGTCACTCATTCCCAGCTTCTGGCAAACAGAGGCTAGGGACACCATTCCTGCCCATCCTGGCTAATAGACATTGATGGACCTGTCATCCATTAACTTATCTAGCTCTTTTTTGAACTCTGTGATAGTCTTGGCCTTCACAACATCCTCTGGCAAAGAGTTCCACAGGTTGATTGTGCGATCTGTGAAGAAATACATCCTTTCTCTCTCCTCCTTTCTCTTCCACATTGTGTCTGTCTGCTTTTTTTTTTTGAATACTTTTCACCCTGCCAAACTAAAAGTAAAATTAACCCCACTCCTTTTCATAAAATGAAGTTTTTCTAACAATAAGACATTTTGCCTTAACCCTCCCCCTCCAAATAAATAAAACAAGCTGTAAAGGTTTAGATTATATTTGTTTTGCATAATCACCCACTCTCCGATTCAATGTAAATGCTTGTTTTAATCTCTTGTATTTAATCCACGAACTTTCTCCTTTAAATTAAAGATGGATGGGTCGGTCGATCTGTCTCTCTCTCTCACTCACACACACACGGCACCACGCTGAAGTTACCCACAGAGTCCGCGCCTGTGCCCCCTCCCCAACCCCTGCTCACAGGGGGATGCAGCGTCCCTCCCGCCCGCAATCCCTAACCTAACCCCCTACTCACCAGCTGCAGGGTGCAGGATCCCTATCGCCTCTCGCATCAGCTGCCCTTCTCCCCGCTCCTGCGGTGCTAAATTCGAGCAGCAGATAGAGAACCTCCACCGCACTTGAGTCGCGGTTGGGAGTTCCTCGCTCCCCTCCTATCACTGAGCTGACTTGTGCAGTCACGTGGCCGTATAAAGACGGGCGCACACGAGCTGCGCTGCACAGTCTGTCTGAGATGCTCGTGGGCGCAGACGTGCATCAGCCTCTTGCTCTCCCGTTCCCACACCTGCTGCGTTTCACGCCCTCCGGGCTGTTTCTCCCTCGGGATTCGGGGCGCTGGCGGGGCGCGCGGTTGCGTCTGAACCCAGGATTGCGTCCCCGGTTCAGAAACCAGCCAGCCCTGTGCCATCAGCTGTTCCGGTCCCACCACAGCGGTGGCCGATAGCCCCCACGCAGGACGCGGCGACCTTGCCTTGTGCACCCCCGCGTTTGTCCCCCAGCAAGTTGCCGGTCACAGAAAGGGGAAGGCGTGAGGTGCTGCAAGTTTTATTACAATCTTAGGCGAAGAAAAGACAATTTCCAGGAGAAAACTGGGATGGCCAAACCCTGGGGAACTGACGATGTCGTCGCTGTAGCTGGGGTGTAGGCACATGGCCTCGTTAGCACCGATACAAGGGGGTTGGGGCATTTTTTATTTTGAGGGGGGGGGGGAGGGAGGTGCCAGCCTGAACAGGCAGGAAACTGCTGCTTTGCGTGAGAATGGGGGCGGGGGGACAGGCTTGGTGGAGTGGGGGGAATCCAGGGGCCCATTTTAGATTTTGGGGAGAGGTGCAAGTGAAGGAGGGATGTTACTCTGCCCTGATGGTACAAAACTGAGGGGGCAGGTCCCCCCCCCCATCCTCCCTAAATGGCTACTCTGGGAGGAATCAAAGTTTGAAACATCTGGGGAATTCCACTCCTTCCCTGTGGGGTCTGTCCCCTTTTAGAAAGGCTGCCCCCTCTCTCTCCTGAGAGGGGTAATGGCTGATGCCAGTGGGAGTCACTCACTGTGGGTAATAATAATGAAATATGGAGCTATACCTATCTCATAGAGCTGGAAGGGACCCTGAAAGGTCATGGAGTCCAGCCCCCTGCCTCCACTAGCAGGACCAAGTACTGATTTTGCCCCAGATCCCTAAGTGGCCCCCTCAAGGACTGAATTCACAACCCTGGCTTTAGCGGGCCAATTCCTCAAACCACTGAGCTGTCCCTCCCCCTAGCTCAGTGCTTCTATGTCGTGATGCCAACTTTTCCCAACCTAGTGCTAAAAATTTCCCAAATGTGGTGAAAAATTCCCAGATAAAGTTTTTTATTTCAAAATCTCAAATGAACATAATGTGTGCTTTTAATAACTATATAATATATATTATATCCAAATTATTCTTATTCGTTTGAGATATTTCACATTTATTATAATTTTTACATGTATAGACATGTTTTTCAATTGTAAATGTATGTTACTTATACAGTAAAAATATTTAACACACGAGTAGGATTAAAATTATAGAAAACAATGTCTTTTACACAAATTTCATTATTTTAAAAACAAAAGTTTTCATAAGTACAGCATGTGCCCTGCAGTGTATTGTACATCAAAGTTACTTTGAAAAAATAAAATGTAAACATATGATTATAAAATAAGATAAAAAAGCAAACAGAACAGATAACACTCTTTTATAGAGTTTTTCTTATTATTATAATCTCTGAGTTTTATCCATTTTCTGACTCACGGTCTGAGTCGTCGCTAGGAACATCATTACCATCATTAATATTTTTACTAGTTTTATCACTGTCATCTCTTACCACATTTCATCAATTGGTTTGCTTTTTAAAATTGCAGTTTGATTTAATTCAAGAGATAATGGCAGGGCTCTGAGTTCACTCTGAGCAGCGTTGAAATCAATCTTAAATATGGCACAAAGTTTAGTGACAGCTTTTTTCTCTTTGGCAACATTAACATGAAGACATATTGCAGGATCTACAAACTGAACTTCTGTGAAAACAACAGAATCAAGTGGCAGTCTGCGCTGCATTTCTTGACAGCAAGTGATGTAACAGTGTAGGATATTCTTTCTGACAATCAAAGCTAAGTTTGGCTCAATAGATTTTAAGTAGTTTTCGTATTCTGGGCCAGTGTAAATGTCTTCAATTTTTTTAAAATTTGAGGGATGTGCTACATTAATTTTTAATAGTTCTTCATTCAGGAAATTTGGCTTTAAGTAATTTGCTGCTATAAGCTTAAAAAGTTTCACAGATTCCAGTTTGATGCCATGAATCAGCGGTCTTGCACTTTGGAAAAGAGCACTGAATTTGTTCATATAATCCAAAACATATTTCAAAAAGAACAAATAAGCTCTAAGTTCTGGATTGCACATTACATCATAAATATATTTTGCTTTTGGGCTTTTGCAACTGATACATTCAAGTTGAATATCATTAAACAGGATATCCCATAAGATCAAAACCCTATTAACACATGAGTGTAAAGCTAACCATCTGCTTAAACGTGGTTTTAACATTCCTATTTTGATTTTTAGAAAATATTCCACCATCTCCTGAATTTCTTCTTTCTTTTCTAAACTATGTGCAGGATAGTTAGTCATATCTGATATAAATTGCTCCACAAAATTAGGTAAAACACTTGCAGCAGAACTAGATATCAGAGCTTATGTGTGGCAAATGCACCTGACTAAAACTGTGTGTGGAACATCTTCTCTTGGTTTAGAGAAAAAATGTGTTCTTTGGCCCTATCATTACACTGGCTCCATCACAGGTTACACCTCAAATATTATTCAAGGGAATATTTTTCTCCATCATAGTCTCTTGAAAAGTAGTGTAAATCCCCTCTGCAGTGCAATTTTTGGCATCAAGTTCTAATAATTCTAAAAATCGTGAGGTAATTTTGCCATTGGATCAATTAACATACCGCACAATAACTGTGAGGTATTTATTCCCTGAAGTAAATTCATCCACAAATACGCTAAATTCAATAACTTTCAATTTTTCTACGAGTTCCTCAGTCTCAGTTTGAGCCAAAACACTGTTAATTATAGCAGTACATTTATCTTTCTTTAATGTTACAGCCTCAGCAATTTTGGAATCAGGGAAACATTTTTTAATTACTTCAGTCAAGTGTTCGACAGATTGAATACTGACATTGTGTTCAGCAAAGTAACAGGCCATTCTAATCTCTGCATTTTTAACTTGCTCTTCAATTTTTTTTCTTCTTTAATTTCACAGTCTTGTTTATTAAACATATCATCAATTTTCTTTGTATCAGATACTGTCTTGACCTTTTGTTTATGTTTTTTACCATTAGCCTACTTATCTAACTCACTAGTACCTGCTTGGATTTTTACATCACAACATTTGCAATAAGCTAAAAAATGATTTCTGCAGCCAGTCTTGGTATTTGCCTTCTTGAAGCCCTGAGTCTTGAAAGGCTTTTTTGAAAGTAGATGGCTTCTCTTTTGGTGGAAGTTGACCCTGAGTCTTCAATAATATGTCTGGGGTGCTCTCTTGTTGTTTTCGTTTCAACGTGGACGGATCTTTGTCTACTCCTGCAGTCCTCTTCCTCTCCTCACCAGCCTTACCGGTCTCTTTATTCATTTTTCACATTAGATAAAAAATGGAAAGAGCTTTTTGAAATAATGGAATGCAACAATTAGTATAATGTATATTTCAATTTATAGTTAAATCAAAGAAGGGAACATATTGTATATTATTACCTAACACAGTAGGCGAAGATATTTAATATTTGCCTGGAGGAAGGTGCTGTTACAAATTTATGAACAGCTGAATGCTCTAGTCCACATTCACTGTGCAACTGCACGCACGAAATACAAAATTTTAGAGATTTAATGACAGATCAAGAAACTAATCATAACCAGTAAGTATTGCAATAGATTTACTTATTGGAAGAAACCTTACCTAGAAGATAAATTTGATAACCATCTCTCCTCATTACCAGCCAGCCAGCTGTTGCTGAGGTTGGTTTGTTGTGAGTGCATGTGTGCACTCGTCACTTCACTTGTGCCATCACGATAGAGTACGTTGAAGCACCACCAATACGAGAACAGCACAGCCCGATTATGAAAATTGCATGACAAATATTCCCCAATGGAAGAACACGTTTTGAGGGAAATTTAAAAGAAGCGCAAATATTTTACTTTTTATGAAAACTTTCCAGGATTTTTGAGATTTGGAAAGCCGTTTACTTGTTATGAAATTTTCCCAGGATTATTTAGGTTTTGAATGAAAATTCCCAGTTTCCCAAGTTGAAACATTTTACTCAAAAATTCCCAGATTTTGGGAAATTTCCCAGGATATAGACGCGCTGCTGTGGGTTCTCGTGCTCTGGGAAGTATTAGTACAGGCCGGTCTGGGCCTACCCAGAACTAAAGGCCCTGTCCCTTGACAAAGGGGAAGGAATCACTAAGTCCAGGCTCCAAATGATTGTGAGGGACAATAAAGGAGAAAACAGGAATGGGATCCTGGCGGTCTAAGGTGGAAAATCAGCGATCAGGAGGAGAACACCAAGCAGAGAACTCCTGACAGGCCCCACCGCTCCTCGAAGGCGTCCAGGAGTCAGTGGACACTGCCCGGAGGAACTCTGCCCAGAGATGGGAACAGACAAGGGACCGGAAATAGGCCTCACAGTCACAGAGCAAACCCCATCCAGCTTTCTGCTCCTGGAGTGATGGATGGCTGTTGGGCCAGCGCCAGGAGGTGGTTGAGGAGGGGATCTTGCAGCTTAGTGGGGCAGCTGGGGTGAGTGCACAGATCAGGTGGTGTGAGTGAGAGGTTCTGGAGGAGCCGAAAGAGGGGCTGCAAGGACACAAACGTGTGCCTGGGTCTCTCTCTCTCCACAAAAGGGACAGGTGCTGGGGAGCTGGTGAACTGCGCTGGATATACACCCCTGCTGGTTCCCAGGGGTCCCTGATGCTCTCAGGGGGCAGTAGGCCCTGCCACCCACTCTTGAAGCAGGACACAAGGACGAGGAGATGGGTGGAATGAACATGAGTGGGTACAGAGGTTCTCTGGCGCAGTTTGGAGGCAGAATGACTGGCTGTCCTCAAGGGATTGGGGCAGTTTTTCCTCAGGGGAGAAGTCAGGTTAGATTCACAGGGTGTTGGGAAGATAAATCCATCCAAAGATTGTGAGATGCTCCTCTACAACAGTGATGGGATGTGGGGGGACATAAGTGCCATAGAGCGATGTACAGCCTTGTCTTCACAATCCCCACCCTACCTGGCCTCTCTCATTCACTATCAAGATGTTGACTCGCCTCCAATCAGCCAATGATGTCAGCCTCCATTTCCCACCAAGCCCTTTCGTGCTTTCTGCCACAGGGCCCTGACACCTGGGAGGAGCTCCCCTTCAAAGCCGTCGCGTTGCCCTCTTCCAAATCACCCTCAAAAACTCTCCTGTGCCGGGAAACCTGAAACCAACTCGACACTGGTTTGGTTACTGGTATGTTGAAATCACAGCTTCTATATAAATCCATGGTACACCCCCATCTTGAATACTGTGTGCAGTGGTCACCCCATCTCAAAAAAGATATCGTGGAACTGGAAAAGGTTCAGAAAAGGGCAACAAAAATGATTACGAGTCTGGAGTGGCTTCCCTCTGAGGAGAGATTAATAAGACTTTTCAGCTCGGAAAAGAGACACCTAAGGCGCAGGGTTATGATAGAGGTGTATAAAATCATGATGCATGGAGAAAGTAGATAAGGACGTGTTATTTACTCCTTCTCGTAACACAAGAATTAAGGGTCACCAAATAAAATTAAGAGGCAGCAGGTATAAACAGAGAAAAGAAGTATTTCTTCCCACAACACACAGTCAACTTGTGGAACTCTTTGCCAGAGGATGATGTGAAGGCCAAGACACTAACAGGGTTCAAAAATAAACTAGATAAATTCATGGAGGATAGGTCCATCAATGGCAATTAGCCAGGATGGGCAGGGATGGTGTCCCTAGCCTCTGTTTGCCAGAAGCTGGGAATGAGCGATAGGGGGTGGATCACTTGATTTTCTGTCCTGATCATTCCCTCTGGGGCACCTGGCACTGGCCACTGTCAGAAGACAGGTCACTGGGCTAGATGGACCTTTAGTTCTTATCATGCTGACAAATACAACTTCGTTGTTTCCCTGTGCGTCCCCCCCACATGTTTTCTCTTGTCTTATTCTCAAATTGTCAATCCCTTGAGGCAGAGACCATCCCTTTGTTCAGTGTTTGTACGGTGCTGGGTCCTGGTTCATGACAAGGCGCTGAAGCACTTCGCTTACACAGATAATAATACAGGGATAGATAGATATAGGGATGACTACCTAGATAGTTAGGCTGGTATCTATTTAACACTCATTTCTTGTACAAGTCTCAGTGTTAATAGTTTTTTCTTGGATTGCCTCTAAGATGTTATGGCAGCATGTTTAGAGGATGGGCACTTTCAAGTTCTAAGATCGGGTTTTCTGCTAGCTACTTTTTCTCACATCAAAAACACCCGGCAGACAGTTAGCTTTAAAATACAATTGATTTATACACATTAAGTATTCACAGGTATTAAACAGCATTGAAGAGTATATACACAACAGCACAGGAGGAAACACTTGAAAGAAAAATAAAAAACAATATACGTCTATTGTAGACAGTAGTGGTAGCCGTGTCGGTCCCAGGATATTAGAGAGACGAGGTGGGTGAGGTGATCGATCACTTTTATAGGACCTGAAGCAGAGCCCTGTGTGGCTCGGAAGCTCGTCTCCCTCGCTCCAACAGACGCTGGGCCGATAAGAGATTCCCTCACCCACCTTGTGTCTCTGCGGTAACACACACTTTATCCATTTCCGACACTAAGAAGGTGCTTTACCTCGCCCTTCTTTCCAAACCCTCACAGATTATTTGTTGTGCCGTCACATTTACATGGGCAGTGGCCAGAGACACATTACGGCCCCGATCCAGCAAACACCTAAGCAAGGGCTTAGCCTGTCTACCGAGGGCACGTCTACACTTAAAAACGCTGCATCAATTCAGCTACACAAATGCAGCAACGTCATTATAGCACTTCAGTGAAGACGCTCTGGGAGAGATCTCTCCTGTCAGTGTAATTATTCCATCTCCCCAAAAGGCAGTAGCTATGTCTCAGGCCAGCAGGGGGAGCTCTCCCTCTGACAATAGCACTGTCTACATGGGAGATTAGGTCTGCATCACTCGAGTGGATTTTTCACACCGTGAGTTACACCGATATGGAGCCGTAGTGTAAACCTGACCTCAGAGTCGTCCCATTGAAATGGAATTATTCACAGCAGTAATTAAAGTTAAACACGTGCATAAGTGTTTCCAGGGCCAAGATTAAGGCCAAAGCTCCTGAGAGGCGCAGATGCAAGAAGAGAAAAGACCTGTGCGAAAACTGGACACAGCTTGGCACCTGGCCCAAACGACGCATCATGAAAAATAAACTCAGCTTTTTATATAGTAATAGAGCTGGTGAAAAATGGCTCTACACTGACAATGCAACTTTTAATTAAAACTGCCGCTTTTGACTACATTGTTCATATTTTGAAAAATGTCCCTTTTCAAAAAAAAAAAAAACATTTTGGATTTCTCTGCCCACTTCAGAGAGAATGTGGAATTTTCCCCACCAAAACTAAACAAAAATGTGATAATTAAAAACATTTGCAAATAAGTTTGAAGAATACTGGAGGGGGTGGGGGGATGGAAGTGGTTCTAAATAAATGTCTATGTACATGAATGATAAATATGTGCGCTACTGAAACATTTACAAACAATGGCTCTCGTAAGCCCTGAGGTCACATTGCCTAGAGAAACTCCCAGGTGCGCAGGGTTGACATTCTCAAAGGCACAAACCACCCAAGGGTGGGAATGTAACATACAACACGGCGTTACTGGCACGGGTTGGTTAGTTGCATATGTTGCTATGGCTGGCAAATTGCTCTTTTTTGAGGTGGAGGGAGAATTCTTCATCCATCCTCTCCCACTCTCATCCGGGGGGCCAGGCAGGAGTGGCTCTAGCCATTTCGCTCCCCCAGGCACGGCGGCACGCCGCGGTGGGGCGCTCTGCTGGTGACCAGTCCCGGGGCTCCAGTGGACCTGCCGCAGGCATTCCTGCGGATGCTCCACCAAACCCACGGGACCAGCGGACCCTCTGCAGAGACGCCTGCGGGAAGTCCACCGGAGCTGCCTGCCGCCCTCCCGGTGACCGGCAGAGCGCCCCCCGCAGCATGCTGCCCCCACTGCCGAATTACCGCCGAAGCTGCGGGACCGGTGGACCTCCCGCAGGCATGCCACTGAAGGTGGCCCGATGGCCGCCCTCACAACAACCGGCAGGCTACCCCCTACGGCTTGCAGCCCTTGGCACGTGCCTGCTGGGGCTTGGAGCCACCCCTACGTGGGAAACAAAATAATACTTTCTAGAGCTGGGGTTCTCACAAATTTTTGGCAGCCCCAGAATGCAGCTCTGGCAATACTTAACTGTAGGAAAAATAGATAAATAAATTACATATGCATATTTACACTGGGTTTTTTTGCAGATTCAATAAGAAATCTCAGGAGGCACAGTTGTGTTTACCCTATAGTGGGCCTAAAAACAAACAGGTGCTTTGCACAGTCTGGTCTTTCTTGTTTTGTTTTTTTGGTAAGAGGTGGGTGGCTGTACAATAATTCTTAACTAAATGTGTAAGTGCTTTACATAACAGAAGTCCAAATAACATTTTTTCATTATATCTGCCAACGTCCAAAATTTCTTTCACAGACAAAAGACCAATCTAAAAACTGACCAGTACTAATAATGAGAATAGTAACAACAAAATCTGAGCTGTTGCTATTGTCTTTTTGAGCTTGGTTTTTGCATCATTTAACAGCTTGTGCCTCTGAAACTCACAGTGGTAATTTTGTTCATAAGTGCTATAGGGACGCTGCACTACATACATTTCAGTGTGCTGAATTTCTCTCTTACAAACAGCACACACTGCAACTTGCTCAGAAATGGAATCGGACGGCTTCAGAAACACAAGAAACTGCCCTTCCCTCAGTGCTGAAGTGTTCATTTTTCTTTCTAGGTTTTGCTTTTCTTAGCAGACTGTCCCAGAGGAGCCACCTGCTATCACATTCAGGGTCATTTTCTGGCACTAGATTATACTTTGATCCCCATTCGCATTTTTAATTCTTTCGCCTGCTGCCATGAACAATCACAACCTACCCAAACACCACACAGGGAGACGGCCAATAGCCGCTTAGAGAGCTACAGTAACATGAGATGTAAACATAGTGATTAGCCAATGAATATACTTTGTAACTTGAAAGAAAACCACACCTGTGTAATTCAGCTCTGCCTGCAGGGTACTATTTAGAAGGGGGTGTGTATTATGATTTATGGCATTTAGAAGGCAACTTTAAATATTTGACATCTCAGTGATTGTTTTGTAGCCACGAAAGTCTCCAAAGTGGTCAAACAATCAGCTGGTGGCCACATTTCAGAAATGCTGTTCTGGAGTCTAAACTAACAAGGCCTCCCCTTCCCTTACTTCCCCAGCGTGTGGCTGAGACTCCTTCTCATAAGATCTCGCCCTCTCAGCTGCAGAGAGAAGATTGACAATGTGTCCCTGAGTTTAAAAGTTCAGAAGCAGAAGGCACATACCACTCACACCTACAGTACTTGAATGAGCCATGTCCCCATTCATCAGCCTGGCCAAGCTCAAGATCTCAGCATCAGGCAGTGGGGCCCTCGAGCAATAAGTGTGTGTTGTTTAAACTGTGGATTCTTTGTATCAGTGTCATTTCTGGAAGACTTATTTTGAGCTCCCTTCCAGTGCAGTCCCTTTTCCCGTCACATACACCTCAGGTTTGCTACAGATCCACCGTCTTTCCATGTAGCACCGTGAGCTGCTGACCCCTTTCTCCTCATTCAGATACGCGCAGTCACCACCTCCTCTTATCTGAAACCTGCAACACAGAAGCCGGGGAGCTGCAGTCAGGCAGTGGCTGGGCATTTCACACCAGTCACAGCCGGGGGAGCTGTTCTCCTCAGTGCAGGCCTGAGTGCGGAGCAGCTACTCCCACAGCCCCTCGGGAGCAGAGTGGAGCAAGTCATTCATTGTTCAGCTCTGGGGCCAAACTGAAGTAGGCAAAACTGATTGTTTCTTGGTCCATTCTCCCCTCCCCCCTCACTGAAATGAAAACAATTCATGTCAGGTCAACAGACACCTGAAAACAAAATGAAACACCAAGAAAAAAATGGCGTTGGTCAAAAGAAACATTTTATTTAACCCAAAACCAAGTTTTTCAGTTCAGTTTTGGGTGTTTTTCACCTTTTGGTGTTTTTTAAAGAAATAGCTAAATTTAAAAATATTGGCCTGACTCTATTCAGGATTCCCCCAACCGCACAAGTGACAGGCTCCAAGCGCATCACCACCCTGGCAAACAGGGACCATTACACAGGGGGTCTAAGAAGATGGACTGGTCACCATGAAGATGGGTGGACATTTTGATCCCACTCCTGGCTCACTCCTGCCCAGCTTGGGTTAGGATGGGCCCCTGCAGGTCCAGACTCCCCAGAACAACCCAGCCAGGCTGCCCCGGGGCAGAGACTCCAGAGGCGTCTGCACGGCAGCGAGCAGCTGTAACCGCCAGCTGGAAGACCTAGCTGGGGGCTCCCTGGACAGTTTCCATCGTCCCGTCAGGGCAGAGGCCCATCAGGACACACTGCACCGGGGAGGCTAGAGCAAAATGGCAGCAGCACAGGGACTGCAGCACAAACCCAACAGTGTTGTGAGATGACATCAGCTCTTGCAGTGCCTCATGTGAGCGCTGGAGGCAGCACTTCAGACCTGGGTGAAGGGCAGGATCAAGGCAAACCCCCACATGGGGCTTCCCACCCTAGCTAGTGACAGGGGTCACATACAGAATAATCATCTGCAAGGGGGGCCAGTGCCACTCTGGACGTTGGGTGGGATCCCCTGTTGACACCACCTCAGTCAAGCCTTGAAGTGGCAGCAGCGAGGACTCCCCACAAAAAGTTCGCTACTGGGATGGGCTTGGGGGAGCCCCCCAGGGCAGCAAGTTTCAGAATTAACATCCCATTGAGATGTATGGGGGAGCTCCCACTTCTGAGCTATTGGCTCAGGCTCTCTGCAGACTCAGGCAGGCGTTGCTGTGTTGGTTACACTCAGGTCACATTTCCCAACAACCACAAAGAGACTTTGTATGTGACTCTACTGCAATCACAGGACTCCAGGATCTGGGGCCCCAGAAATAGATTATAGTGCCTGGCCCCTAATCCAGCCTTGTCTGGGCATACAGAGTTTGCTTCCTAGATTTGTATTGGGCACCTGAATGGCAGTGGCCTGTGACAGTTTTGGGGAATATATACCTGCATCAACTCCTGGGTTCCTATTTGCTTTGTGACAGGTAATTTGATAGTGAATTAGTTTATCCATTTGCTAGCAGGGCCCTGGCACAAAGTCCTACATCTGGGAAGGTACAGCCAGGCCACCAGCAATGCAATGCCCCTGGTGGGGCAGTGGGGGCTTTGCAGAACCGCTGTTAGTGACTCTCTATGCTGAGCAGCCCCCAGGGGTGCTGGAGAATGGAAAGTCCTCAGCGGGATGGAGAGAATTTGAGAGACTGATTTTCAAAAGGGACCGACCAGTCCTCTAACAAGAGGGGCAGACCCTCATCAGAACCAGATGAATGAGCAGGGAAAGTGGGGGGCAGGAGGGATCTTGCCTCCTTAAAACACTCTGAGCAGAATCAAGGTGACACTGAAAGAGGAAATTGCACTCAGGTGTTTGTTCTTCCATTGATCTGTAACTCTTGAGCTTTCCATTGGGAATGGGGGAAAGAGAGTGTGTTTGAGAAGTTCCTTTGCAAAAGCAGGTGTTCCTTGTTTGTAACCGTCACATGACTCTCCCAGAGTTACTCTGGAGTGGAGGGTGGAGCTCTAGGGAGGTTTGGGAGGGTTTATCACTGGTTTTGGGTCCCACAGCAGCTGGACTGCAGGGTCCCACATCCTAAGGAGGGTACCAGACAGGGAGTCTGTACCCCAGGAGTGTGCCACAGAGGCCTGAACTAGAGACAGTGTCTGGTAGCTATTCAGGCCCAGTGGAGCTGGAAGCAGGGGGGATCCAAAGGTTGGGTCCAGTACAGCAGAATGGGGACTGGCCTTGGAGAGCACTGACCCAGCACCATAACTGCCTGATTTTTCAAACTACTGAAATAACCTAGACCAAGGAAGTGGGGGGTCTCCATCCCCCGCTAGTGGCTGGCCTGTGTAAGAACATTATCAATCAGGAGGGGTTTTCAGTTAAAGTGGATTCTTTAGCTCCAATGGCAGAGGCTGATGCTTCTAGTGCTGAAGTCTCAGGGTTCAAACCCTGCTCCGGGCTCAAGCAGTGCTGGTTTTGTGATCACACTTGGAGCCCACTGAAATCCACCATGGAGTATTGTCTGGGCAGCCATCACTACTGTACCCTGTCCCAGTGGGAGCCCCAGGCATCCAGCACCTGTGAACCGCAGGCTCCTTTAATGTCGGTGCCTTGTTGCGGATTCAGAGGCCTCACCAGCCAAATCAGTCAAACCTGCTGGCTGCAATCCTCCAGCAGGACTCGCACCCACCATGCAGGACTGGGCATGGTGAAGGCACCTCTGGCTATGGCGGGCTCTGTCTCCGGCCCAGCACCACGCCTGCGGGGAGGAGCCAAGAGTTCCAGGGACATAACGGCTCCCATTGGTCTCTGGTACACGCAGGACACGAACGGACCAGGGTCGTGTCTGGTTGTTTCACTAGCGCTGAATGGTGGATCCACCAGAACTCAAACAGCTCAGACACCAGAACCCCCAAGCCCAGGGAATTAGTACAGAGGATGAGAGAGACTCACGGGTGGTTGAATAAGGTGCCGTTGGTCCATTTCCAGGGCTGCCCCTGCTCCCTCCGGAGGCCGATCCAGTGGTCATGGATATCCTTATGGAGCAGCAGGAACATCTTAAAGAAAGTCGAGGGACAGGATGGATCAGCCCCAGATCTGGTGCTTGCCCCACATGCCCCTGTGCTGCAGAGAATCCTAGTCATACATTGAAGGGGCTTAATTTATTCTTGGAAGGACGCTGGATTTCCCCCTCCCTCTTGCAAAGCACAAGATCACCCAGGCAGTATTAACCCTCCCACCGCACACAGCAGCCCCACCCCTGAGCTCCCAGTCACCCGCACCCCAAGTTCCCCTGCTGGGTCTGAGCTCTCTGCAGAGACGCCTCTTCTCATAGAGCAGCTGCCACTCACCACAGCAAGGTAGGAGGAAGGAGTGGGTCAAGCTGAAGTGGGAGGGGTTAATTCTGAGAGGATCCCCCCACCTCCCCCTTCAGCTGGCTGCTCCTTTCCCATCCCCAAAACAGGAGCACTGCCTGTGTTCTCCATCCCACTCCAGCATCCAGCAGATGTCTGAGCCAGCCCTGCCCTAGAGAGGGACTGTCTCCCTATTTGGGGAAGGGGCAGCTGAGAATGGGCAATCCCTGTGATCACACACAGACACTTGGGCCCTAAGCCCAGCCAGGCCTGGCACTGAGGGGCTGGAAGTCCATTCACTCTGGCGTCCCAGCACAAGAGGAGTCAGAGCTGCTCCTTGCCCTGCAGGGGCAGAGCCCAGGTCCTATTGCAGCAGCAGCCGTCACTGTGCCAAGGCCAGTGTATCACAATTAGAGAGTCTCTCACCATTTCCTGCTCACTGTTGAGACCAGCCAAGGAGGCACCCAGTACAGAGCAGTGGCTCTGGCTGTAGGTCCAGTTCCCTTCAGTCTCGGAGAAATAGTAGCATTTCCCTCGGTACCTGATCCAGCCATCTGGGCATGTAGGCCCAGCAGAGGGGCACTGATCAGCTGATGAAAGCTTAGGTGCCAGCACTGAGAATGAGAAAGTAACATGTGGGGTAAGAGCTGCATCTAGAATTGGGCATTTGACTAGTACAAAAATAATCGGTCAATTGACCAGGCAAATGTGTCAAAAAACGGTCAAATATTTTAAAATACCAATTTATCAAAACAGTAACAAACAAGAACAAGAGTTCACTGTCTCCAGTAGGTTTAGCTTTAGATAGATTCTTACGCCTAATTTAAAAAAAACAAAAAATTTACTTAACGGAGTTATTTTAACTCAGTAAAAAAAGCGAAACAATGAAACGAAGTTCTGAAAAAACACAAGTGTGTCTCCATGACACAGTCAAAAAGGCAGGTGGCCTCCTACCCCCAGGGTTCTTGCTGGAGTATTTGATACTGTTTGACTGGGACTAAACAGGCAGTCAGTTGACTGGTTTGCCAAGCCGACTGGGATCCCCCAGCCTGGGCCTTTCCACTGCAATCAGACGCAGGTTGACGGAGACGTTTGTCACAGTAAATTTGCCTGGCAGGGAGGATTCCACGGACACTCCCAGCCTGGGAGGCACTAACACAGCCCAGAGCATTTCACCCAAGGTACAAGATCAACAGCTGGACGTTCAACCTAGCAACAAACAGCAGGTGAATAACAAGAACGTGCGGTAACTTTCACTCAGGGATATGAAAGCCACAAGGTGGCACCAGAAACTGCAGCAGCAGGAAGTTTGGGCCGGGAATGATGTAACTTAATTCACCTCCTATGTGCAGACTTCTCTTTCCCTAAATACAGCAGCAAGACAGACACTTGCTGGAAGCCCTCACACACTCTAACCCTTTCAGTGCCATGAAAGAACAGCAGTGGGGTCACCCATAAGTGACACCCAAGAGATATCTGAAAGGCCTGTCTAGTTGGTGAATAACCAGAGGCAGAGTTATTAGATAACGGTGGGTGAGAGCCACAAAACCATTCTAAACCCTGCAAGAATCACTCCTGCTCATTTTTACCCTTCGGGGTATTTCCTGCTGTTTCCTTTTTGGGGTTGAGAGGAGTCTGACTCAAACCCCTCCAGACATTTTTGAGCACATCACTTTTTTTGCACCACAGTAACTCGGTAGCTGTTTTTTAAGCCTTCCCATGTGGCTGGTGCTCAAGGAGGAACAGACACTAAGTCTGGAAGAGTTAGGAAATGTGCAAGCTGTGATCAAAAAAAACGAGCATGCGCTCACCTCACTCACAAGCCATGTCTCACCCTGTACATTTAACTGTGCAGTGCACAGTAGCCCACACCCTTCCCCACAGAACTGAGCAGACAAGTCAGTGACTAACAGCTGATGGCACAGGCTCTCTCTACCATCCATCTCCAGGTCAGATGCCACATGTTCTGCAGAGCGCCCTGCAACTGTAGGAGTGTAACCAACCCTAAGCTCACAGGTCCCGCCTTACAGTGAGCGCCAGTGCTGCCCATTGCAACAGCCTGCCATTACAGCAGGGAGCCGGGATTCAGGGTCCATCTGTATCAGAGACATTTGCACCACTATAATCACAGTGACGCAGTTCCATCAGGGCAAACACCACCTAGAGATGCGCTGGAGCAGTGTGGCTCACTCTGGTAACTACCTGCAGCGAACTGCACCAAGGCAAGCTCCTTTGTGCACCAGTGGAGTGCGTCTATCCAACTGCATGGATGTCATGACATCGGCAGACAATTCCTAATCCAGACAGACCTGGATTCAACCCTCTCTGCCAGCTGCTAACCCCTCCTGGGGCCCAGTGATCAGATCCCAGGGCAATAAATAAATCTCACACACTGCCGATCTTACAGCATCCCCCTGCCCCAGACTATTGACAGATACAGCAGGGTTCATGTTCACCTCAAACACACACCCTCTGCACTAGCACGTGCTGTCTGTGCAGCCCGGGGCAGTGAATGGTGCTCCGGGACCCTTCATGGCCAAGATCAGCAATTGGTGGGTTTCTACGCTGCATTGATGGAGGGGTCAATATTGAATTCTATGGCTCATTTCAATAACACGGCAGCACCGGCCGCCCAGTCACCAGCATAACCTGAAGATGCAGGAAGGCCAGGCTGGTAACCTCAGAGCAACAGAGAGCAGGCAAAGAGCTCATTGCTGCTCTGCGCCCTGTCCCATGGGACACCCTGGTAAGTGACTGCTTCATGGCACATGGTAAAGGTGACTTGGGCCCAAAGTGCTCAGAGCTGGGCTGGAGGGAGGGAGCTAATGTCAGTCAGATCCTCCCGACACAGAGAGCGCCCAGGTGCAGGGGTCTGGGAGGGAGCAGGAGGAAGGTTGTGGAGGAACAACCCCCAGGAATCCTCTGTCCCAGGGGCAGAAGCCAGACAGGCCATGAGGCGAGAGTGACCATGGTAGGTCCTAGGGAGATGGGATGTGCAGAGATCACAGAGGGAGGGGAGGGGAAGGCAGCAGGGCGGAAGCTGGGAACTCACCTGTCAGAGCAATGATGGCACCGATCAAAGCAGATGATACAACTATCAGTGCAACCACAACTGGATCGGTTTGACTTTTCTTGCTGTTACGACGAGGTTCTGAAACACAAAGATCTGTCTTCAAACCACAATTTGAGGACTTCAATAACTAGGACATAAGTTAGGGGTTGTTATAGAAGTGGATGGGTAGGGTTCTGTGGCCAGCTTTGTGCAGGAGGTCAGACTAGATGATCACATTGGTCCCTTCTGACCTATGAGTCAGGCCGGGCCGTGAGGACACGTCTCACCGACAGCACCATGGCTGGAGCTGCCCTAGAACATGCTCTGTTCTGTCGATTGCTCCTTCCATCGGACGCTCTGGGAGAGGAGCCCGGAGGCTCAGGCAGGCTGGGGCTGGCAGAACAGTCCCTCCTTCCCCTCAGCCCAGTGCCCTCCCTGGGCATCCCCAGCCAGGCTGTCACGGGGCCTGGTGAGTCCAGGGGCACAAAGACAAGGACCCATACATTCTGGTTGCAAGACCTCAAGCTGCCTCCCCGTCCCCCCCGTGCCCCCTGCCGAGCGCTGGCTGGGTCCACACTGCCAAGTGCACCTGTCCCCTCACATTGGGGTCCCGCACTGGCCACACACAGCAGAAGCGGGGAGAACAAACCAGACAGAGATGGGCCAGGGCTGTCACAGGGGGTCTGACACACCCAGCCCAAAAGTCCCCTGCACAGACCCACGGCCACCACTGTGCGCGCCAGGCAGCAGCTGTGAGCCAGGGATCGGTGCCCTGATAGCCCCTGGGGGAGATCCAGTCCCTGTTACCCACAGACAGGAGGTTGCTGGGCACTGGCTGCTGCCACTGAGAACACGGCCCCATGTGGGGCAGCCTCAGGGTCTCTCTCCAGCCTGGTCCCAGGCAGCAACACCCCATTACCTGGCTCCCCACCAGCCTCCAGGATTCCATTGCCATCAACACACAACTCCTGCAGCGGCACTTCACTCTCAGAAGCCCCAGTTGCTGGCCTCATTGTCTCTCAGCGACACTCAGGCTAGAGACGCTGTTACAGGCGCTGGGCTGAGGTTGGCTCCTCTGTCTGACTGGGTCTGATCCAGCAGCAGCGAAGCCGAACCGGGGCGGAGGTCCTGGCCCTGGTCTCCTCCCTGTTCCAGACTCTGCAGCTGATCTGAAAGCCAAGACGGACCGAGCAGGACAGGTCAGAGGTGGGAGCGTGATTTGTGGTTTCTCATTCCCTGCCCAGCAGCCCAACGCTCTCCCAGAGCTGATGCCACAAGGATTACATAAGATAAGAATGGCCAGACCGGGTCAGACCAGAGGTCCAGCTAGCCCAATATCCCGTCTTCCAGCAGTGGCCAGTGCCAAGTGCCCCAGAGGGAATGAACAGAACAGGACAATTTATTAAGAGATCCATCCCCTATCATCCAGTCCCAGGTTCTAGCAGTCAGAGACTTAGGGACACCCAGAGCATGGGGTACCATCCCTGCCCAACCTGGCTAAGAGCCATTGATGGACCTGTACTCCATGAATTTATTTAGTTCCTTTTTTAAACCCTGTTATAGTCTTGGCCTTCACAACATCCTCTGGCAAGGAGTTCCACAGGTGGACTGGGCGTTGTGTGAAGAAACACTTTTGTTTCTTTTAAACCTGCCTATTAATTTCATTGGGTGACCCCTGGTTCTTATGTTATGAGAAGGAGTAAACAACAACATTTCCTTATTTACTTTCTCCACACCAATCATGATTTTTATAGACCTCGATCATATCCCCCGTTAGTTGTCTCTTCTCCAAGCTGAAGAGTCACAATCTTATTAATCTCTCTTCATAGGGAAGCCATTCCATGCCCCTAATCATTTTTGTTGCCCTTTTTTGAATTTTTTAGCATTCCAGTAGATCTTTTTGAGATGGGGCGACCACATCTGCACATAGAATTCAAGGTGTAGGCGTACCATGGATTTATATAGAAGCAAGAGGATATATTCTGTCTTATTATCTATCCCTTTCTTAACGATTCCCAACATTGTGTTTGCTTTTTTGATTGCCCATTGAGTGGATGTTTTCAGAGAACTATCCACAACCTTAAACCCCACTGGCCCTTCCAACCCCAAAGGGCTTCAGAGATCTGATCTGCTGTGGAACCCACCCATCAGCATCCACCCCCCTCGTGACAAAGTTGGAATTTTCTGTAATTTTTATGAATCCTACGTCTACCTCAGTTTCCCTCTGTACTCAGACCTGTTACTCAGTGAAGGGAAAGGGGTTAAGTCTTCTCTTGGGGGCACTACAGCACATAAGGTGTGGGTGTCACCTTGACATCTGGGCTGCAGCCAACAGGGTCATTAAGGAATTGGTTGAAACAGACCCAGATCAACAAAGGGCCCAAAGAGACAATGGAAAAACCCCACTGACCAAAACACTGACACCTAAAAACCAAGGACCACAAGGAGGTTTTCCTCCCACCTCTCAGCAGGGAACCTGAGTGCAGACCAGCTTGAGGACAAAAGGACTGAGACCTAATCAGCAGAGGAGAAAGAGTGAGCTCCTGGAGCAAGCTGGCTGCTCTCTCCCGCCACTCACAAAGGAGTCAGAGCCTGAGATGGAACCCACTATACTTTGGCCACTGGTTTACTCTAGTCCCACCTTTCTGTGGCTCTGCTAAGCTAAGGACTTCCTGTGTGCCAGACCAATAACAGACCCAGCTGTTTTGAAAACGCTGCTTTAGTCACTGCAAATACTGGCTGGGTGCACTGGTCCCTGAAGCCAGTAAAAGTCTCTGAGCAGGAGCCTATGTCAGTGTGAACCAGAAGGGCTGGAGCCCAGGGGCTCAGGCTAGGAGGCAGTGAGGCTCACTCTGAAGGAAGCATGAGAGCCCTTGCAGGTCTGGCACCCTCCAACAGCCTGGGTAAAAGGTGGGGTGCAGCTCTCATCCTGTGGATCTGTGACACCACCTCTCCCATGCAGGGCCATCCCTAGGCATACACAGCATACAGCAGCTGAGTGGGGGACCAAATTGCCCCAAATTTCATGGTGCCCATGGCAGCTGCATGCTGCATATGCGGCAGCCCCAGCCCCGTTGAACAGCCCTATCCCCTGGCCACTCCCCCCCTCATGGGCTGCACCAACTGCAGGGGTTAGGGCCGTCCCTGGTGGGGGCCCCGGCAGAGCTGGTGCAACCATTTAGGCGACTAGGCAGTCGCCTAGGGCGCTGGGATTTGGGAGGGTGGGGTGGCATTTCCTTCAGCAGCGACCAAATCTTCGGCCACCCCCGTCGCTGCCGGCATTTAGGCAGAGGGAGCTGGAGGAGGGGAGTGAGGGGAGGGCCGCCTGCAGCAAGAGGGGGGGTTGCACACAGGGGACCTCCCCACCCCAGCTCACCCCTGCCCTGCCTCCTCCCCGAGCACTCCGTGGCTGCTTCACTTCTCCCGCATCCCAGGCCTGCCGCGCCTAAGTGAAGTGAAGCAGCAACGCTGTGCTCCGGGTGAAGGTGAAGCAGGGGTGGGTTGGGGCAGGAGGGGTGCCTCAGGGTGGAGAGCTGCCGCAAGGGGGGCACCAAAGTGGAAGTTTTGCCTAGGGCGCGAAACATCCTTGCACAGGCCCTGGGCCTCGGACAATTCCCTCCGCCCCACCTCTTACCCTCCCCTTCCCCCCCCACTCTGCCTGCACGCCCCTCCCCCATTCCACCGCTTCCCCCAGCGACCCCGCTCTTACCGGCAGCGGCGGGAAGCGGAGCAACCCAGCCCCAGCCTGCTCCACTTTGCCACCTCCCAGCCGTGGCGCTTCGCCTAGTAAGGGGGCAGGGCTGCGAGCTCCGCACCCAGCAGAGGGAGCTCAGGCCCCATTGGAGCTCGCAGCCCTGGCCCCTCACCATGTGGCTCTGAGCAGGGTGGGGATCAGGGGCCCCGCTGGAGCCACTGCAGCTGTTCAGGGACGCTCCTGTGTGCGCTGAGGCTCCGGGAGAGGGGTGGGGGTGGAGGCGGGGTCGGGCCTTGGCCATTCTCATGGGGGGCCCCTGTGGAGCCTGGGGCAAATTGCCCCATTTGCGCCCCCCCCCCCCCCGGCGGCCCTGGTTCTTTTAGCCGAGGTGGAAGTGAACTTAGTAACAATAACTGCAATGAATCCATGGGATCTTCATCTCCTCACTGCTCCTGCCTGCAGGGCATTTCCCCAGCCCCCTTCCGATCGGCCCAACAAAAACAAAACCCGTTCCCATGGACCCGTTCCCGAGTCCCATTGTGAACAACTTCCATCCCTGGTGTGAGCGAGCTATTCATTTTGCAAACAAACATCTTAACACCGATCTCCTCCCCAAGCCCCAGGTTTCACCCCAGACCCATCAGCCACCTATTGCACATCACTGATTTTTTAAAACAAGGGCTTTAAAATTGTTTGGGAGGCGAAGCCCCCCTGGTTCGCTGTAACAACCGCAAATCTTTAAATGTAAACTCAGCGCCACACCTGTGCAGGCTGTGATTGCAAGGCAGTCTCAGACTGGCTCCTAAACACGCCCCTTTTAAATAGCCCCCATTCCTTGACAAAGTCCCACCCTCCCCAATCCCCAGCTCTGCCCATTCACCCCCAACTCCACAGCCACTCCCCCATCCCCACCCATCAACCCCACCGCGGCACCAGCTCTCCCCATTCGCTTTTCCATTTCAAAGAAGACTAAATCGAAGTGCTCTAACAAACCCTTGATCCTGTTGACTTTAGTGACCCATTTAGCCACCAAAACCATAGGGAGTACGGCCCTGGCGCTTCAGGGCATAAACCACATCCATAGCCGTTACAGTCTTTCACTTGGCATGTTCAGTGTAAGTGACAGCATCGCGGATCACGTTCTCCAAGAACACTTTCAGCACTCCCCGGGTCTCTTCGTAGATGAAGCCCGAAATACGCTTCACCCCACCGCGTTGAGCCAAGCTGTCAAACAGATAGCTAAGGGTTACTGTTTCTTTTACCTGTAAAGGGTTAACAAAGGGAACCAAACACCTGACCAGAGGATCAATCAGGAAACAAGATTTTTCAAAGCTCAGGGAGGGAATTTTTGGGTGTGTGTCTTTTGTCTGTGTCTCTGTTCTGTGCTCTCTCGGCTATGAGAGTGATCTCTATCTCCAGGCTTTTCTAATCTTCTGTTTCCAAGTGTAAGTACAAAGGTAGAAAGACAATAGGCTTATATGTTTTTTTGTATTTACATGTGTGTAGTTGCTGGAATGTTTTAAATTGTATTTCTTTTTGAATAAGGCTTTTATTCATTTTTTCTTTTAAGCCATTAACCCTGTATATTGTCACCTTGATACAGAGACCATTTTTATGTCTTTTTCTTTCTTTTTATATAAAGCTTTCTTTTTAAAATCTGTTGGATTTTTTTTTTCTAAGTGAGGCTCTAGGGGATAGGAATCCCTGTGCCAGGATTACGGTCTCTCTCAGGGAAAGACTGGGAGGGGGAAAAGGAGGAGGGGGGAAGGTAAATTGTCCTCTCTGTTTTGTAATTCAAGGAGTTGAAAGTACAGGAGAATCTTCCAGGTAACCCAGGGAGGGGAAGCCTGGGAGGAGGTAAAGAGGGGAAGGGAAGTGGGTTATTTCCCTTTGTTGTGAGACTCAGGGCATCTGAGTCTTGGGGTCCCCCAGGGAAGGTTTTGGGGAGACCAGAGTGAGGCAGGCACTGAATTCCTGTCTGGTGGCAGCGCTATCAGATCCAAGCTGGTAATTAAGCTTGGAGGTTTCATGCCAGCATCTTAGTTTCTGAACTCTAAGGTTCAGATTTGAGTAGGAAGCTATGACACAAGCAATGAATAGCTAGCTTGGTAATACCTTGGATGTTATCCCAAAGCACTTTATGATGGCGCTTGGCACCCCCCTTCCCCAAGCCTTTACCACCCTTACCACGACCAGATATGGCGAAATAAAAAAATCACACAAAACCGAAACCCGTGATGTGTGCCAGCAGCATGCAGTGGGACAGACCTTGTTAGGTTAGTGTGGGGTAGATTCACACCCCAGTTTGCCACCATCTGATTGCTCCTGTAGACACACCCTAAATCTTGTGGATTCTCTCTGTATAACGTCTCTAAATGTGACCTTTCCTCTCCATCCATACAGCTAGAACCGTCATCATCCGGCAAAGACCATTTTCTTAGCCCATCACTTTGACCACGTGACCTCTCTGTACGTATCCCTCCATTGGTTCCTCTGTCTCTAGTCTCCAACATAAGCTGCTTGTCTTCACTTTCATGGCCCTTCACCGCCTACCATCTCTCATTCAGTAGCAAGATGTTAACTCCTGATGGCCCAGGACACTAGTCTCCATCGCCCCCACTTCTTAAACTTTAAAACAAACACCTTTGTGCTTTCTCCCGTGCTGCCCCTCATACTTGGGAGGAGATCCCCGTGGACACACACTCCTACCTCATTATCCACCTCCAAATTCCCCTCAAAACCCCTCCTTTGTTGTGACGCTTTCCCAAAACTTGACAAGTCAGGCTGCTGGGGCACTGTGACCACTGCCAAACACACCGACCAATGTTATCTCACAGTTTCCTTGTACTACCCGGCTACCGGTTGCCTCTATAACACTGGGGCAGGGACCGTCTTTTGTTCCATTTGTACAGCACCTGGCACACCGAGGTCCTAGTCTGTGACTGGGGCTCCTATGTTTATGTGCTACAAATAATGACACAGAACAGAGAATTCCACTATGGCTATAGCGCAGTGGTTCTCCATCTGTGAGTCAGCACCCCATTTTAATGGGGTCACCAAGGCTGGTGTTAGACATACTGGGGCCTAGACCTGAAGCCTGAGTGCCTCCCCCAATGGAGGGGCTCAGACTTTGCCCCCCATGCCCCAGGTTCATGCACTAATTTCTGTTGTCAGAAGGGGGTCCTGGTGCAATGAAGTTTGAGAGCCGCTGCTCAGTGAAGAAAACAAAGTCTGAGTTTCCAGTGAGATGGCTAACCCAAGGCAATAGCCCAGTGGAGATGAGACACTGATGTCTTTTATCTCATAGCTAGCCCAGATCAATGCTATACACTCAACCTGGGATGGGACTAGTAATGGAGGTGAAAGGCACCTTTCTCTCCACTAGGGTTGTGCACTCAATTAGCCATCCCAATGTAAAACATTTTGGTTTTTACAGTGAAGACAAAGCTTGGGGATTCCCATATCGAGCACATAACTTCTGACTAAGCTAGAATTGTTTGCAACACTTAAGAGCCCACTGACTGCAAGAGGTTAAACAAACCCAATATTTCTCCATTTAATCTCTGTCCTACAGCACTTGGTATCTAGACAGCTTCATTATAGTCCATTTCACTGCTTCTCCCAGGGCTGCATTCACCAAACCTTCGGAAGCAGTGCACTGGGGTTCTGGAAACAGAAACCAGTCACTCTCTTCTCCTCCTGTCCCCCACCCCCAGGCATTCTTAAAGGCATAATCCTCTTTATTTATACATCTTCTAAACTCCTCTAACTTAGGGTGATCATATTTCCCAAAGAGAAAATGGGACACTGCGGGGGACTGGCCCCAGCTCTTCGCGTCCCCACCCCCGCTGCTTGCCTGAGTGCCACCCCCTCCCACAAGCCCCCTCCCATGCACAGGCCTGGCCAGCGCTACCTGGCATCATAGCAGTTTCCAAGAGCAAATGGGACAATTGCCCAGTTGTGCAAAAAAAAAAAAAAAAAATCAAGACGCCCAGGCATGGGCTGCTGTAACACACAAACAAGCTATGAGCATAACAAGGGGGGGGTTGAGGGACATACCCGATGAGAACCAGAGAAGGGAGCACTCCCAGTCCTGCAGGGCAGCCAGATCTCCCAAGAGGTCAGGCAGGCAGCTGTGTCAAGCACAAGTCTCCACCCTCAAGGCGGAGCAGCTCTGAGTCAGTGATTAGAAAACTCCTCTCCGCCTGCCCCGGAATTTGCTGCTTGGCTGGTAATTAGGTTCCTGCCAACCGAGGATACTCGGTAATATCTGCTAAAGCCGCTGCCCTGATTCTGCCTGCCCTTGGGGTGAGCGGTGTAACTGTAGCCGAGTCACCGTCTGCTCCCTGCCTTGTGCAGCGGGGCTAAAGGGGTGACCAGACAGCAAGTATGGAAAATCGGGATAGGGGCGGGGGGGGGGGACGGACAATAGGAGCCTATATAAAAAAGACCCCAAAATCGGGACTGTCCCTATAAAATCGGGACATCTGGTCACCCTTTAATGGGCAAATCTTAACCCAACACTTAAGGTTTTAGAAATTTTTAATTATCTATCTAAAATGTTTGCAAAAAAAAAAAATGGACACAAAATGTAACAGCTGCTGTAGTACAAATGAGACTTCGTTCATACGCACTGTGAGACGCTCAAAATAATATCAGGGCTGCTAAAACACTGGGATCTTCCGAATAACCTCCCGTCTCCACCCTAGCCCCAGTCCCTCCATTGCAGAGCAGGGCTGGGAGTCAGTTTCCCAGGACACTGCTCTGTAGGAAGATCACAGCTTACCTCTTCCAGGGACTCCATGGCTGCAGCATCCCTTGCAGGGCAGGTCCCTGATCCATTTCCCCTGCTCTGTGCATTGGCTGAGGGGGGAGCCCAAACTCCTCACTTCACACACGTCTTGCCCCATCGCTAGTGCAAGGAAAAACCCGCGAAAAAGGCATTCACAGGAGGTCGGCAACGACACACAAGGGGGCGTGGTCATAGCATACTGCTCCTGGATTGGACAAGGCACCAGGAGCCTTGCCTGTGTCGACTGTTCAAATGAATGAAACTTTACTGGCGTGGCGGGACGTTTGTGATGACACTAATAAGATTAGCATAAAGCGCGCCAAATCCCTTAAAGGGGACAGAGCCCTTTTAGTTGACCTCTCCGATATGTGCAAGGAACAGGCAGTATGAGTCATTGCAGTAAATAGCAGCCTGCCACCGCAGTAAACGACTAAGGGAATCCAACTTCAGTGTTTAGCCTCGTCCTGGGCAGAATTAACCTACCACTGAAAGGGCTGCTTCTCGGTTTCATTTTTGAACGAAAGTCTCATTGCACTGAGCTTCACTGTGCCTGGGTTTTAGCCAACCCCCTTGGCTTTTACAGAGAAATTATTTCAAATCCAGTGGTGGTGCGAGCAGGGCAGAGGCTCATCAAACTCCAGCTGAAGAGAGACGCGCGTCACTAGTTACAATCACAGAGCAGAGGGTTTCAGCCAGCCTGGCTCTACCCCTCTGCCCCATTTCCCGTTCCCCGCCACCCCCATTAACCAAACTCCACAATGAGGTGTTTTCCCCCCTTCAGGGTGTCTGGCTGATTAACATACAGTTCAGAACAAGAACCCCACCGCTTGCCCACCCCAGACTGCCCAGCTGGCTCTGCCCCCCAGAGCCCTGTCTGAGAGCTCAGCAGTCATTCTGCATAGAGCTGCTCACACAACACCCCTGCTCCATCAAATCTCACCCTGGCCAGACTGACCTCGGGCTGCCCTTGTAGCCCCACCAGCCCTGATTCCGGGTCACCTACTTCCCTCACCTGAACCTTCCAGTCCAGGTATCAGAGGGGTAGCCCTGTTAGTCTGGATCTGTAAAAGCAGCAGAGAATCTTGTGGCACCTTATAGACTAACAGACGTTTTGGAGCGTGAGCTTTCGTGGGTGAATACCCACTTCGTCAGACGCAGTGGGTATTCACCCACGAAAGCTCGTGATCCAAAACGTCTGTTAGTCTTTAAGGTGCCACAGGATTCTCTGGTGCTTTTCCAGTCCAGGGGCACCTAGCCACAGGTAAGGCTGAACCCAGGACTCCCTTAAAGGGCCAGCTTACCCTGTGACACCAATGACTGGTGCTGGTATTACCACACTTGCATAAAGAGCCACATTTCCCACCCCTGCCCTGGGACTCTGCCCGCCCAGGGGCAAGGGTGAATTAGCTCAGGGGCTGAGGGGTTCCCTGGGTGACATTATGGGCAGAGCCACTGAAGCCAAGAGCAGGTATTAAACAGGAGCTCTAAGGGAGTTCTAGCCTGTTATGGCACATCCACCCCACCTCCTCTGCTTTGCACCTCACAGAATTCCATACAGGATGTTGTACAAAGTGCAAATCTGGTCTGGACTAGACTTAAAGTGACACCCCCAGGGGGGAAATGGACCTGGGTGGATGGTTCCCGCTTAGATCAAACACTGTGAGTGCTGCCTGGTGTTTGCTATAGGCTCCCATTGTAGAACTTGCTCATTTTAAATGTACAATGTTTGTCTGTGTAAGGTCCTTCCCTGCCTCTGACACTGCGGTTCCTGAGTGCCACAATCATCAGTGAATTTATCCTCACAACACCCCTGGAAGGCAGGGTAGGGCTGTTATCCCCACTGGACAGATGGGGAAATGGAAGCTTGGGGAGACTAAGCGATTTGCCCAAGGTCACATCAGGAGTCTGTGGCAGAGCAGGAATTGAACCCAGGTCTCGCAGATGCCCAACCCCCTGGACCCCACTTCCTCTGAGAGTGTGAGGAGTTGAAGGACGTGATGTGTAAGAATGCTGCTGCTGCTGCTGCTCCCACCACTGCTAGGCTGCAAGGTGGGGGCCAGCAGCACCGTGGTTGCTGGTGCCGTGGTCATGGGGGATCTCTATGGCCCAGCATTGCTTTGATCCAGCCCCTGTGGACTGAACTGGGCTCCCAGGTTTAACACAGAGTGACCATATGTCCTGTTTGGCCAGGCCAGTCCGTTTGTTAGGCCCTGTCCCAGCCATCCAGACTTTTTGGCAGAACTGGACTTTAGTCCAGTTGCTCTTGGCAGCTGATGATCACTTGGGAAGAGCAAATGGGACCAATGCACAGTCCTGCCCCAAAAGTGGGATGAGACCCCCAGTGGGGCATGGAGGAATGTGTGGGAGGGAGAGGGAGGTGGAATGGCAACACCAGCCCCATGCTGGAGGAAGGGCTACGGAGAGGGGCTGGGACTGGCTGGCCTGCCCCGTCTGCAGGGGGAAGAGTGGGACCTTGGGCAGCCCCACACATGGGCAGGGAGAGGGAGACTTGGAGAACCAGCCCTGTGCCTTGGTGCCCACTTCTAGTTTTCCCTAGGGGTGCTCCAAGGCCCTGCCCCTGCTCTGCTGCTTCACCCGAGGCCCTGCCCTGACCCCACATCTTCCACAGGGAAAAAAAACAGGGGGTGCTCAGCACCCACCAATCAGCTGTTCAACAGTGGGTAGGAAGAGCTGGGGGGGCAGTTGGAGCAGGGGCTGGAAGAGGCAGAGAAAGAGTGAGGCCTTAGGGGAAGGAGCAGTGGGGGCGGGGCCATGGGACAAATCAAACATCTCCAGAGCCTGGCTGTGCCCAGGGCTGCCCAGAGGATTCAGGAGGCCTGGGGTCTTCGGCAGCGGGGAGCCCCCACCTTGACAGTAACTCAGTGGCGGGGACTCCTTCCGCTCTGGGACCCGCCGCTGAAGTGCCCTGAAGACCCACAGCGGGGGGCCCCCTGTCGCCGAATTACCGCACAAGCGGGACCCACCGCCAAAGTGCCGGGTCTTCGGCGGTGAGGGGTCCCTTCGCCCCAGAGCGGAAGGACCCTCCGCCGCCGATGATCTGGAGCGGAAGAAGCTCCAGGGGCCCAGGCCCCGCATGAGTTTTCTGGGGCCCCACAGCAAGTGAAGGATCCTGCTCCAGGGGCCCTGAAAAACACATTCTCATGAGGGCCCCTGCAGGGCCTGGGGCAAATTGCCCCACTTGCCCCTCTCTGGGAGGCCCTGTCTGTGCCCAGTGTAGTTTTAAGGGGCTCCTACCTCCCCTCTCCTGCCATGCCTCTTAAAACCAACTGAGTAACTGAACCTCCTGCTGCCCGGTGGTAAGCGGTGCTAATGCCAACTGTGGTATGGCCAGATACAGCCTGCACCCTATTTATGAGAATTTCCCCCTGGAGGGGGCTCAAGACACTGCTGGGTTGCAGGCCCAGTACAGCCAGCCAGAAATCCCCCCTATTACCACTGGGGTTGGGTTCCGGCGAGCAAGGAAAATAGAGACATCTTGTGCACCCCCATCCTTGCATCGCAGGCTGACACACATTGGGGAACATGAGGCAGTGCAGGGTGGTAGTTCACATATTCTATTTGCTACAGCTTTCATGGGACTATGGATATTGATGCTTCCCTAAACCCTCTGGATACAACTTTCTGATTCCCTTTTCCCTCTCCCCATCCACTCAAACACCAAACCCACTTACAAAGTAGCGAACACTGAAAAACCATTGCAGGTAGCTTAGCTCCGTGCAAGCAGCAGGAATGGAACAGAAGCGCAGGAGGGTGCTTGTTCTCCTCGCCCCGGTAGAATGCCTGGTGCGGGTTGTACCTGGGGGCACAGGGGTGGAATAAGCAGGGTACGTGTGCTCGTTTGAGCAATTCATAGCAGGCATAAGAGGCACCTTTGGGGGAGCCTTGTCCCTACCTGCCATGGGTCAGCTCTCTGAAACCACCTACCCCTGGCAGTGCAAGCATGACCTTCCAGCCCCCTGCAGGCCTTGCTTGCTCTGTACAGGTTAGCAATAGGCACCCACCAACCCTCAAAGCCTCTGAGCATCCCTTGGAGTGCTCAGCCACTTCCACCTGACTCCCTAGCCCCACAGGCGCCTCCATAACAGTGTGTAAGAGCCAATTCAGGCCAACCACTCTATTTAAAACACAGCACTCAGATATAAATCTACTGTGACAGATTCGGTCACAGAGACCCCCTTGGGACTGTCACCTGATCTGCTGAGACTAGTCCTGAGCCAGTTTTCTTTGCCAGCTTGGGACTTCAGAACCCTGCCTTGTTGAGCCAGAGATGCTAACCTGCTGCAACACAGACCCAGGTCTGGACCAGGCCCCCAAAGCGGCAGCCTAAACTGAAAACAGCTCAGCATGTACTCCTGTCTCCAGACACCCAGTTCCCAATGGGATCCAAACCTCAAATAAATCCATTTTACTCTGTATAAAGTTTCTACAGGGTAAACTCATAAATCGTTCGCCCTCTATAACACTGATAGAGAGAGATGTGCAGCTGTTTGCTCCCCCAGGTATTAATTAATTAACCCAGAGTAAGTGATTAACAAAAGTGCTTTTACCGAGTATAAAAAGTAGGATTTGGGTGGTTCCAAGCAATAACCGACAGAACAAAGTAAGTTAACAAGCAAAAACAAAACAAAACACGCAAGTCTGAGCCTAATACATTGAGAACCTGAATACAGGTAAATCTCACCTTCAGAGATGTTCCAATAAGCTTCTTTAACTGATTAGATACCTTACTAGTCTGGGCCCAATCCTTTCCCCCTGGTACAGACCTTGTTAGTTGCAGCTCAGGTGGTAACTCGGGGATTCCTCAGGACTGGCAGCCTCGTTCTGTTCCACCACTTTTTACATCTTGGGCGCAAAGCAGGAATCCTTTGTCTCTCTGGGTCCCCACCCCTCTTTCTAAATGGAAAAGCACCAGGTTTAAGGTGGATTCCAGTACCAGGTGACATGGTCACATGTCCTGTGAGCCCCCCTCCATTCTTTCAGGACTGGCCCGCATGTATGCAGTGGAGGCTTGCAGGTAAACAGAGCCATCTACAGTCAATTGTCCTAGTTGATGGGAGCCATCAAGATTCCAAGCCACCATTAATGGCCCACACTTGCATAATTACAATAGGACTTCAGAGTTTGACTTCATATTTCTAGCTTCAGATACAAGAGTGATACATTTATACAAACAGGATGACCACACTCAGTAGATTAGAAGCTTTGTAATGATACCTTACAAGAGACCTTTCGCATAAAGCATATTCCAGTTGCATTGCATTCACACTCGTAAACATATTTCCATAAACACATGGAATGCAACATCACATTTATATCTACAGAAAAGAAGAATGAGTTTATCATCAAAGAAGTGAAAAAATACTGGAAAGTAATGATTTTTGTTTTCCGTGTAACCATACCACTTTCTAGAGCTGGCGTTCTCACAAAATTTTGGCAGCCTCAGAACGTGACTCTGCCAATACTTAACTAACTGTAGGGAAAAATAAATAAATAATTTACATGTGCATATTTACGTAGGGTTTTTTTTTGCAGGCTCAATAATAGATATAAGGTAGAGTTGTGCTTATTCTTTACTGGACCTGAACACAAAACAAGTTATTTGCACATTCTTGTCTTTTTTGGTTGTTCTTTTGCTTTTTTGGTAAAAGGTGGATGGCTGTACAACAATTCTCAACTAAATTTAAAAATAAATACTTTACATAATAGAAGTCCAAATAATAATTAAAGAACATATCTGCCAATATGTCCAAAATTTCTCCCACAGATCCATCCCAGTAATAATAATGATAACACTAACAAACTCACTGAGCTGCTGCTGTCGTCTTTTCAGCTTGGTTTTTGCATCACTTAAAAGCTTGCGCCTCTGAAATTCACCGTGGTAATTTTGTTCAGCTTCCCCTGCATGAGTGCTATAGGGACATTGCACTACATTTCAATTTGATTAATTTCTCTTACAAACAGCCACACTGCAACTTGCTCAGAAATAGAATCAGATGGCTTCAGAAACACAAGACACTGCCCTTCCCCCAGTGCTGAAATGTTCTTTTTTCTTTCTCTGTTTTGCTTTTCTTAGCAGCAGGTGGCTCCTCTGGGACAGTCTATCCCATTCAGGGTAGTTTTCTGGCACTGGATTATTTGAAATACTTTCTGATATCCATTCGCATTTTTAACTCTTTCACCTCCTCCCACGAACAATCGCAACCTACCCAAACACCACACAGTGAGATGGCCAGTAGCCGCTTACAGAGCTACAGTAACAGGAGATGTAAACGTAGCGATTAGCCAATGAATATGCTTTGTGACTTGAAAGAAAACCACACCTGTGTAGTTCAGCTCTGCCTGGACCCTACTATTTAGAAGGGGGTGTTGTGGTAAACGTCTGTCCCAAATCTGAACCTTAGCGTCCACAATCTGGGTGCTTACAATGAACTCCCCCAAGCTCACTACCAGCTTGGATCTTATCTCGCTGCCACCAGCCGAAGTTTTCCAGGGTTTCGGCCCCCTCGGGTTCCCCAAACCTTTCCTTGGGGGACCCCTCCAAGACCCAGAGCCCCTGGGTCTCCTCTATCTCATCCCCCAGCTTCCCCCCCTTTCCTGGGTTAGCCGGTGCGATGCTGTCCTATTCCCTTTGAATACAACCAGAGAGGCAATCTAGCTTCCCCGAGGCTATGCATTCAAACCTAGTCAGCTCACACAAGAGATTCACCCCTCCCTTTGTCCCGTAGCCTTTTCCCGCCCTGGGACAATAGGAAAGTAAGACACAGAGCTTGGGCTTTTCCCTCCCCCCCTAGCCTGTCACAGATGTAACAGAGCTCCGGGCACAGAAATTCCTCTCCCCTCTGCCTCACTAGGAAAAGAAACTCCCACAAGTTTTAAAAAGAAACTTTATATAAAAAGAAAGAAAATACAGAATAATAATACTGCATTAAGAAACTCAATACAGGAATATGGCTTATAAGAAAATAGGAATAAACAGTCTGATTTAAAAGATAGCCCAATTAAACCAGTCCAGCAAATCAACACCCATGTAAATACAAATCAAAGCACATCACAGCCGATTACCTTGGTTCCTTTATACTCACACTTGATAGTAGCATATTTGAAAGAAGATGGAGTTAGAAGGAAAGCTTGTTTACTCACAGCCGAGGAAAACAAAAAAGACCCCGAGTTTCCAGTTCCCTCCCAGACTCTTAAAAAAATCCAGGTCTCTGATTGGTCAGGTGTTTGGTCAGGTGTTTGGTTCCCCCTTTTGTCACCCTTTACAGGTAAAAGAAAATTAACCCTTACCTATCTACTTATGACAGGTGTGCATTAGGATTTATGGCATTTACAAGGCAACTTTAATACTTAACATCTCAGCAATTGTTTGACCACTTTGGAGGCTCTCGTGGCTGCAAAACAATCAGCTGGTGGCCATATTTGAGAAATGCTGTTCTGGAGTCTAAACTAACAAGGTCTCCCCTTCCCTTACTTCCCCAGCATGTGGCTGAGACTCCTTCTCATAAGATCTCGCCCTCTCAGCTGCAGAGAGAAGCCTGACAATGTGTCCCTGAGTTTAAAGGTTCAGAAGCAGAAGGTATATACAAAGAATCCACAGTTTAAATGACACACACTTATTGCTTGAGGGCCCCACTGCCCGATTTTGAGATCTTGGCCAGGCTGATGAACGGGGACATGATTCATTCAAGTAGGTATGAGTTGTATCAGTGTCATTTCTAGGAGGCTTATTTTGAGCTCCCTTCCAGTGCAGTCCCTTTTCCCGTCACATACACCTCAGGTTTGCTACAGATCCACCGCCTTTCCATGTAGCACCGTGAGCTGCTGACCCCTTTCTCGTCATTCAGATATGCGCAGTCACCGCCTCCTCTTATCCGAAACCTGCAACACAGAAGCCAGAGAGATGCAGTCAGGCAGAGCCTGGGTATTTCACACCAGTCACAGCCAGGGGAGCCATTCTCCACAGTGCAGGCCTGAGTGCAGAGCAGCTACTCTCACAGCCCCTTGGGAGCAGAGCTCAGGACAGTGGGGGCTTTGCAGAACCGCTGACTATTAGTGACCCTCTATGCTGAGCAGCCCCCATGGGTGCTGGAGAATGGAAAGTCCTCAGCGGGATGGAGAGAATTTGTGAGACTGATTTTCAAAAGGGACCAACCAGTCCTCTAACAAGAGGGGCAGACCCTCAGCAGAACCAGACAACTGAGCAGGGAAAGTGGGAGGCAGAAGGGATCTTGCCTCCTTGAAACTCTCTGAGCAGAATCAAGATGAGACTGAAAGAAGAAATTGCATTCAGGGGTTTCCTCTTCCATTGATCTATAAAACTCTTGAGCTTTCCATTGGGGATGGGGGAAAAGAGAGTGTGTTTGAGAAGTTCCTTTGCGAAAGCAGGAGTTCCGTGTTTGTAACCGTCACATGACTCTCCCAGAGTTACTCTGGAGTGGAGGGTGGAGCTCTAGGGACAGCATAGCCTCTAGGGAGGTTTGGGAGGGTTCAGCACTGGTTCGGGGTCCTACAGCAGCTGGACTGCAGGGTCCCACATCCTAAGGAGGGTACCAGACAGGGAGTCTGTACCACAGCAGTGTGCCACAGAGGCCTGAACTAGAGACAGTGTCTGGTAGCTATTCAGGCCCAGTGGAGCTGGAAGCAGGGAGGATCCAAAGGTTGGGTCTAATATAGCAGAATGGGGACTGGCCTTGGGGAGCACAGCGCCATAACAGCCTGATTTTTCAAAGTACTGAAGTAACCCGGACCAGAGAAGTTGGGGGGTCTCCATCCTCCTCTAGTGGCTGGCCTGTGTAAGAGTTTTATCAATCAGGAGGGGTTTTCAGTTAAAGAAGTGGATTCTTTAGCTCCAGTGACGGGGGTGGTGTGTCTCAGATGAGGGCTGGGGAAGAACAGCGAGTGTCCCAGCTGAAATCCCAGCACACTGCAAGGGCACCTCTGGCTGTGGCTGGCTCCCATTGGTCTCTAATACACGCAGTATGCGAACAGACTAGGGTTGTGTCTGGTTGTTTCACTACCACTCAATGGTGGATCCAGCTGAACTCAAAACTGCTCAGACACCAGAATCCCCAAGCCCAGGGAATTAGTACAGAGGGTGAGACAGACTCACAGGTCGTTGAATTCGGTGCTGTTGGTCCATTTCCAGGGCTGCCCCTGCTCCCTCCGGAGGCCGATCCAGTGGTCATGGATATCCTTATGGCGCACCAGGAACATCTTAAAGAAAGCCGAGGGACAGCATGGATCAGCCCCAGATCTGGTGCTTTCCCCGCCCCCCCTTCAGGGATCTGAATTGCAGAGAATCCCAGTCACACACTGAAGGGGCTCAATTTATTTTCAGAAGGAAACTGGATTTCCCCCTCCCTCTTGCAAAGCACAAGATCACCCAGGCTGTATTAACCCTCCCTGCCCCTGTGCTCCCAGTCACCTGCACCACAAGTTCCCCTGGTCTGGGGGCAGCTGCTGGGTCTCTTCTCACCGAGTAGTTGTCGCTCACCACAGCAAGGTAGGAGGTGGGAGCAAGTCAAGCCGAAGTGGGAGGGGTCAATGTGAGAGGATCCCCCCCACCCCATCCTCAGCTGGCTGCTCCTTTCCCATCCCCAAAGCAGGAGCGCTGCCTGTGTTCAGTCCCACTCCAGCAGCCAGCAGATGCCTGAGCCAGCCCTGCCTTAGACAGGGGCTGTCTCCTTATTTGGGGAGGGGGCAGCTGAGAATGAGCAATCCCTGTGATCACACACAGACACTTGGGCCCTGGGCCCAGCGTTTAGCGGCTGGAAGTCCATTCGCTCTGGCCTCTCAGCACGAGAGGGCTCAGAGCTGCTCCTTGTCCCACAGGGGCAGAGCCCACATCCTACTGCAGCAGCTGCTGTGCCAAGGACAGTGTATCGCAATTAGAGAGTCGCTCACCAACTCCTGCTCACTGTCGATCCCAGCCAGGGAGGCACCAAAGGAGGAGCAGTGTCTCTCAATGTAGGTCCAGTTCCCTTCAGTCTCGGAGAAATAGTAGCATTTCCCTCGGTACCCGATCCAGCCGTCCGGGCATGTGGGCCCAGCAGAGGGCCACCGATCAGCTGATGAAAGCTTAGATGCCAGCACTGAGAATGAGAAAGTAACATGTGGAGTAAGAGCTGCATTTAGAATTGGGCATTTGACTAGTACAAAAATAATCGGTCAATTCACCAGTCAAATGTGTCAAAAAATGGTCAAATATTTTAAATACCATTTTATCAGAACAGTAACAAACAAGAACAAGAGTTCATTGTCTCCAGTAGGTTTAGCTTTAGATAGATACTTACGCCTAATTAAAAAAAGAAAAAAAAACTACTTAAATGACTTATTTTAACTCAGATCATAAAGCAAAACAATGAAACCAAGTTCTGAAAAACACACACACACAATCAAAAAGGCAGGTGGACTCCTACCCCCAGAGTTCTTGCTGGAGTATTTGATACTGTGACTGCAGCCAAACAGGCAGTCAATTGACCGACATGCCACGCCTACTGGGATCATGAGCCTGGGCCTGTCCACTGCAATCAGACGCAGGTTGATGGAGACGTTTGTCACAGTAAATTTGCCTGGCAGGGAGGATTCCAGGGACACTCCCAGCCTGAGAGGGACTAACACAGCTCAGAGCATTTCATCCCAGGCACAAGATCAACTGCTAGATGTTTAACCTAGCAACAAACAGCAAGTGAATAACAGAAGAATGTGCAGTAACTTTCACCCAAGGACATGAAAGCCACAAGGTGGCATCAGAAATCACAGCAACAGGAAGTGACCAGTTACCTTGTCAGCCAGGAATGATGTAACTTAATTCACCTCCTACCTGCAGACTTTTCTTTCCCTAAATACAGCAGCAAGAAAGACACTTGCTGGAAGCCCTCACACAATGTAACCCTTTCAGTGCCAGGAAAGAACAGCAGTGAGCTCACCCATAATTGACACCCAAGAGATATTTGAAAGGCCTGACTAGTTCAAAGGAGTCTGACTCAAACCCCTCCAGACATTTTTGAGCATATCACCTTTTTTTCCACCACAGTAACTGGGTAAGTGGTTTTAAAGTCTTCTCATGTGGCTGGCGCTCAGCGAGGAACAGACACTAAGTCTGGAAGAGTCAGGAAACCAGGCCACTGTCATCAAAGAAAGAGCATGCGCTCATCTCACTCACAAGCCATATCTTGCCCTGTAGATTTAACTGTGCAGTGCACAGTAGCCCACACCCCTCCCCTACAGAACTGAGCAGAGAAGTCAGTGACTAACAGCTGATGGCACAGGCTGTCTCTACCATCCATCTCCAGGTCAGATGCCACATGTTTTGCAGAGCTCCCTGCACCTGTAGGGGTGTAACCAACCCCAAGCTCACAGATCCCACCTTACACAGTGACAGCCAGTGCTACCCATTGCAACAGCCTGCCATTGCAGCAGGAGCCAGCATTCAGGGCCCATCTGTATCAGAGCAATTTGCACCACTATAATCACAGTGATGCAGTTCCATCAGGGCAAACACCTCCTGGAGATGCGCTGGAGCACAGGGCCGGCGCTTCCATTTAGGCGACCTAGGCGGTCGCCTAGGGTGCCAAGATTTGGGGGGGCAGCATTTTGCCGGCCTTGGCGGCAATTCAGAGGCAGGGGGTCCTTTCACACGCCGGGTCTTCGGCGGCAATTCTGTGGCGGGTCCTTCACACTCCGGGACCCGCCGCCGAAGTGCCTCAAAGACCGGGAGCGCGGAAGGACTCCCCTACCACAGAATTGCCACCAACGACCAGGAACGCGGAAGGACCCTTGCCTAGGGCGCCAAAACCCCTGGAGCCGCTCCTGCTGGAGCAGTGTGGCTCACTCTGGTAACTCCTGCAGTGAACTGCACCCAGGCAAGCTCCTTTGTGCACCAGGGCAGTGCGTCTATTTTGGGTTTGCACCAATTCAACTGCCCGGATGTCATGACGTCGGCACAGACTACTCCTAATGCAGACAGACCTGGATTCAATCCCCTCTGCCAGCTGCTAAACCCTCCTGGGGCCCAGTGACCAGATCCCAGAGCAACAGATAAATCCCACCCCCCCTGATCATCTTACAACCCCCCCTGCCCCAGACTACTGGCAGATACAGCAGGGTTCATGTTCACAACAAACACATGCCCTCTGCACTAGAACGTGCTGGCTGTGCAGCCCAGGGGAGTGAATGGTGTCCAGGGACCCTTCATGGCCAAGATCAGCAATTGGTGGGTTTCTATGCTGCGTTGATGGAGGGGTCTAGACTGAATTCTATGGCTCATTTCAATAACACGGCAGCACCTGCCACCCAGCCACGGGCATGACCTGAAGATGCAGGAAGGCCAGGCTGGTAACCTCAAAGCAACATAGTGCAGGCAAAGGGCTCATTGCTGCTCTGCGCCCTGTCCCATGGGACACCCTGGTAAGTGACGGCTTCATGGCACGTGCTAAAGGTCACTTGGACCCAAAGTGCTCAGAGCTGGGCCGGGGGGAGCTAACGTCAGTCAGATCGTCCGACACAGAGAGTGCTCAGGTGCAGGGGTCTGGGAGGGAGCAGGAGGAGGGTCGTGGAGGAACATCCCCCAGGAATCCTCTGTCTCAAGGGCAGAAGCTAGACAGACCAGGAAGAGAGAGTCACGGTGGTAGGTCCCAGCGGAATGGGATTCACAGAGATCGTGGAGGGAAGGGGAGGGAAAGGGAGCAGGGCGGAAGCTGGGAACTCACCTGCCACAGCAATGATGGCAGCGATCAAAGCAGATGATACAACTATCAGTGCAACCACAACTGGACCGGTTTGACTTTTCATGCAGTTATGACGAGGTTCTGAAACACAAAGACCCGTCAGGCCGGCTACGAGGACACGTCTCACCGACAGCACCAGGGCTGGAGCTGCCCTAGAACATGCCCAGTTCTGTCGATTGCTCCTTCCATCAGACGCTCTGGGAGAGGAGCCTGAAGGCTCAGGCAGGCTGGGGCTGGCAGAACAGTCCCTCCTTCCCCTCAGCCCAGAGCCCTCCCTGGTGAGCTCAGGGGCACAGAGACAAGGACCCATAAGTTCTGGTTGCAGGACCTCAAGCTGCCTCCCCCTCCCCCCCCGTGCCCCCTGCCGAGCGCTGGCTGGGCCCACACTGCCGAGTGCACCTGTTCCCTCACATTGGGGTCTCGCACTGGCCACACACAGCGGAAGGGGGGAGAACAAACCAGACAGAGATGGGCCAGGGCTGTCACAGGGGGTCTGACACACCCAGCCCAAAAGGCCCTGCACAGATCCATGGCCACCACTGTGTGCGCCAGGCAGCAGCTGTGAGCCAGGGATCGGTGCCCTGAGCGCCCCCGGGGGAGATCCAGTCCCTGTTACCCACAGACAGGAGGTTGCTGGGCACTGGCGGCTGCCACTGAGAACATGGGCCCACGTGGGGCAGCCTCAGGGTCTCTCTCCAGCCTGGTCCCAGGCAGCAACACCCCATTACCTGGCTCCCCACCAGCCTCCAGGTCTCCATTGCCATCAACACGCAACTCCTGCAGCCGCACTTCACTCTCAGCAGCCCCAGTTGCTGGCCCCATTGTCGCTCAGCGACACTCAGGCTAGAGACGCTGTTACAGGCGCTGGGCTGAGGTTGGCTCCTCTGTCTGACGGTCTGATCCAGCAGCAGCGAAGCTGAGTCGGGGTGGAGGTCCTGGCCCTGGTCTCCTCCCTGTTCCAGACTCTGCAGCTGATCTGAAAGTCAAGACGGACCGAGCAGGACAGGTGTGTGTGGGGGGTGATTTGTGGTTTCTCATTCCCTGCCCAGCAGCCCAACGCTCTCCCAGAGCTGATGCCACAATGATTACATAAGATAAGAATGGCCAGACTGGGTCAGACCAAAGGTCCAGCTAGCCCAATATCCCATCTTCCAGCAGTGGCCAGTGCCAGGTGCCCCAGAGGGAATGAACAGAACAGGGAATCATCAAGTGATCCATCCCCTGTTGCCCATTCCCAGCTTCTTGCAAACAGAGACTGGGGACACCATCCCTGCCCAACCTGGCTAAGAGCCATTGATGGACCTGTACTCCATGAATTTATTTAGTTCCTTTTTTAAACCCTGTTATAGTCTTGGCCTTCACAACATCCTCTGGCAAGGAGTTCCACAGGTTGACTGGGCATTGTGTGAAGAAATACTTTTGTTTGTTTTAAACCTGCCTATTAATTTCATTGGGTGACCCCGGTTCTTATGTTATGAGAAGGAGTAAACAACAACACTTCCTTATTTACTTTCTCCACACCAATCATGATTTTTATAGACCTCTATCATATCCCCCGTTAGTTGTCTCTTCGCCAAGCTGAAGAGTCACAATCTTATTAATCTCTCTTCATAGGGAAGCCGTTCCAGATCTCTAATAATTTTTGTTGACCTTTTTTGAATTTTTTAGAATTCTAATAGACTTTTTTGAGATGGGACGAACACATCTGCACACAGAATTCAAGGTGTAGGCGCACCATGGATTTATATAGAGGCAATATGATATTTTCTGTCTTATTATCTATCCCTTTCTTAACGATTCCCATCATTGTGTTTGCTTTTTTGATTGCACATTGAGTGGATGTTTTCAGAGAACTATCCACAACCTTGAACCCCACTGGCCCCTCCAACCCCAAAGGCCTTCAGAGATCTGATCTGCTGTGGAACCCACCCATCAGCATCTACCTCTCCCATGACAAAGTTGGAATTTTCTGTAATTGTTATGAATCCTACGTCTACCTCAGTTTCCCTCTGTACTCAAACCTATTACCCAGTGGAGGGAAAGGGGTTAAGTCTTCTCTTGGGGGCACTACTGCACATAAGGTGTGGATGTCACCTTGATGTCTGGGCTGTAGCAAACAGGGTCATTAAGGAATTGGTTGAAACGGACCCAGAACAACAAAGGGCCCAAAGAGACAATGGAAAAACCCCACTGACCAAAACACTGACACCTAAAAACCAAGGACCACAAGGAGGTTTTCCTCTCACCTCTCAGCAGGGAACCTGAGCGCAGACCAGCTTGAGGACAAAAGGATTGAGACCTAATCAGCAGAGGAGAAAGTGTGAGCTCCTGGAGCAAGCTGGCTGCTCTCTCCCGCCACTCGCAAAGGAGTCAGAGCCTGAGATGGAACCCACTATAGCTTGGCCACTGGTTTACTCTGGTCCCACCTTTCTGTGGCTCTGCTAAGCTAAGAACTTCGCTATGTGCCAGACGAACAACAGACCTAGCTGTTTTGAAAATGCTGCTTCAGTCACTGCAAATACTGGCTGAGTGCACTGATCCCTGAAGCCAGTAAAAGTCTCTGAGCAGGAGTCTATGTTAGTGTGAACCAGAAGGGCTGAATCCCAGGGGCTCAGGCTAGGAGGCAGTGAGGCCCACTCTGAAGGGCACCCTCCAAGAGCCTGGGTAAAAACTGGGGTGCAGCCAGGGCCAGTGCAACCATTTAGGTGGACTATGCAGTTACCTAGGTCGCCAAGATTTGGGGACACCAAAAAGCAGCACACCCCCCCCCCCCAATTGTTTTTTAAGTGGTTGAGTGGTCCGCTGCTGCTGGGATGGAGAGGGACCAGGAGTCCACTGCGCAGTGCCTGCTTCACTTCTCTCCCCTCCCAGGCTTGCAGGCCAATCAGCTGTTTCTCCTCCCAGGTTTCAGGCACCAATCAGCTGTTTGGCCGGCAAGCCTGGGAGGAGAATTAGAGCAGGACAGCATGCTCGGGGAGGACGCAGAGCAGAGGTGAGCTGGGGCGGGGAGCTACCACTGGGGCGGAGGGCACACTTCGGGGGGGACGGGGAGCTGCTGCAGGGCTGGGAACAAGGTGGAAGATTGCTTAGGGCTGGAAACTTCCTTGCACCAGCCCTGGATGCAGCTCTCATCCTGTGGATTTGTGACACCACCTCTCTCATGCAGGGCCATCCCTAGGCATACACAGCATACAGCAGCTGAGTGGGGGACAAAATTGCCCCAAATTTCACGGTGCCCATGGCAGCTGCGTGCTGCATACGCGGCAGCAACAGCCCTGACGACCAGCCCTATTCCCTGGCCACATCCCACCCCCCACGGCTGCGCCCACTGCAGGGGTTAGGGCCGTCCCTGGGGGGGGGGGGGGGCCAACTTCCCTCGCACCCCATCTCTTACCCTCCCCCTCTGTTCTGCCCCATTCCACTCTTCCCCAGCGACCCACACTCACTGGCAGCAGCGGGAAGCGGAGCAGCCCGGCCCCAGCCCGCTCCACTTCGCCGGCACAGCCCGCTTAGCGTCCCTCCCTCCAGAAGAAGGGAAGAAAACGGACACAAGGCTACCACGGCGTTCCTGGTGCCTGGAGCCTCCCGGGCTGTTGGGACCCAGTTCAGAGCGGCATTAGACGCTTTTGCCATTCAGTTTCAAAGGCAAAGAAACAGAGTCTGCCCTGGTAGCCAGGGAAAACGGGGACGAACTTTCCAGTACGAGGAAACATCATTTTCCTCCCACCCCAAAACCATCCGCTCTTCTGATGTGTTCCCCGGCAGCGGAGTTCTTGTCTCGGAGGCAACTTCAGCGTCCTGCAGTTTAACCGCTTATTTTGCCCCTCAACTCCCACCCAATCAGCGCCAGCCTCCCTCCCCAATACCACCCGCCCGCCCCCTCCCCCATCCGATCAGCGCACAGCCCCACCCGCACCCTCGACGATCCTCTCCCCACCAGATTCAGCGACACACCCCGCTGCCCCCTACCCCAGCCCGATCAGCGCACAGCCCCCACCCGCTACCCCGCCCGACCCCTCCCCACCCGATTCAGCGGCACAGCCCCACCCGCTACACCCCACCCTGGTCACGACAGCCCCCTCCCAATATGATCTCGGTTCCCCAGTGTGATCAATGCACAACCCAACTCGCCCTCGTCCCCGTTCCGTGCACAACGCCAGCCCCTCCTCACTTGCTAGAGCGGAGACCGCACCCGATCGTTCCGCGGGAGACCGGCTCGCAGCTCGCCAGGGCTCGTGTCCCCGGGGACCAGAAGCCCTCCGGAGGAGCAGAGCTCTCGCAGCCCATGAGTTCTGCAGCACAACGCACGCCGCTTCCCTGAACTGCCCTTTTTATATACGCTCCGCCACTGTAACTTTTCTGTCAGTCACGAAAGCGAAAAAAACCCCGTAGCTCTCGAATTCGCACTTCGCAGAGGACAGCCTGCAGTCTCCGCCTAGCGGGGTTTGCCTCCCCACCCACGCCCAGCCCCCGCCTGCCCATCCAGCAACGTGCTTGGGAGCCGGCCCATGAAGGGGCAGCAGGCCTGGACGTGAGGCAGGGCCGCTCAGAGACAGGGCAACTGGGGCAATTTTGCCCCGGGCTCCGCAGGGCCCCCAACAGAACAGCTGAGGCCCCCGCCTCGTCCTGGAGCCTCAGGGTATCAAACAGCGTTTCCCGACTTACGCTGCGGCCCGGCCCGGCCCGGCCCCACCCCGCTCCCAGCCGCGTGGTGGGTGAGCTCCCTCTGCTCAGAGTGGCTCTCAAGCCCCACCTCCGACCATGCGTCTGGAGCGATGGGGGGCTTGGCTCAGGTCCCGCAGCTGTTCCGGGAGGCCCTGAGCTCCGGGTGTGGGGGCTGGGGGGATCCGTTGGTGTTTGGCTAAGGGAGAGAGTGTGGACAGCAGGGCACAGGCCATGGAGCAGAGGTGGGGGGGCGGTCAGGGGGAGAGAATGGGGAGTGGGATTGTGGGCGTTCTGGCGGGGGGGTGATAGGGGTCGGGCAGTCAGGGGATAGCGGGTGGGGTCCTGCGGTGTGGTTGGGGAGTCCTTGGGGCGGTTGAGGGGGCAAGCGAGCAGGATGGGTCAGGGTGCTGAGGGGGGCAGGCGCTTGTGGGTCAAGACGTGGGTGGGGTCAGATAGGGGCAGGGCCAGGCTGTTTGGGAGCACAGCTTCCCTACCTGAAATCATTCAGCCAGTTTGAGGCTTGCAGAAGAGCCAAAGCTGTTAGCTTTCATTAGGGCGGGGGTACGTCCCTTTACTCTCTCAAATGCAAATTATGGTCTACATTAATTTCAGTGTCACAGGGAGATTCATGTCAGGGGAGGGTAGCTTCCTTTAAAATTAGGCTACTTGGGAGGGAATTCACATGAGCAAGCATATACCTTTCCCCAACCCTACCAAGGGAGACTCCCCCCGCATTCCTGAGGCTAAAGAGGGGTTAATTCAGTGTTCCTCAAACTTTTTTCCTTGGTTGACCCTTTCACATAGCAAACTCTCGTGTGCTCCCTCCCTTATAATATGAAAACAATTTATATATTAAACATTATTCTAAATGCTGGAAGCAAAGTGAGGTTTGAGGTGGAGGCTGGACAGCTCACGACCCTCAGTAATACCTCAATGATCCCCTGAGGGGTCCTGACCTCCAGTTTTGAGAACCCCTGGGGTTAATAATTTTAGCACCCAGTCTCCAGTCACATGGCATGTGCTATTTTTGAGCATTTCAGTTTTGACAACCATAGGCTTACCAGATCTGGAAAAAGCTCAATGCCTCAGTTAGTGGAGTATGTACATAAGCTTATACTAAAGACAAACCCAACAGTTAACAGTCTAAAGTTTGTGAGCACCTCATGGAGCCAGTCCTCTAGAAGCTAGTAAATGCACGGAGGTTAAGTCATAATGGCTGTTAGCCAGGATGGGTAAGGAATGTGGTCCCTAGCCTCCTTTTGTTTTGGTTCCCCAGGGGAGTTTGGGAAAAGATGGATGGCAAGGAGAGCTACCTGTTTAGGTTCACTTCTCTGGGGCACTTGGAATGGCCATGTCGTAGATAGGATTACTGGGCTGGATGACCTTTGGTTGACCAGGATGGCTTGTTCTTTGTTCTAACCTAAATGAACCCAAGTTATGGAGACAGATGACAGTCCAAGGGCCAGAGAGTATCAGAAACCTGAAAAATCTCTGCCTGGATGGCTCGGTGTTTGGTTATACAAGCTGAGGTGGTTCAAAAGTTTGGATTTTTTTTTTAGACAGAATTTTATTTTTTCTCTTAAAATAATCAAATACAAGCAAGCACAAATATTTGGCACAGCACTCTGGAAACCTCAAACCATGTTTAGGTTTGGCAGACTAATTTCAGGCTTTTCAATTAAAAAATCCACAACAAATTTTGAAGGAAAGCAGAAATTGTCTGATTTTTTTCTGCTTTTTAAAAACCCCTAGTTTTCGATCCAGAAAAAATTTTGATGGAAAATATTTGTCCAACCCTTTTAATGAGCTTTAGTGCCTTTTAGCAGTAGCTGATGTTGAGAACCAGTGATAAAGAAAGAAGTTTTCTCAAAACTGGGTTTGTGCTGAGATGCGGAAGGTTTATTTTTCCCAGGGGCGCCCGTGGGGTGGGGGGAGCAAGTGGGGCAATTTGCCCTGGGCCCTGCAAGGACCCCCAGGAGAATATATATTGCAATTTCTTTTTATAGAAGGGGCCCCCAAAATTTCTTTGCCCCAGGCGCCCTGAATTCTCTGGGCGGCCCTGCGTGAGGGCGAGGACATGGGTGGGTGAACATGAGTGGGTACAGGTGTTCTCTGACACAGTTTGGAGGTGGAATGACGGGTTGTTCTCCAGCTGGCTCAGGTGCAGTTTTTCCTCAGGGGAGAAGTCAGGTTAGATTCACAGGGTGTTGGGAAGATAAATTCATCCAAAGATTGTGAGATGCTCCCGTACGACAGTGATGGTGTGTGTGTGGGGTGGGGGGGGGGGACATAAGTGCCATAGAGCGATGTACAGCTTTGTCTTCACAATCCCCACCCTACCTGGCCTCGCTCATTCACTATCAGTGTTGACTTGCCTCCAATCAGCCAATGACGTCAGCCTCCATTTCCCACCAAGCCCTTTCCTGCTTTCTGCCACGCAGCCCCTGACACCTGGGAGGAGCTCCCCTTCAAAGCCGTCACGTTGGCCTCTTCCTAATCACCCTCAAAAACTCTCCTGTGCTGGAAAACCTGAAACCAACTCGACACTGGTTTGGTTACTGGTGTGTTGAGACCACAGCTTCTATAGAAATCCATGGTACACCCCCGTCTTGAATACTGTGTGCGGTGGTCACCCCATCTCAAAATAGATATTGTGGAATTAGAAAAGATTCAGAAAAGGGCAACAAAAATGATTATGAGTCTGGAGCGACTTCCCTCTGAGGAGAGATTAATAAGACTTTTCAGCTCGGAAAAGAGACACCTAAGGGGCAGGGTTATGATAGAGGTATATGAAATCATGATGCACGTGGAGAAAGTAGATAAGGACCTGTTATTTACTCCTTCTCATAACACAAGAATTAAGGGTCACCAAATGAAATTAAGAGGCAGCAGGTATAAACGGAGAAAAGAAGTATTTCTTCCCATAACACAGTCAACTTGTGGAACTCCTTGCTAGAGGATGATGTGAAGGCCAAGACACTAATAGGGTTCAAAAAAGAACTAAGTAAGTTCATGGAGGACAGGTCCATCAATGGCAATTAGCCAGGATGGGCAGGGATGGTGTCCCTAGCCTCTGTTTGCCAGAAGCTGGGAATGAGGGACAGGGGGTGGATCACTTGATTTCCTGTTCTGATCATTCCCTCTGGGGCACCTGGCACTGGCTACTGTCAGAAGACAGGTCACTGGGCTAGGTGGACCTTTAGTTCTTATCACGCTGACAAATACAACTTTGTTGTTTCCCTGTGCGTCCCCCCCAAATGTTTTCTCTTGTCTTATTCTCAAATTGTCAATCCCTTGAGGCAGGGACCATCCCTTTGTTCAGTGTTTGTACGGTGCTGGGTCCTGGTTCATGACAGGGCGCTGAAGCACTTCGCTTACACAGATTATACAGGGATAGATAGATATAGGGATGACTACCTAGATAGTTAGGCTGGTATCTATTTAACACTCATTTCTTGTATAAGTCTCAGTGTTAGTTTTTTCTTGGATTGCTTCTAAGATGTTATGGCAGCATGTTTAGAGGATGGGCACTTTCAAGTTCTAATATCAGGTTTTTTGCTAGCTACTTTTTCTCACATCAAAAACACCCAGCACACAGTTAGCTTTAAAATACAATTGATTTATACACATTAAAAAGGGCTAAGTATTCACAGGTATTAAACAGCATTCAAGAGTATATACAACAGCACAGGAGGAAACACTTGAAAGAAAAATAAAAAACAATATACGTCTATTGTAGACAGTAGTGGTAGCCGTGTCGGTCCCAGGATATTAGAGAGACGAGGTGGGTGAGGTGATCGATCACTTTTATAGGACCTGAAGCAGAGCTCTGTGTGGCTCGAAAGCTCGTCTCCCTCGCTCCAACAGACGCTGGGCCGATAAGAGATTCCCTCACCCACCTTGTGTCTCTGTGGTAACACACACTTTATCCATTTCTGACACTAAGAAGGTGCTTTACCTCGCCCTTCTTTCCAAATCCTCACAGATTATTTGTTGTTCAGTCACATTTACATGGGCAGTCACCAGAGACACATTAGGTCCCCAATCCAGCAAACACCTAAGCAAGGGCTTAGCCTGTCTACCGAGGGCATGTCTACACTTAAAAACACTGCATCAATTCAGCCACACAAATGCAGCAACGTCATTATAGCACTTCAGTGAAGACGCTCTGGGAGAGATCTCTCCTGTCAGTGTAATTATTCCCTCTCCCCAAAAGGCAGTAGCTGGGTCGCCGGCCAGCAGGGGGAGCTCTCTTCCTGACATAGCACTGTCTACATGGGAGATTAGGTCCGTATAAGGGCATCACCGGTGAATTTTTCACACCCCCCGAGTTACACCGATATTAAGCCGTAGTGTAAACCCAACCTCCGAGTCGTCCCATTGAAATGGAATTATTCACAGCAGTAATTAAAGTTAAACACGTGAATAAGTGTTTCCAGGGCCAAGATTAAGGCCAAAGCTCCTGAGAGGCACAGATGCAAGAAGAGAAGAGCTGTGCGAAAACTGGACACAGCTTGGCACCTGGCCCAAACAATGCATCATGAAAAATAAACTCAGCTTTTTATACAGTAGCAGAGCTGGTGAAAAATGGCTCTACACTGACAATGCAACTTGTAATTAAAACTGCCGCTTTTGATTATATTGTTCATATTTTGAAAAATGTCCCTTTTCAAAAAAATATTTTGGATTTCTCTGCCCACTTGAGAGAGAACATGGAGTTTTCCCCACCAAAACTAAACAAAAATGTGATAATTAAAAACATTTACAAATAAGTTTGAAGAATATTAGAGGGGGTGGGGGGATGGAAGTGGTTCTAAATATTAATAAATATGTCTATGTATATGCATGATAAATATATGTGCTACTGAAACATTTACAAACAATGGCTCTCGTAAGCACTGAGGTCACATTGCCTAGAGAAACTCCCAGGCCCACAGGGCTGACATTCTCAAAGGCACAAACCACCCAAGGGTGGGAATGTAACATACAACACGGCGTGACTGGCACGGGTTGGTTAGTTGCATGTGTTTCTATGGCTGACAAATTGTTCTTTTTTGAGGTGGGGAGGAGTTCTTCATCCATCCTCTCCCACTCTCATCCAGGGGGGCCAGGCAGGGGCGGCTCTAGCCATTTTGCCGCCCCAAGCACGGCGGCATGCCGCGGGGGGGGCGGGGGGGGGAGGCGCTCTGCCGGTCACCGGTCCCGTGGTTCCAGTGGACCTCCCACAGGCTTGCCTGCGGATGCTCCACCGAACCCGTGGGACCAGCGGATCCTCCGCAGGGATGCCTGCGGGAAGTCCACTGGAGCCACCTGCTGCCCTCCCGGTGACCGGCAGAGCGCCCCCTGCAGCATGCCGCTCCAAGCATGTGCTTGGCGTGCTGGGGGCTGGAGCCGCCACTGGGGCCAGGGCCCACCACTTTTTACTGGCCCTAAGTGTGAGCAACTGGATGAGGGGGGAGAGGGGCAAGCAGGAGGGTGGGGTCTTGGAGGCAAGGGGTGGTGTAAGGGTGGGGCAGTATAAGGGGGCAGGGAATGGGGCCACGTAAGGGGTCAGAGCCTCGAGGAGAAGGGGTGGCCCAGGGCAGGGCCACAGTTCAGGGGCCAGCAGCATCCCCTACGCACACTTTTAGGAAGCTTTTGCCCATCCTGCCCTCATCCCAAATAAATTTGTTACAGTAAGAAAAAACTTTGAATGACAAAGTATCAGAGGGGTAGCCGTGTTAGTCTGGATCTGTAAAAGCAGCAAAGAATCCTGTGGCACCTTATAGACCAACTGACGTTTTGGAGCATGAGCTTTCGTGGGTGAATACCCACTTCGTCGGATGCATCCGACGAAGTGGGTATTCACCCACGAAAGCTCATGCTCCAAAACTGTTAGTCTATAAGGTGCCACAGGACTCTTTGCTGCTTGAATGACAAGGAGACTCAGAGACCCACCACATAACCGCTAAAATCCTCACTTGCCCTTAGAGCTGGGCAAACAACTGAAGTTTCTGGTCACTGGCAATTCCAAAAAAATAAAAATAAAATAAGCAGAAAAAAATTGTTTTCAGGTTATAGACTCATAGACTTTAAGGTCAGAAGGGCCCATTATGATCATCTAGTCCAACCTCCTGCACAATGCAGACCACAGAATCTCACCCACCCACTTCAATAACAAACCCCTAACCTATGTCTGAGTTACTGAAGTCCTCAAATCGTGGTTTAAAGACCTCAAGGTGCAGAGAATCCTCCAGCAAGTGACCCATTGAACAGAACTAAATTTTTTTAAAATTTTTGATGAACCAAAAAGCTTAAAAAAAAAAAAAAAAGACATGGGAACATTTTGAGGGTTGTAACTTTGAATTTTTTAAATAAAACTGAAGGACATTTTTAAACAAAAAAATGCGTCAAACTGAAAAATCAAAACAGTTTGTTTGGAAAGTGTCTAAACAAAATGCTTTGACTTTTTAAGAACTGGGGGCAGGGTCTGGACATGAACAATTCAGCAGAACGAATATGAATTTGCAAAATGTTTCCGTGTTGCTGAATCTGCATTTTTCACCTAAAATAGGTTTAGATGAAAAGTTTCACTCAGTCTAGTCCCCACTATTGATGGGCATTGTAAGGAGGGATCATCTCTTCTAGCTGGTTCCCCAACCCACGTCTGTCTCCATCTAATGGGTCCCTCCCACCCACTCCGGTTTGGGGTTGCCAATTTTAATTGGATGTATTTCTGGAGATTTGATCATGACATAATCTTTCATTAAAAATTAATATTTAGTTCCTGCAGACTCCCGGTCAATCCTGGAGGATTGGCAACGCTACTCCAGTTCCCTGGGCTTGGCCCGTGTCCCCACCTAATGGATCCCTTTTTCTGGTTTCCTGGGTGAAGCGCCTGTTCTCCATTAGCAGGTCTCCCTCACCATTCTCCAGGGCTGGGTCTCGATTCCTGTTTCTGGTTCCCTGGTCCTGGTCCCCATCCCCATCACACACTGTGGTGAGCTCATATTCCTGTGAATCCTGCAGACTTCCAGGCTCCTGGGACCGATGAGTCAGCAGCTTACTGAAGAGGAGTCCTGGATAGGCAGACATTTTTTCTCTAGCTTTCTGAAACCCACGTTTGTATAGTAAGACTAGCAGCACTCCCACCGCTGCCGCCACCACCACTCCAAGCACCAGAAGAATCATGAGAAGATTCCAGGACACTGGCTCTGAAACAAAAGAGAGAAAGGCCCCATTACTAAGGGACTCATTTAAATCATCCCACTGCTGCCATGAGGATCCCAGAAGATGATGATATTCCAGGGATACAGTAAAACCCGAGTTTAGCCGTGCACCCATGGGCACCACTCAGAGCAGTAGGAATGAGATCTCCAGGCTCATTATCCCCATTGGCCAACATGACGGAGGGAGAAAGGTGAGCCTGGAAAAGCAGCCCCTGTTACAGAGTCTGGGAACCGGGATTTTTAAGATGCTCCAAGATGGGGTCCCTCAGATCTTAAGGTTAGAGGGGATGGTTATGATCATCGACTCCAGCATCTACTGAAGCGTGGGGAAGGGCTAGCCATGGTGGGAAGGGCGGGGTTTGAAGATGTATACATGAAAATGGGGGGTGGGTTTGCTAACACATGGTGGGGCTGATGGGTGAGGAGCATGATTGGCTTCTTTGCCTTGAGGAGGGGGCTCAACTTTTCAAAGTTTGGGGAACACTAATTTAGTCTGAGCCCTGGTATAACCCAAGCCAGAGAACGTCGCCTAGTGATTCCTGCACCCGGTCCAGTGATTTGTGGCACCGACTTGGCATTGAGAGGGATTTTATCATACGCTGAAATCTGGCTGCAGAAGGGAAAGGGAATTAGAAGTGGAAAGACCCAGAAGTGACTCTGGTTTTCTACTTGAAATAACCACCCGGGGCTGATTTTCCCCAGCCCAGCACCTGCAGCCATATACCCAGCGCCTAGTGAGTTCGGTGTGCAGGCAGGCTCCCAAATCCAGACAGTGGCACTTCACATCCACTTTGCCCTGGCATCAGGGACTGCCCTGAGCGCCCACCCTGCAAACACTTACGCACCTGAGCCCTCCCACTGTGATCCAAGGCTACTCCTGCGGATGGAGCTAAACACATGGCTAAAGCGTTTGCAGAGGTTCCAAAGAGCTGAGGCTCCATAAAGGGAACATTACTTCAGTTAGTCCAGTCCTGGGCTCATAAGAGGCTCCTGCCTGCCCTCTCCCTTCACAGCTGAGTCCCCCACCCAGTGGAATTCTCCAAGGAACTTCCCACTCAAGAGACCCTAGACACTGTGACCAGTGCCAGCGCTGTGTCCCTCTGGCCCAATCCCATGCTTCAGGGCATAGTCTGAACGCCACGGAGGTCAGGAGTTAATTCCCCACCTGCATTTACAGCATCGTAGAACTATGTTACAGCAGGTTCTTGCTTTCTCTGGAAGCATCAGATATTGTCCCCTGGGCTGGATCAGACAGGACAGCAGCCTGAAATGCCCTAGGGCATTGGCTTGAACTCAGACTGACTCTGTGGAAAACAGGCTACAACTCCCTTGTTTTAAAAAAATCAATTCCTAAGGAAGATTCTGGGTAAAATTTCCAAGTCACTTTGAGGCTTTTGAAAATTGTGCCCTTTAAAAATCAGTCCCAATCCCGGCAGCATCCACTCCTGTAAGCTGCGGAGTTCTGACCATTCCTGTAAGTTTGTGGTGTTTTTAATACAACAAGAAAAACAGGAAAGGGAAATATATGCTACATACATGCAAGTTGATCAAGTTAATGTTGTGATAGGAAACTTAACTTGTATGTCCTAACCATACAACATTAATGCTGCACTAATATTGTTTTAGCATCTAATTATTTTTAAATAGCAAAGAGAAGAAAATAATTTGCTTAACAACGATGCCATCTGGGCTTTGAGTTTCACCAATTCTTCACAGCGGAAAAAAGATGGGGGTTCTCCATTGTCTTATGCCTGGGTCTTAATTCTCAGAAGCGCCAAGTTTTCACTTGGCTCAGCAGAAGGGGATGGGAAAAGGGGGATCTAAGTCACCCTTCTGTTCCCCCCAAACTTGGGTTGGCTGGTGCCTGAAATTGCACCTGACATAACTTAGAGCACTGCTGAGGCTGCTCTAAGTTACACTGGCTGTAGTGGCAGCAGTTCTGAGCCAGCATTATGCACCACACCCTCTTCCCGATCACACCACATCCCCATTCTAAAGACTGGGAAGAGGCAGGTGACCTAGGGAGACACATCTGCTTTGTGCTACCTTGGAATTTCTAAGCTGCCCCTTTAGGGCAGTTGGCCTGAGGCCCAGGATCCAACTCCTTGTGCAGTGATGGGTGGGTGAGTGGAGAGCTCTGGGCCCCAGTCTAGCCTTACCCTGATCTTAGTGTCTGTCATTTACACTAGTGCCTGTAGGTCTGTTGGTATTTCATGCTCACTTTGCATCAGTGTAAAAGTGACACAAACAAAGTGCAAGGCAAAAGAGAGTCCAGCCCCCACACCTATCGCTTTAACTGGAAGTTTCAATTGCAACCAAAACTGTGGAGAGATTTAAAAAAAACAACAACAAAAAACAGAATCACAGGAGCTCTGGTAATCATCAAGTGATCCATCCCCTGTCACCCATTCCCAGCTTCTGGCAAACAGAGGCTATGACACCATTCCTGTCTAATAGCAATTAACAGGCCCATCCTCCATGGACTTATCTAGTTCTTTTTTGAACCCTGTTATAGTCTTGGCCTTCACAATATCCTCTGGCAAGGAGTTCCACGGGTTGACTGGGTGTTGTGTGAAGAAATATTTCCTTTTCTTTGTTTGAAACCTGCTGCCTATTAATTTCATTGGGTGACCCTTGGAGATCTTCATAGAAGATTAGGGTTGGAAGGGACCTCAGAAGGTCATCTAGCCTGACCCCCTGCTCAAAGCAGGGCCAATGTCCAGACAGATTTTTACCTTAGTTTCCTAAATGGCCCCCTCAAGGATTGAACTCACAACCCTGGGTTTAGCAGGCCAATGCTCAAACCACTAAGTTATCCCTCCTCCCCCTTGATCTTGTGTTATGAGAAGGAGTAAACAACACGTCCTTATCTACTTTCTCCACATCAGTCATGATCTTATAGACCTCTATCTTATCCCTCCTTAATCGTCTCTTTTCCAAACTGAAAAGTCTCAGTCTTATTAGTCTCTCCCCATACGAAATCTGTTCCATGTCCCTAATCATTTTTGTTGTCCTTTCCTGAACCTTTTCCAATTCCAATATATCTCCTTTGAGATGAGGCAACCAGATCTGCATGTGGTATTCAGGATGTGGATTTCTATACAGACACTATGACATTTTCTGTCCATTATCTATCCCTTTCCCAATGATTCCCAGCACTGTTTGGTTTTTGACTGCTGCTGTACACTGAGTGGATGTTTTCAGAGAACTATCCATGATGACTCCGAGATCTCTTCCTTGGAGTCACTGTGATGCAATGTTCCAGGTGACAAGGGAGGAGCTGAGAGAGGTCCAAGAGGCCTGGAGGGGGAATTTCACACACGCTGCAGTCAGGAAAGCGGAGAAAGTATTGCACCAGCAGGCTGAGGAGCTGAAGGCAGGCTATGACCTCATCAAAGCAATGAGTCATTGCATACAAGCACAGCGTTGGGGGATGGAGGTGGAAGCAACCATAAGCTCTTGGGGGACTCAAAAGGAGTTTGGGGTCAGGAGAGACACCCTGGTCAGACACTGGGCCTGATCCTTGTGCATGCCGAGCTCTCAGTGACGTCAGGGTGTGCGTGAGAGCTGGGACCCATGGAGCCAGCGTGGCGCAGAGCGCTGGACTGGGTGTCCCATTGCTGTAGGGAGGGTCTATACTGAAGGGCTACAGCAGCTGTAGTGTTTTAAGTGCAGACGCAGCCTGAGCCAAAAAGCGGGTTCCTTCCCACCTCCTCCCTTTGCAGAAAACACCCCATCAGTTTAAACAGCTACAGAATCCTCCATAAAAGCGATTTCTTCTTCAGGCCGTCTCCAAGCCTTTCTCCTTGCAATCTGAAGAAAGTTTAATGGTTGACAAACGGTTTTCAGATGCTGCTGCTTACTTCTGTCTAGCGCCTGTTTCTTTTTAACGGTGCACCAGGCTGTCATGGAATTACCTTGCTAAACCGGTTACAAATTCCAGAATATAACACTTAGATTAATTGGGCTGTTAAGTAATTATTTGACAGTGCCTAAGCAACTCCCTCACCCAACCCAGACAAAGAGGAGTTGCCTCTCTGAGATTATTAAGAAGAATGGACTGGGACTTTTTAAATGATGGGAGAATTGAAAGGGGCTCTCCCAGCTGAGTGCTCTAGCCACAGGGCTAGGTTAGGACGGCTCCTTTGCCATGTTGCATGGATTGAACTCACAACTGTGGGTTTAGCAGGCCAATGCTCAAGCCACTGAACTATCCCTCCCCACCATGTTGCATGGAGCAAGGCAGGTACCTAACTTATTCCTCCAAGGTATGACTTGAGCAGCATTGAAATCACCTGACTGCAAGAGAGGGGTTTCCCTGGATTACAAGCCACAACAGGCATAGAACATGGAGGGGGTGGGGCTTGGGACACACCCCTCTCATCGACATCTTCCATTGGCTAACATAGGTGGCTCCCCCCTAGAGCATGCTGGCTTTTGGGGATTGCAGTTTTCTGCCCCAAACTCATTCCCCTAATTCGCCATCAGGAATAGCATCCCCGACACCATCTCAGTAAACCTGGTGGCTGAACTTTGCGACTTTGTCCTCACCCACAACTATTTCAGATTTGGGGACAAATTTATACCTTCAAGCCAGCAAGACTGCTATGGGTACCCGCATGGCCTCTCCGTACACCAACATTTTTATGGCTCACTTAGAACAAACACTTCCTCAACTCTCGTCCCCTTACGCCCCTACTCTACTTGCACTACACTGATAACATCTTCATCATCTGGACCCATGGGAAGGAAGCCCTTGAGGAATTCCACCAAGATCTCAACAATTTCCACCCCACCATCAACCTCAGCCTAGACCATTCCACACAAGAGGTCCACTTCCTAGACACTACAGTGCAAATAAGCCATAGTCACATAAACACCACCCTATACCAGAAACCTACTGACCGCTACACTTACCTACATGCCTCCAGCTTCTATCCAGACCACATCACACGATCCATTGTCTACAGCAGAGCTCTAAGATACACCCTCATTTGTTACAATCAGACAGAGACAAACACCTACAGAATCTCCATCAAGCAGTCTTAAAACTACAATACCTATCTGCTGAAGTGAAGAAATACATTGACACAGCCAGAAGAGTACCCAGAAGTTACCTACTACAAGACAGGGCCAACACAGAAAATAACAACGCCACTAGTCATTACCTTCAGCCCCCAACTAAAACCTCTCCAGCACATCAACAATTTACAACCTATCCTGAAGGACAATCCCTCACTCTCACAGATCTTGGGGGACAGGCCAGTCCTCGCTTACAGACAGCCCCCCCGACCTGCAGCAAATACTCACCAGCAACTACACACCACACAACAAAAACACCAACCCAGAAACCAAACCCTTCAACAAACCCCAGTGCCAACTCTGTCCACATATCTATACAAAGGACACCATCATAGGACATAACCACATCAGCCACACCATCAGGGGCTCATTTACCTGCACATCTACCAATGTGATATATGCCATCATGTGCCAGCAATGCCCCTCTGCCACATACATTGGCCAGACCAGACAGTCTCTATGCAAAAGAATAAATGGACACATCTGACATCAGGAATCATAACATTCAAAAACAAGTAGGAGAACAGTTCAATCTCCCTGGTCACTCAATAACAGACCTAAAAGTGGCAATTCTTCAACAACAAAACTTCAAAAACAGACTCCAACGTGAAGCTGCAGAACTGGAATTAATTTGCAAACTGGACACCATCAGATTAGGCCTGAATAAAGACTGGGAGTGGTTGGGTCATTACAAAACCAAAACTTAATTTCCCCAGTACTAATTTCTCCCTATTGTTACTCACACCTTCTTGTCAACTGTCTGTTATTGGCCACTCTCTTACCACTTCAAAAGTTATTTTTCCTCCCTTGGTATCCTGCTGTTAATTCGTTTATCTCGTTAGACTGACCTCACCCTTGGTAAAGCAACCCCCATCCTTCCATGCATTTATACCTGCTCCTGTATTTTTCACTCCATGCATCTGATGAAGTGGGTTTGAACCCACAGAAGCTTATGCCCAAATAAATTTGTTAGTCTCTAAGGTGCCACAAGGACTCCTCATTATTATTGACACTCTGCACTCACATTGGGAGGCCCCAAACACGGCTCCTCAATTGGCCAAGGGCTTGTCCTTGGGCGTAGCCAACTCTGCTATGCCAGCTTCCAGTGGTCCATTTTTGGCCAATTGTGGCACAATCCATCAGGCCATCTGAGAAGATCCAGAGCAACTGCATGATTCCCTCACGCTCACATTGACGTAAGTGGGAGCTGGGACATGCGTGTGAAATTCAGGCAGGGATGCAAGAGGCTATTGGGGAAGGAAATCTCCCATCACAAGCTACTTACCCTCCCCTTTGATCTCATTGCGAGGTTCCTCCTCAGCACCAGAGGTCCCAGACACAGCAGGTGGGATTGAGCTGGGCTCTGGAATGGGACAATAAGAAAGAAAGTGTTGGTGAGGACACCGTATATCACCAGCCTGATTGTCCTCTTCTGGCCTGCACTGCAGAAGGGCAGCTTGAGGGGGAAAGTGCTGATCTAGGACCCAGGAGCGTCAGGTTCACTTCCAGCCTTTGCCACAGAGCGCTTTGATTATCTAGGGCCAGATACTCAAAGATATTTGCATTCCTGAAGATGCAGTTAAGTCACTAATGGGATTTTCAAAAGTGACTCAATCCCTTCTTCAATGAGAGTTAGGCAGCTGTGTGCTCTTGAAAATCCCCGTATGCTTCTATTTACAGCTTTTGGTGCCTAAATACCTTTGACAATCTGGCCCTTAGGCCCAGATCCTCCAAGGTGTTTAGACATCTGATTCCCATTGATCTTTGAAGATCTGGGCCTCAGATACTAGGGTGACAGTGGTCAGAGATAAAACAGATCACAGCCTGCCATGTATTTCCCAGGGATTTCAATGCTGACACTTCATGAATGTTTGTTCCTGATCCTGCAGTCTGACGGAGCCAGCGGTATGTTAATGAGCAGCCTGATGAACAAAAAAAAAAAAAATGAGTCACCCCGTGACCTATAGGACACATGCTGTTCTCCCTGTGAGCCCTTGGGGTGCTTTAAACCTTGCCTACACTGCAGAAACTTTGCAAGCATGGGCAGCAGGTATCGTAGGCAGGGGGAGGGTGTGACTCCCCAAAGAGCCTAGTGTGGCCCCGCTCATGCTCCGCCACCAGGGCAGGCCCCCCTCCTGCTGTTCCCAGCGCTCTGCCATGGCTGGCCCAGGCTGGCTGGGACTGTTTGACCTGCCTCCCACAGGAACTCCGGGTGGCATGTCCCCAGCACCTGCCACCCTGAGTGCCAGGCCTGGGGAAGCAGCAACCGTGCTGCCAGGAGCGCTGGGCCTGGGGTCTTGCCCCCACAGCTGCCCAGCACTGGGGCCGGGGGCCACAGTGGGGGTGCTTTGGGCTCCTGCAGGAGCAAGGGGGACTAGCCTTCCCTGGCAGCTGGGTCACTAGCTGGCCATGTTTGCAAAAAAGGTTTATTGTCATTAGAATCAGCAGGCCTAGTGTAGTCAAGGCTCCTGCTCTTGCACAACAGGATTTACACCTTCCTGGTTCTCGGGCCAGTCCCATCATTAGTTATAGCAGCCTGGGGGCTGCTCTAATGTGTGCCAGCTGGCAGGGGGCCATCAATCCACCGAGAATAGCCAGAGTGCATGGTTCCTCTCTTCACACATTCCCCTTGGGCTGGGGGCTGCAGAGGAGATGGCTCTCCCAGCTCAATGTCTGCTGGGGTCTTCCATATTCTGGGAGTTTAATCATAGAAATGTAGAACTGGAAGAGACCTCAAAAGGTCATTGAGTCCAGTCCCCTGCCTTCACAGCAGGACCAAGTACAGTCCCTGACAGATTATTTTGCCCCAGATCCCTAAGTGGTCCCCTCAAGGATTGAACTCAGAACATGGGGTTTAACAGGCCAATGCTCAAACCACCAAGCTAGCCCCCTTTCCACAAGCTTTATGCCACCTGAGAAGTGCAATGGGAGCAGAGTATTAGAGAGGTAGCCATGTTAGTCTGGATCTGTAAAAGCAGCAAAGAATCCTGTGGCACCTTATAGACTAACAGACGTATTGGAGCATGGGCTTTCATGGGTGAATACCCACTTCGTCAGATGTGTGGGAGCAGAGTTTTTTCTGGGATCACTGAGCATAGAACTTACCTACCACGATGAGTTTTACAATAGCCACACACTTCTTGTACATTTCACCTTGAATCCTGTAAACTCCTTCAGCCCCTTTGCTCACATTCTCCATCTTGAAGTAGCCACCAGAAAAGGAGAGTGTCTCCTTGAAGGAACTGAGGACGTTTTGGGAGTCCTCATCAGAGGAGTAAATGACATCTTCCCACGATGAAGTTGAGGTGTTATATTTCTGCATGAAGAAAGACGTCTCTGAAATGGAGGTGGCATTCGGTATGAAGGTGTTCACAGAGCCGCCTTCAGGCACAGTCACGTGGACAATTGGACAAGTTTCGTGAGCTGTGAGGTTTCAAACAAGAAGTATTTTAGTTTGGCTTGGCAATCCTGGGTCAGGGACTGACCAAGTGGGGGGGAGGGAGGAACAGTAAAGGAAAAGGGTCTGAGAAAGGGCGTCCCTTAAACAGTGACTGGTTGAATGATTTAGTGTAAGTGAGAGGCTTTGTAGATGCTCAGAGAGGCTCTCCTGCCAGCTAAGAATTTTTGACACTCTGGCTCCCTGCTGGGACCAGCTTTGCTGTTCCCTTGCAACCAGGGGGTGGATAAAAATCATTTTTTTTTAAAATAAAACAAAATAAATCAGATTTTCTGTATTTAAATTGGATTTTTTGGATAAAATGTTTTTTCCTCTAAAAGCTATCTAAAGATAGTTTTAATTAAGATACATTATAGCTCAAAGATCTCTCATCATGGAATAGGGATTATAAATTCCAATTCTACAGAATGAGACTATATATTCATGTCATGTTTAAGAAAAAGTTTTGTAAATGAGTTCCAGTAGTTCATGGATTAGGGACCCAATTTTATGGGGTTCCAGGAGCTTCTGTACAGCTTATTTAGGTTAATCTTGCTATCTACCCACTGGGATTCAGTGCTCAGTCTAGAAGATACCATCAGAGATGCTTAGTTTTGCAGTTCTCAAACTGTGGATTTGTGCCTCCAGAGGTAACATGCTTGTTAATAGCAAAAAATTTTTTAAATAAACAAACAGAGGTGAGAAACAACAGACCTCAGCCCTATTGTCCCTCTACAAATTTGTGTACACAGAGTCAATCCCTTATCTCACTCTAAAAGTGCAAAGTTTCAAAAAGTGCAATGAATAGAAGATTGTTGGGGGGGAGGAGGGGATAGATCTGGACAAGGAGAAGACGCCTGGAGATAAATGTGAGAAGTGAGGGACATATGCTTGTTTTGTTAAAATATTATATGTTTGCTGCTGAAGAAAAAAATCCAGAATACTTAACACTGGTGTTTTAATTAAATAAAACCATTTAAATGTCTGTCTGATGATGGTCTCCTCCTAATTCAGCATGGCAAGAAAATCCTCCAAATATTAACGATTAACCAGTTGAATTGGAGATAGTTCACCTCCCAATGACTTCATAAATATCTGCTTCAATTACCTTTGGTAAATGAAATAACCAAACAATTATTCATTTTCTGATAAAGCTGTAAAACTAATCTGAAGAGTTTTCAAAACAAATCACTGTTTAAAAATGTATAGTGTGTACCTTCTAAAAATTAAACCTACTATCCTGAGTTGTGAAGAATATGTATTAAGATTATAACAACCAACATGAATGCACTTTTATGTAGAAATCCATGATTAAATCAAATCTTCCTGACTAGATTTGATTTAAACCGAATCCACCCTGTTTTTGCTGACTAACAGGCAGTTCTGCTCCCCACGCCCTTATGGGATGTCGCTGCCCCAAACTCAGCTGTTAGAGAACCAGGAAATGCTCAGCTAAAATCTTCCCCATGTAACATTGGGAAAGAATCTTAGCATTACAGGGAAAAACAAACCACAGAGCTATGTTAACCAGGAGAAGCTCAGTTATAGGTGCCATTTCCCCCATATAACCTTAACTCTGCCCTCTTGGAATGCCACTTTATTGCATCTTGCAGAGTTTTGCCAACCCACAACCTTCAAATACCATCAAGTTACCTTAAAAATCATGAAATATTTAAAAATAATCAGTTATTTTGGGGGGGGGGTGTCTGCTTTTTCATCTTTTGAGTTTTGAGCCTCAGGATAGGGGGCATGGGAAATCACTTTTTTCAAGCCTTCCTACATAAACCCCACATTTTGGTTTAAACAAATGGATATGCTTATTACAGGACTCCAGGCACTGGGGCTTTTAGAAAATCAAACACCAAATATCATGAGATGCATGAAAAAAATCAGGAGAGTTGCCAACAGTGGGGATGAGGAACATTTGCCTAAGTCACAGGGAACTAACCGTAGGGAATCCTCTAATTAATGCATCATTTGGCTCTTTAACTCCTCCCCCTGTGGAGGGAAAGGCCATGGGTATGCCAGGATCAGGCACCAGGCCGCTGATGAAAGTACCTCTTCCCTTGACAACCCTCCACTGCTCACCCATCGCACTTCGTGTGATTCTGCTTAGGGCTGCACAACAGGAAGTGTGTGAAGCAATCATGCTTTTGTCTTTCTCTTCATTCTAGGTCCTCTAATGACCCTGAAGTGCAGGGCATTCAACAGCTGCAGTTAAAGCTAGTGGGAGCTAGAGGGTCTCACACTCCTGGGCATCAGGACACATGTATAGAGCCCTGCACGGATACAAAATTTGTTTCCACACGCAAGCCGCAAAAACGGTCCAGGGATACGAAGCGGATCTGTGCTGATTTGCAGGGCTTTCCCCATTTATGCTTGGATTTAGGAGCTGAACTCTGGGGATTATTTTGCAAAACCTGCTAATGACTTTTTCGTAGCAAACCGTGACTTTTTTTTTTTTTTAAAAAAAAGACCCTGACATTCCATGACTGAGCAAAACATCTGCAGGAATATCAACAACGCTGGCTCAGAGGGTAGGACTCTTGTTCAACAAAATTATTTTAAACGAGTGACTTGCTACGAAAGAGTTTGAGATATTTGCTGTTGCAAAGCAAAGGGGGTTTTGATCTAAAGGAACGTGACCCTAAACTTCTTGCAATTTGTTCCACACGCATGGGGCTTGTGCATTTCCTGCTGGGGCTTTGTCCGGACGAAGAGACAGTGCTCAGCCCGAACAATCAGCCGGGAGAGCGGAGCTGAGTCAGAGGTGAGGGAAGGCCTGGGAAGATCCTGAGGCAGTGAATGAAGGTGTGTCACATTCACCTGTTCCTTCCTATGGTTAGATCACAGATAGATCTAGAAGTGGGTGCTGGGGTTTCCCTGTGATGAATGGGCAACGTGCAGAGTTAACAAGGGCTGCTTCCCATGCAAACCTCTATCATGCTGCGCGCACGCGCGTGCGCACACACACACCATCACCAGATCTGATTTCATCTCATGCATTTACACAGCACATCTCTGCAAGCAGATTATGACTCCCAGTGCCCATAACTCCAGTAAACTCTGCAGCGACGGCATGCTTGCCCCCCCCCACCTTAAAACCCAAGGTCAACTCCCCCTGCCAGAGAAGATGCATGCTTCAAATCTCCCCACACCGCACCCCCAGTTCCCCAAGCCAGGGCTTGCCAGGGGATTTCCTGCTCGTGATCAAATGGAGCTGGCTGGATGCAAGGTGCTGGCCAATCCTCTCTGTCTCCAGCTGCTAAACTGCATTCAAAGAAACTTTACAAAATAACCCCCACCCACCCACCCACACACTTCCTCTGTGTGTTCTCTCCATGCACTCTTCCCTCGCTCCCTTTTCTCCGGGTTTCTAAATCTCACCTGCTCAGCCAGCAGCTGGGGATTTGCAAATAAATAAATAAAAGCAAAAAAATACCAGACAAAAACCGCCCCCAAATATTTTCTGTAAAATCGACATGGGCAGGACCATCGGGGCTGGACCTAGGGGGCTGCTGCACCCCCCAGCTTGAAGTGGTTTCCATCCTATACAGGGTTTACAGTTTAGTTCAATGGCTCTCAGCCCCTCACGGTACAAATTGCTCCAGCGCCCCTGGGCAGGACAGGGCCTGAAGAAAGGGGCATGCAGATGTGTTGGGAACACATGGGCACTACAGCTGCCAGCCACCCCCCACGCGGCCCAGCTCTCTCTTCTCTAACCCCCAGACAACATGCATCCCCCTCCCCTTTTCTGCTCAGGCCTCCAGCCCCACTGAACTGTATAGATGGGAGCTGGGATCTCTTACCTGAAGTGCCATCGAAAAACCCAGACGGGCAGGCTAGAAGGAAGAGCCCCAGAAAGACACAGACCCACCACATGGCAAAGAGGAGAAAGGAATGCCAGAGATCAGCAGCAGCAGCTTCACCAGAAGCCAAGTCCAGCCCACTATCACCTGACTCCACGAAAGCGCCCTAATCTGGCCGTGTAAATTCCGCCAGAGAGGGCTAGAGATTAATTTTAAAACAGCCCTGGAACTGCTTTGCAATGGGATGCGAGTTTTCTGAATCCTGGTTTGCTTCCTGAGGCTGGTCACCCCTGTGTCACTGAGTCCCCGGGTGATGCTCTGGAACTGCTCCCCACAAAGCCAGTCAGGACTTTGGGGAGCCTCCTCTCCCTTGGAGCAGATTTGTTCAGGGCGGGAAGCTCACACGTCTTCACCTCCTGGGTCTCTCCTTGGAGCATCCAGCATCCTCTGCCCCTCTGTGCGCTTCCCACAGTGAGCCCACCCAGGCAGAGTCCTGGGGAAGCCACAGGGTCCTGCACCCCCCACTTTGCAGTCAGACGTGACTCTCAGCTAGCCAGTAAAACAGAGGTTTATTCGATGACAGGAATAGGGTCTGAAATAGACCTTGTAGATACAGCAAACCGGACCCCTCAGCCACGTCCATTCTGGGGGGCACTGAGCCAGACCCCCACATCTGCCTTCAGCCAGCTCCAGACTAACAACCCCCTCCAGCCCCTCCTCTCTGCTCAGTTCCTTTCCCCGGGCCAGGAGGTCACCTGATCTCTTTGTCTCCAACACTTCAGTTGGCACCTTTGCAGAGGAGGGGCCCAGGCCATCAGTTGCTAGGAGACAGCAGGTCAGGCATTTAGGTGCACAGGCCCCTTGCTCTGCAGCAATCACACACCCTTATTCCACCCGCTAGATGCTTAAGAACTGCCTAGGGGACACTGAGGTACCAACACAGTATTCAGAGCAAACATTAAGAACATTTGGAGTTTGTCACACTGCCCGCCGCCAAATTTCGTAACTTTGTTCAAGTAAATGCAACAAGGCGTCACATGGCTTTGCTAGCTCAATTTTGACCTCAGCCCACTAGTTTTACCCGCACCCCACCCCAAACTTTTTCGCTGAGTCATACGTTTCTGAGAAGTCTGAGGCAAATCATAGCGCTCAGGAGACAAACCGGAACAATGAACCCAGGCGCTATTAAAAGTTTTCCAACTTGTTTTTTTTTAAGCTGTCTAGCTCAAAATCAGTTTGAGCTGGGGAAAAAACTGCCAGAGGATTGGCACTTATCTCTCTCTCTCACAGACAGCCACCCACCCCCCCTTTGCAAGGGACATTCACGGTTGAAAAGGAAGTTAAGAGGAAGAGGGAACACGATACTGCCAAATTATCACAATTAATATAAAGGCATTGTTTCTTTGTTCTATTGTCCAGGGAAGGCTCTGGAGAAGTGGCTTCATAAGTCTAAAGTATCACAGATTTTAATGCACTACTTCAGAGGTTGGCAACCTTTCAGAAGTGCTGTGCCGAGTCTTCATTTATTCGCTCTGATTGAAGGTTTTGCATGCCAGTCATACACGTTAACGTTTTTAGAAGGTCTCTTTCTATAATATATAAACCAAACTATTGTTGTATGTAAAGTAAATAAGGGTTTTAAAATGTCTAAGAAGCTTCATTTAAAATTAAACTAAAATGCGGAGCCCCCTGGACCGGTGGCCAGGACCCTGGCAGTGTGAGTGCCACTGACAATCAGCTCGCGTGCCACCTTCAGCACTTGTGCCATAGGTTGCCTACCCCAGCACTACTTATTCAGCTGCCCCATGGTGGGCTTGGCATAACTTACACCAGCTGTGCTGAGAACCAGTGTAAACAGCTGCCCTAGAGGTAAGGCAGGCGAGAATCGGGCCCCAGGCTTTCAGCTAAGACACTGCCCACACGGGATTTCAGCCAGTGCACTGGCCAGCCACAGGCAGAGCTGCCCCCGTGCAAATGCCCAGTGGAGACAGATAAAGCCTGAATCGGCTGGGATGAGCTGCACCAGCACGAACTCCAGGCCTGCCTGCATTAGAGCCCCATCGTTACGGGTGGGGACAAGAGAGGGAGTCAGGCAGGGTCCCCAGTCTCCGCTCAGCCTACAGAAACAGTGGCAGCAGCAAGGCTACCAGCTACACAAGCCCTTTGGGAGTGGAAAAGGCAACAGTCATCAAGTACCTGCTTCTGGTAGGCACCTAGTGTCTGTTCATAGGATAGAAATGCTCTGCAGCACCCCCTGCTGGCCAAGCACAGCACTACAGGCAGCACACCCCTGCCTCAGTTTCCTTCCTTCAGAGTCCCCACTAACTCTACACTCTCATGCTGGAGATGCAGCTTAACCCTCCAGCCAAGTCACAAACCAAGTTACCCTGGAAGGGGTTAACAAAAGCCAGCTAAACAAGTCCCAGTAAACAGCTTCTTCTGCCCCTCAGCCCTCCCCTCCTGGCCCTGTTCCCAGCCCCCTTCTGGGCTACCTCTGAGAGTCTTTCTGGCTGCAGGAGATAGACCCCAACCTGGTCCCCCTCGGCACCATTCTCAGCCCCTGCTGGACCTTGGACCATCTGTGTTCCAGTACAGAGTCCTGCACCCCAGGCTGGTCCCCCCAGTGCAGAGTGCCCAGCCTCCTGCAGACCCTAGCTCAGAGCCTTCCACAGACCAAGCCTGTCTGGCCACTCTCAGCTGTTTTATAAGACCTAGACATCTATTATGTTATCACCTGACCCTCTTAGTCCCACCCCCTCAGACTGAGAAGCAGCTAATTAATAATGGAACAAGTGGGGTGGTCCCATTTCCCTTTGAAGGGGCCTGTCAGCCTGTGACCATCTACAGTGCGGCCAACCCCACCCATTCCAAAGTCATGAGCCAGATCCCCCCAAAATCACGAGATTGGCTTAAAAACCATGAGATTTTTAATTTGAGGCTTTGAGCTGCCCCAGTACTCAGTTCATCGTCTTAGGCTTTTCTCCCCCATCACAAAGGCTTGAGGCCTGCTTTTCTTTTTAAATGAAAGCTGAGGGGGTGTCAAAAAAATCACGTGACTCCAGGAGCCAGGGCTTGAGGAAAAGCAACAGATATCGTGAGAGCATGATTAGTTGGCCACACTGTGTGTCGCACAGCCTCTTGCAGGCTGCTGTAATTTGAGCCAGGAGATCTCAGCTTAGCAGCCAGCTGCCCCGAGATCAAAGGAAGCTGAAACTGCATGAAGAGTCTGGTCTATTGTCCTTACTTAGAACTTTCTTCTAGAGGTGATTGAAAAACACACATTTTTGCAAAAAGTTTAGAAATTTCGAAGTTGTTTCAAACCCTCCAAAATGGACCCATCTGTTCTCTCTCTTTGCGGGGATGCAGTGGGTTGTGTTTTTTTTTTAAAACATTTCCCCACAAAAAATTTAAATCCAAGATCTTATTGAACTTTTCATCAAACACGTTATAGAAAAGATAGACAGAGGCTATGTTTGGGAAGGGGTGGATAAGTGGATCTAGAAAGTGCCTATGGGGATGGATGGGGAAATAGCTCACACGGAGCGAGAACATGTGCTTTTCTCAGGTCCCCCTTGTGCCATGTGCTTGCACTGAGCTATAACCATCACCCCCAAACTGGGCACAATTTTGGGGTCTCCCCACCCCAGCCTGACAGTGAGTCTCCCATAGAGCACACACGGGGTGGGCTGGGGGGAGTTATGGGAGAGCTGAATCATGCTCTCCATGAACAGGGAACATATCTAGGGTTAGATTTTCAGAACAGAGCTCAGCTCCCATGTAAGCCCCAGATTTTCAAAAGCAGTGGGAGTGTAAAATAAGCCCTCTGCTTCCTCCCTCCTCTCCTATAACTCCTGTGGGGTGTGGACGGGCGACTGCTCCCCCCTAACAGCTCCATCTACCCTAAGTGATCTCACCTGGATTGTTTCCTACAAATCAATCCCAATATTTGCCCATGTTTCTTTCAAAAATACCCTGGGAGCTACAGGCCAAGACTTTCCTTCCAGACTGGTGATTTGGGGCCCCAGCTTTTGATGTGTATCTCCAGCTGCTGGGCCCCCAGAATCACCAGTCACAGCTGGAAAACCCAGGCCCCTGAGCTTTTTCCTGCTGTTGGGTGTAAATGAGCCCTGGGAAGGAATAAAAGCCATCTCTTACCTGCCTCAGCCAGGCCATGGTGGGGAGCGTCTCCTGCATGTTAGATCCCAAAGCAAGCAGCCTGGATTGCCACATGTCTCAGCGTATAGGAAACTGCTTACCCCAGCATGGTAAGGAAGCACACTCAGCTCTGTATTACTAGCTGGGTATTTCTTCTGCATCATCCACCAATACAGCAGGCTCAAAGCAAACAGGCTCTTCTCATTGGCTGCCTGAGTTTTGAATCTCCCTCCAAACACATTGCGAGCAGCCTTCCCTTTCCTGATTGGGTGCTTCTGCGGCTGGCAGGATGAAATTCACCCCGGCTCGGATCCTCCCCTCGTGTAAATTGGTGTCGCTCCATTAGATAGGGAGACCAGATGTCCTGATTTTATAGGGACAGTCCCGATTTTTGGGTCTTTTTCTTATATAGGCTCCTATTACTCCCCACCCTTGTCCCAATTTTTCACATTTGCTGTCCGGTCACCTTCCCGTTAGAATCTGTCCTGAGAGCTTTCGTTCAGTCTTTGGTCTGGGGAGTGAATTACAGTGACAGTCCAGCCAGGAAGCTTTGACTATGAGCCGAGATCTGCAGGGCCAAGCGGTGCTAACCTCACATGTACAAGTCACTGCAAAAGTGGCTTTAGTGGCATGATGGAGCCTGGTGCTTTGGGACAGGGACCATCCTTTTATTGAGTTTGTCCAGTACAACAGGGGCCTGGGATATGCTCAGAGCACTCACCTAGGCTCTAGCAGAACTGGGTTCAAATCCCCTCTCTGCCGGACGCAAAACAGTGATTTGAATCCACATCTTCCCACATGGCAGCCCTAACTAGAGGAGTGTTTTTTCTCTCTCTCTCTGTCACCCCGATCCCAATGTCTAAATTAAAGAGCCTTGCCATGCCGAGCTCCATTCAAAACAGCAGAATTGTTGTCCCGAACAAAGCATTTCCCAGGCCAGATCCTTGCTTCTGCCCCTGGCTCCTTTGCGGTGCTCCAGCAGCATAAAAAAGGGGCAGAGACCAGCCCTAAAATGGCTGGTGGGGATTCCCTAATATAGAGGAATCACCAGGTGACAGAAGGCCGACCTAGCTAGCTGTGCGCCACCTGCTCCTCTCCAAGATGGAGGGGACACCCAGGAACATGGTTGGAGTTCATTGCACTCTGGTGATCCCTGGCCAGTGTCACAATCCACAGCGCCTGTTTTAGCTGGCATAATTTAGAGCAGCCCAAGGCTGCTCTGAGTTATGCCATGGCTGAACCAGTCCCCTGGACAGTCCCAGCAATGTTGAAGCTAAAAGCCTGCTTAGCTACCTTCCTTCCACTCCCAGCTTCAACCCCAACCCTGCATCCTGGACCTAGAACGGAGAGGATCTGACGTTTTCAGCCTCAGAGATAACCAAGCTACGCAACCACTTTGTTCATTAACCCCTAACCCTCTCAACCCCAGTAGAGCAACAGCCCCCGTTCAACCAAGCGTAGCTGCCAGGGCAGCTTTGTTGTTTTGTCCCATCTCTTTGTTGGACACCCAGGAGCTGGTTCTCAGAATCTGGCCGTTTCTGCTGTACCCCAGAGCAGGCCTGTGACATCCTGTGGTGAGCCCTGGAGGCACTAACGTGAGACCACATCCTTGGTTCCTGACAGAGAGAGTGACCGTTACATCAGGTGCATTTCAGACAAGCCCAGCCTTGCGCTGTGTGCTTGGTAAACGCCCGGCGCTTTCCTTGCCACCGAGACACCAGCTGGGATGAGGAGAAATTTCTTTGCCTTTCCAAAACTCAGGCAGGGGCTACAGTTTGAGGTGTGACTAATTCTCACGCGATACGGGGACCTGTGGCCCAGGGAAATGATCGCCGGCGCCATGTTACTGTTCTTTGCCTTCATGGGTGAGTACAGACTGTCTCAAGACCTGGCTGGATGGGCTCCACCCATGCTTTTGTCAAAGGCTGTAGTGAAGTTACGGTAAACAAGAAAGGAGGAGGAGGAATGGCTTGGAGCAAAGAGCGGGTGGTTTGTTATACAAGAGAACAGCGATTTCTATGCTACAACTGAGACCGAACCTCTGTCATGGGTTATTCTGACCCAGAAGGGCCCAATATGGACATTTAATCTGACCTGCTATATAACCCAGGCCAGATGCGCTCACCCAGGGATTCCTGCATCCAGCCCATAGCTTGTGGTTGAGCTAGAGCGTATCTTTTAGAAAGACTGATCCAGCCAGGGCCGGTGCTACCATTAAGGTGAACTAGGCAGTTGCCTAGGGCACCAAGATTTGGGGGGGCCAAAAAGCAGTGCCCCCAATTTTTTTTTACAGTGGTTCCTCCCCGAGCGCGCGGTCGCTGCTCCACTTCTCCTGCCTCCCAGGCTTGCAGCACCAATCAGCTGTTTGGGGCCGCAAGCCTGGGGGGAGAATTAGAGCAGGGCTGCGTGTTCAGGGAGGATGCAGAGCAGAGGTGAGCTAGGGTGGGGAGGTGCTGCATGGCTCCGGGAGGGGGAGCCTCAGGGCAGGGAGGGGGCTGCCGTGGGGGTGGGGGTGCCTCAGGGTGGAGAGGGAGGTGGGGAGCTGCTGCAGGGCTGGAGTGGGGAGAGCACAAGGTGGAAGTTTCGCCTAGGGCGTGAAACTTCCTTGCACTGGCCCTGGATCCAGCCTCAACATAAAGACTTTGAGTGCTGGAGTCCATCTCTCAGGAGCAGTTAATTCTCCTCACTATTGAACGCTGGTCTAGTTAAAACAGTACAACCCCTCCAGTGTGGATGCAGTTATAGCAGCAGAAGTGTGTTTATACTGGTAGAACTTCGTCTCATATGGGAAGGGGAATGAGCTATACTGGTATACGGTGCCTTTATACTGGTATAGCTGCAGCCACATTAGGGGCGGTACTGGTATAAAAAGTATATCATAATAGATGGAGATATACCAATTCCTAGAACTTGAAGATCATTGAGTCCAGCTCCCTGCCTCCACTAGCAGGACCAATTTTTGCCCTAGATTTCTAAGTGGCCCCCTCAAGGATTGAACTCAAAATCCTGGGTTTAGCAGGCCAATACTCAAACCACTGAGCTAGCCCTCCCCCAATGTAATTATATTGGCCCCAAATCTATGTGCAGACCATGTCTAACTTCATCGGTGACCATAAATACTGGTAGATTACTTGTCATTAGAGCCGGTCTGAAAATAGAAATAAATGCGGCTTGACAAATTTTGCTTCTTTTGAAATTATTTGCAGAAATTTTCATTTCTTCAGCCAAAAAAAGGGAAATGAAACCGATATTTTTGGCTGGTTTCGTTTTGAACATTTAGAAAATGTTCCTTCATTTCGGTGTTTGGAAAAGGAAATCATGTTTTGTAAGAGGTTGTTTGGTCCCCTCCGCTTTTTCCCCTCTCCTTTTTCCTGGTGGGATAAGTTTCAGTAACAGAGAGAGAACGTCTGCAGTGGGAGGTGGATATAACTATATGGCCTTTTAAAAACATTTTTGTCCTTCTTTTCCAATGGCAAAAAGCTAAGGAAGGGAGAGGAACTGACATCAAAACAAAGAGAAAAAAACTTTTTTATTTCAGTTGCTCTCCCTTCCAAGGAGAAGGCTCATGCACGTTGGTAGGGAGCAGAGGCCAGGCTGTACCCACTCTTGAGAGAAACACATTCCTTAGGGGTCCAGGGATTGCTGAGCCAGGGCCTTTGGCAGCATTTTAAATCCGCGTTATAGAATTCGCAATTCTTTCTCTGTTCTACAGGTGCCTCCTCCACTCTCTTGCTAGCCATTCTGGAGAATCCGGTCCACGCCATTGCCAACCAGACAGCCGTCCTGCCCATCTCCCTGCGATTCTCCATCCCGCTGGGGGAATTCTTCCACCTCAAATGGGATTTCCTCTCGGGCCACCGCCCCATCTTAGCCTACGTGCTGACCAAATGCAGCGGCAGTGCCCCCGAGTGGGGGCGGCGCTCCTGCCAGCGCAGCGTGAAGGTGGCGGAGGAATATCAGCAGCAGGCAAACGTCTCTCTGCAGAGTGGTTCCCTGGTGATCCAGCGTGTGCAGCCTGCAGACGCCGGGACGTACCGGATAACAGTGCGAGGCCTGGATGTGTTTGTCACGGCAGAGGTGAACCTGACAGTGACTGGAGGTAACAGACACAGAGAGGAGGATGGGCAGCGGGGGAACCCCCCCGTAGTGGAAGCTATCCCCCAACCCCGTCCCTTCCCCCCAGGTCCTGCCCCCCATGGCCAGAGGAGCCCCAGTCCTCCTGCCTGAGCCGCCAGCCAGCCCTCCTCAGCTGGCCCAAGCCTCAGGCTCCAGACTGCTGGCTGGAGCAGCCCCCCCAGCCGGCTTCAGGAGAGAGAGGAGCAAGGGGTGGAGCATAGCCAGGGTTACGACTTGGGCCTCCCCTAGCCTACGGTACCTGTCGCCTCTGGAGAGGAGTTTTATGTGGTGTGAGCACATCTAGATTGGGGGTGTGTGGGACTGGGGCAGGGGAAAGGCACAGATGGGAGAGATCAGCTGAAGGAGGGCAGAATGGTTTGATCCAGGGACTTCTCCTGACCCAAAGAGTCCACCCTAGTGCTTTGCACTTTCCATGGAATCTAGGACACGCAAACCATGGTCGGGAGCCAGGGAGCCAGGATTTCAAAGATTCCAGTTCAGAATCCTAGACACAGCTCCAGGCACTCGCTCTGTACCCTACAGGGATTGCAGGGAATATGTTAGATTCACAGATTCCACGGCCAGCAGGGACCATCGTGATCCTCCAGTCTGACCTCATCGTGATCCTCCAGTCTGACCTCTCATATAACACAGGCCAGAGAACGTCCCTGGATTAATTCCTGCTTCAAGCCCACTTGCTGTGGTGGAGCGAGAGCAGATCTTTTAGCAAAACATCCGATTGTCATTCAAAAAGGTCCAGTGATGGAGAATCCACCATGACCCTTGGTCAATTGTTCCAATAGTTAATTACCTTCCATATTAAAAATGTTCACCTTGTTTGCCAGAAGCTGGGAATGGGCGACAGTGGATGGATCACTTGATGATCACCTGTTCTGTTCATTCCCTCTGGGGCACCTGGCATTGGCCACTGTCAGAAGATAAGCTACTGGGCTTTGGACCTTTGGTGTGACCCAGTATGGTCAGTTTTATGTTCTTATTTCTAGTCTGCTTTTGTCTAGCTTCACTTTCCAGCCATTGGGCCGTGTTGTACCTTTAAGGTCTGCTAGATTGAAGAGACGTCTGTTGTCAGATTTTAGTTCCCAGCGTAGTTACTCATCACAGACAATAATCAAATCACCCTTAACCTTCTCCTCAATAAACTAAACAGTCTGAGCACCTTGAGTCTCTCACTACAAGACCTTTTCTAATCCTTGAATCATTTCATTTTCTGGGCACACCATAAGCTGTTTTAGCATGCTGAGATCAAGCTGGGTTGAGCTGGCTCAACACTACCGCCGCTCAAACAATAAAAACCACAACAAATTTCCAAATGTCAGAGTTGTTTTTATTTTGAAATGTTTGAAAATGACCATTTTTAAAAATCATAATTTTTTCAGTTTATTTAGTTTTATTTTTTTCTTGCAAACATTGACCTGGCTAGAGACATTTATCACTTCCCCAAAAGACAGTTTGTTTGTTTTCTTAATGAGAAAGGAAGTGGAGAATCTGGAGCACAGGAAGGTAGCAGCAGAAAGGTGAGCGTTTGCTGTCCCACCACATCCCCCCTCGCTTGAGCCCTGGTTTATCACAATACAAGCTCTGATCTAAAACTCAATGAAAGTCTTTCCACTGACATTAAAGCCTGTGAGGTGCCCCGATACTATAGCAATGGGGACCATGTGAGTATGATGGAGACAGCCAGATGTCAGTGGGATTTGGATCAGGCCTACAGGTTTCTCAGATGCCCCTCTGCCTCTCTCAGCAGCTGCACCAACGAACACGGGAAGAGTGAACAGAGCCAGATTCAGCCTGGTGCCCAACACCATCCGCCTTGGCTTAGCCGTCCTGGTTCTCTGTGTATTGGGGCTGATTGTGGGAGAGGTGAGTGAGCCCTGCTGCTGTGGCTGCCTCTGGAGGGCCTGGGGAAAGGATTGGGTCTCAAGCATGAGCCACGCCAGCTCTGTGCATTGCCACTTAGGGTGTGTGGACCAGATCCTCCAGTGGAGTAAACTGGTGTCAGGTTAAATCTGGCTTTGCAAGGCCTGGAATGCAAATAGTCAGTGAAACACCATTTCTGCAAACTCCGCAACCTGATCAGTGCATCCTTGGTCACAGCTTTCTCCATAACTGCTATTTGGTGATTGTCGGTAGAGCCTGAGGGGAGATGCACTTTGGAAATTAGACAGGAGGGTGCATGTGTGAGGGAAGAGAGAGCTAGATTTGAGGGGTGGGGGCTCTGCCCTGGCTGTGACGGGTGGGGGTGGGGGGACAGTGTTAATTTTTAAAAAACAAACATTTTTTCACAATTTCCTACAACACATAAGAGGCATTTTTCGCCCAGCTGCCCCCATGACTGGCCTGGGACCAGGCTGATCCACCCATGCAGCACACAGCCGGTGGAGTCAAATGTACCTAATCGCTTTCTCCTCCCCTCCCAGGCAGTTTACAAGCCAGCCGGCTGCTCCCCGCACCACCTGGAGGGAAGCCAAGAGCCAAGAGACAAGCTGGAAACTCTGGACTGAGCCTCCACATGCCTGGATCTGCAGCACTGAAAATCCCCCAGCCGTCTAGTCTTGTGTCCCGTGGCCAACGCAGGATGCTTCCAGGGCGGGTGCAAGGATGTTTCGCACCCTAGGCGAAACTTCCATCTTGCGCCCCCCCCCTCACCCTAAGGTGCCTCTTCCATGGCAGCTCCCCATCCCCCCGCCTTGAGGCGCCTGCCCCACAACAACTTCTCCCCTCCGCCCTGAGGTGCCCCCCACCCCGTATGGCAGCTCCCCTGCCCCAGGGAGCCGTGCGGCAGCTCCCGGCCTCAGCGCACCTCTGCTCACAGCTGTTTGGCACCACAAGCCTAGGAGGGAGAGAAGCAGAGCAGGGCGGAGTGCTCAGGGGAGGAGGTGGAGCAGAGGTGAGCTGGGGCAGGGAGCGGTTCCCCTGCGTGCCACGCTCCCCCCTTACTTGCTGCAGGCAGCCCTCCCCGCACGCCCCTGCCCAGCTCCCTCCACCTAAATGCTGATGACGACTGGGCCAGCCGAAGATCCGGCCACTGCAGTCACCACTGAAGGACCCGAAATGCTGCCCCCCAAATGCTAGTGCCCTAGGCAATCGCTTAGGTCGCCTAATGGGTTGCACCGGACCTGGATGCTTCTGAAAAAAAGCAAAATACCCCCACCTTGCCACACCCTGGGCGCTGGTACTTGGCAAGGACTGCACTAGGGCATGGTGTTTGGTCACCCACACGGCACTGACACAGCCTGGCAGAACGACCAGTGGGCCCCATTAGTTTTCTTTCAGCAGCAATGTGGCCTAGAGGCTAGAGCACTAGATTGGCCCTGCCCTGAGGAGAGCTACGTTCCGTTCTGCCACCAGCTTGCTGTGACCGTAGCCAAGTCCCGTCCCTGCCCAGTGCCTCAGTTTCCCCATTGGGTACAATGATGCCAACTTGCTTTGTGAAGCGCTTTGAGATGTGCTGATGCAGAGAACCAGATTATTAATTATTATTATTATTTTAGCTCTTTCCCATGAGGTCAGATACGACCCTAGCTCTGGAGGGGCGCCCCATTATTGACAGAAGAACTCCGGACCAGGTTTACAAGGGCCCAGCACTCACCATTGCGGCTGGAGTTTTCAGTTTCCAGTTAGGCATTTACATAAGTGGGCCAAGATTTTCCAAAGGTCTCAGTGCCCATCATGCACCCAACGCGCTGAGACCATTAGACGCTCTTGCCCCGATGGTGGGAGCCGAGCCCTTCTGACAGTTCCAAGCCTCTACCGGTGACAGCTGCTTAAATGGGTCAGATTCTACCTACTGGTGAAAGAAGAACTTTTTACTCTGCCCACTGCACAAATATTGTCAACAGTCCTAAAGATCCAGCTTAGGGTTGCCAGTTTTGGTTGGACATGTTCCTGGAGATTTCATCACCTGACATAATCTTTAATTAAAGACTGCTCTTTAATTTCCTGGAGACTCCAGGACAATCCTGCAGGGTTGGCAACGCTAATCCACCAGCATCTGACTCCTGCAGCAGTGAGTTCCACAGGTTGTGTATATGTTGCCCAAAGTAGTTCCTTGTGTATGTTCCAAATTAATGGCCCATTCTTTTCATCTGCTTATCAGCACTGGAAACAAGAGTCTTTCCAGGCTGTAATCCAGTGGTTCTTTCAACCTTTCCAGACCACTGTACCCCTTTCAGGAGGCTGATTACTCTTGCGTACCTCCAGGTTTAATCTCACTTAAAAACAACTTGCTTACAAAATCAGACATAAAAATACAGAAGTGTCGCAGCCACACTCTTACTGAAAAAAATGCTGGCTTTCTCATTTACCATCTAATTATAAAATAAATCAATTGGACTATAAATACCATACTTACCTGTCAATGTACATTGTATGGAGAGCCGTATAAACAAGTCATTGTCAGTATGAAATTTAGTTGTACTGACTTCGCTACTGCTTTTTATGTCGCTTGTTGTAATATCCAGATGAGTCGATGTACCCCTTGGAAGAGCTCTGCGTACCCCAGGGGGACGCGTATTCCCGGTTGAGAACCACTGCTGTAATCATACCGATAAATATTCTACCATCTGCCCCACCACTAAGGGACAGTGTCTCTCCATTCTGTACATAAAAACAACAGACCTGATTCTCCATAGCCTGGCAGCTGCTGCAGTCCTTTACACCGAGGTGCCTTGAAGAGCAAGTGGAACCGAGCTGATTCCTTTTTGTCCTACAGGGACCGGGACATGGAGGACAATTGAGCACTGGCCTCTTTATAGCAGCCCCCCACAGATTTGAAAATCGATCATGCCCCTTTCCTGGACCCACCCTCCTCTTTTCCAGGCATTAAGCCCTGGTCTGTGCTAGAAAATTAGGTCACTTGCACTAGCTGGTCACACTAGTGGGTGAAAAATGGACATACTGGGCAGCGTAGCTAAGCCAACCCAAGTTCCCCTGTGAACAGCCACTGCTTCTCAGGCAGGTGGACAGGCAGTGTCTACACTGAAGTGGCTACAGCGACGGCAGGGTAACCTCTTAAGTGCAGACTGTCTGGCCCTACAGTTGAAATGCATATGCAAAGGCAAGCAGTTAATGCTGGGCGTGCATTCGGAGGTCAGGCACAAACCAATCTTTTAGTGAAGCTTTTAGTTGGTTTAAAAAAGGAATTTGCCCAGACAGTCTGATCTCCTACCAATATTTTAGTTTGTTTTACACCAGCTGAAGTTAGGGAGGGAGAGAACGAACCAAGGAGCAAACCCAAACTGAAAAATAGCTTCACACTCACAGCCCAGACGCTATTTTTAACTGCAGTTAAAGAAGGTAACTTTGGAGAGGCCATGGGCTTCTATGAACAATGAAAAAGGCCCCATCTCCCTGCTTCCGGGTCAGCAGCATCCATCTCACCAAGAAGGACATTTGCTAACTCATTTCTTCAATGGAGCAGCCTCAAACTGCACAGTGGCTTGACAGAGGATCCCAGGGATGTGGGTGTGTGCATGTGCTTTCCAAATTCCCCTTCTGTCCCTGATAAGGTCTGGGAAACTGGAGGGCAGGGTCCCCCATGTCTCCAGCAAATACTCCCCCCCACAAACCTCACCACCCAACAGGGATCCCCATGAATCTGTGCTCCAGCTCCCCCCCTTTTCCTTCAGCAGAGCTCCCTCCAGCACCCCATCCCTGGGGAATCCTAGTGCAGGGGTCCCCTTCCCCCAGACTCTGCAGAAACTGAAAGCTGGCTGTTCCGCTCCCACCCCTCAAAGAAGGGAAGTTTCCACCCCAGAGAGGGAGCTCTCTCATGCCCCCCTTTACCAATTCCTACCTGGGGCGGGGGCACTAGCAATCTGTCTCACTCTGGCTCTGCAGCTTGGCCTTGATGGCGTTTTCCCCAGGAACTGCAATCAGAGAGGGTGTTCAGCTTTACAGGGCAGCCTGGAAAATTATTGAATTGGCAGCACTGCATGTAACTAGTTAGTTGACCGCTGGCATGGGCGGCAGGTTTGTAGAAATTTTGGTAGTGCCCAAACTCCGCCCCCACCTGTCCAAGGCTTTAGGAGGGAGTTTGGGTGGGGGAGGAGGTCTGGGGTGCTGGAGAGGTGCAGGCGCTGGGAGGGAGTTTGGGGATGGGAGGGGATGTGGAGGGAGGGGGTGCAGGCGCTGGGAGGGAGTTTGCATGGGGCAGGAGTGGTGATTGTGTGGGCAGGGGTGGGGGGCTGTGCTGTTGGAGGGTCCTACTGGAAAAGGGAAGGGTCTGAGGTGGAAGGGCAGGCTCAGAGTCAGTCTGCCCTGGCAGTGGAGAAGGGGGGCACTAGGACCCTATGACAGCAGTTGCTGCAGGGAGGCAGCAGGGAGCTGCATAGAAGAGGTGGGGATGCTCTGCTCCTTTTGGGGCCAGTGACGTGCATGGGGCCAGCAAGGTGGGGGCTGGGGGACACTCGAGGGAGGCGCGGGAGGAGAGCAGGTGAGGCCAGGGGGGAGACCCAGCCCCAAACATTGGTGGAACTGGGCCCGCAGGCACCATGTGAGTCTATAACTTGCCACCCATGGGTGGTGGGGGGGGGGAGGATGTGGGGACCATGGGAAGCTGAGTCTGATAAAGCCCAGCACAGGCAGCTGCTTGACACCCAATCGACAGGATGAGATGAGAGTGGGGTGATGGTGCATGCGGGCTGGTCCAGTACGTGCCCCCACCTGCATTGCACAATCCCAGCTCCTTATAGGGACGCTTCAGAGCAAGGTCCCTTGCTCTTCGCCGCCCAAGGGAGGAGGAAATCTCAAAGACTTCCAGAAAGAAAAAGAAAGGATGCCCCAGAGGAAAGGTCACGGCTTCAGTCACTGCAGGGCGTGTGGTAGCACTCTCCTGGGGGGCGGGGCCGCACTGGTTGGGTGACCAGATGTCCCGATTTTATAGGGACAGTCCCGATATTCGGGGCTTTTTCTGATACAGGCTCCTATTACCCCCCTACCCGTCCTGATTTTTCACACTTGCTGTTCTGGTCACCCCAGGCAGTGGGGAGAGAGAGAGCAGGAATAAGGGGGTCTCTGTCCAGCAGTGCTGGGAACTCTGGGTGGAGTCCCCCTGGATTGCATCAGTTGTGCAAGTAGTAGGAACCAAACAGCCTCAGAGACAGAACAATGGGGTAACATGCTTGTTTCATTGAAGAAAATTGTTGATGCCCGTGACCCAGCGGGTGTAGGAGGGGCTCAGGGTTGGGGCAGAGGGTTGAGGTGTGGGGGTGAGGGCCAGGGGGTGGAGATGGCAATTAGGGGTTCAGGGTGTGGGAGAGGGCTCTGGGCTGGGGCAGGGAGGTTGGGGTGCAGGAGGGAGTCAGGGATCTGGGTGCAGGCTGTGGGTGGGGCTGGGGATGAGGGCTTTGGGGTACAGAGGGGCTCAGGGCTGGGGCAGAAGTTGGGGTCAAGGGGGGGTCAGGGCTGGGGATGACAGGTTTGGGGAGCAGGAGGGGGAGCTGGGTTGGGATGCAGGAGGGGGTCAGGACTCGGCTTGGGGTGCAGGCTCTGGGGTACAGCTGGGGATAAGGTGTTTGGGGTACAGGAAAGGGCTCTGGGTTTGGGGAGCAGCTCAGGGCTGGGGCCAAAAGAGGGAAAATTGCTTTTGTAGTGAGCCAGCCACTCCCAGTCCCCATTCAAGCCCAAATTAATGGTCTTAAATTTGCAAATGAAAAAGCAATTTTCCCTCTCTTGGCACTGACACCTCCTCATCAATTACTGGGAGTGGACCACATCCACCCTAATTGAATTGCTTCTCCTCTTGTAAGGTAACTCCCTTCTCTTCAGGTGCCAATATATATTTATGCCTCTACCTGTAATTTTCACTCTATGCATCTGAAGAAGAGGGTTTTTTTTACTCACGAAAGATTATGCCCAAATAAATCCATTAGTCTTTAAGGTCCCACCGGACTCCTTGTTGTATTAAGTGAATGGTTTATGTAGTATTGCGGGCCAGGGTTGTGTGTGATCTCTCTCTACAGGGAAGGGAACTTCAAAGGACTGTACGAACCATGTGCCGGACAAGAATTGAGTTTGGGACAAACCAGGTCAAGGGGGTTGCCTGTGGGAACCTCTAGGGGGAGGAGAATGCAAGTTTCCCAGTTCCACATATGCAAAGCCCAGGCTTTGGGAGCTACGCCCCACCACGGAGAGGGGCATTGTCTGCTGATCACCTGGACCGGCAATCTGAGCAACAGAGGCTCAAGAGGGATAAAGGACAGACTGATCTCTTCATGGGCTGCTTGGTCTGAGCTAAGGCCATCACAAACTTGTAACCACAGAAAACCCCTGGGTGGGGTGTCAGGGACTGACTCCTAGCGGAGGCCCGGGTGGTCGTTGCAATGGGGGTGATCTCTGCTAGGTGTAATCGTATACGTGTTGGTTCTTTTACTGTTTTTAATATCACAGGGGCTGACTTTCATTTTTCTGGGTGGCTGCTCCACCCCAAAGATGAGGGGGTGGGGCTATGAGTCGTGTGTGTGTGTGTGTGTGTGTGTGTGTGTGTGTGTGTGTGTGTGTGTGTGTGTGTGTGTGTGTGTGTGTGTGTGTGTGTGAATGGAACTTTCCCTCCTGGGTACAGGTCCAGCCCCATCCACCACAATATGGGGCTTGGCTGGACCCAGACCTTGCCCTAGGTGACCCTGGGGTGCTCGGGAGGCGGGGGGCTCCTGCCCATGTGGCTTGTCCTTACCCAGCTCTCACTAAACAGGCCTGGGGGCAGCTCTCCTGGGCGCAGGGGTCTCACTCTGGACTGGATGGAGGGACGGGGTGTGTGTTCTCTGCTCAGCCACAGACTGGACTCTAGTCTGAGTTCACACAGCCTGGGTCCTGCTGATCCTTCCTGGCCCTGAGCTCTCTAGCCTGGGAGCAAGGACCCAGCATAGCAGCAGCACTGCAGCCCCCTCCTACCCCTTGGTGGCTGGCTGGGCCCCATTCTCCCCCAGGGCTGGGGCTGGGCCACCCCATGGTCTGAGCCAGCTCTAACTTTTTTGCTGCCCCAAGCAAAAAAAAAAAAAAAGAAAAAAAAAAAAAAGCACCACCCCGCCATAACACCCCTCCCCACAAGCGCCAGGCTGCTGAACCCCCCCACCCCGAGTGCCACGCCGCCAAAAGCCCCGACCGCCGCACCAGCCTCCCCTCCCCTGAGTGCCACGCCGCTGAAACACGCTCCCTGGTTGAAACAAAAACAAACAAACAAACCCCTCCAGCGCCCACCCGGCCAAACCAAAAAAACCAAGCGCCGCCCCACCCCAAGGTGCCGCCCCAAGCACATGCTTGGTCGGCTGGTGCCTGGAGCCGGCCCTGGTGCTGCCAAAAGCCCCGAGCACTATGCCGCAAAAGCCCCCATCCCCCCCAAGCGCCATGCCGCTGAAACCCCCCCCCCGAGCACCGCACCACCTGGCCGAAACAAAAACAAACAAAAAAACCCCTCCAGCACTGCCCCGCCAAACCAAAACCAAAACTCGAGCGCCACCCCACCCCAAGGTGCCGCCCCAAGCACGTGCTTGGTCAGCTGGTGCCTGGAGCTGGCCCTGGACGTGAAACAGTTACAGGCTTTGCAAAGGATCGGTCCCTGCTCAGAGGAGGGAGGCAGCTGGCTCCTCTCGGAGCAACTGGCGCAGAGCAGGGAGGTGGCACTGCCCACGGTCACACACATTGTGGTGGCAACAAAAGCCCCCAAAGAGACATTTCTCCAAAGTGAAGCCAGGACGAAGCCATAGCAATCCCGGGTGCCTGTGCCAAGCTTACATTCCCCTCAGGGGCGCTTGGTGTGGTCAGGACACAGGGGCTCGGTGCGCCTACCCACTGCAGACACCCCACAGCGTCTTGGTAACGTCACGGGTTTATTTTCCACTTTGTAACAAAACATTTTAGAAAATTCATTCAAAGCTGCTTCCCCCAACCCGCAGTATCCCCATCCCTCCAGCCAGCCCTTCCCCATTTCCCACAAGCCTGCATTGAGTGCTTGCATCCCCCTGCTTCTGTGCCCCCGCCCTGTGCACAGCTGGGCAGCTGCAGGGCAGGTTTTGGCTTGGCTGGGCCACACGGCAGGGCCCAGTGAGTTGGGGCAGCAGATCGGGCATCACCAGCCAGCCAAAGAGGAGAAAAAAGCGGGTCAGCACAGCCTGGGCAAAGTCTCCATTCCCAAAGCCCCCACCCTGCAGGAAGCTCTGCCTCCATGTTGCTACATGGGGCTGGAGAAACCATGAGTGCTCGCAGCAGCTTCACTCACACTCAGTGCCTGGATGGGTCCAGCCACCCCTATTCCTGGGCAGTGGGCGGGGAGCGGCCATGCAAGAGTGCGGACTCTGGTCAGGGCCAGGCCAGACCCATCCCAGCATGAGGGGTGTGGGAGGCACCGGATGCTGGTGATGTCCTGGTGGAGGGGATGTCACTCAGCAGCATGCACCCGCTGGTGCAGCAGGAGGTTGGAGCTGCGGGTGTAGCCACGCCCGCACTGCCCACAGCGGAAGGGGCGCTCCCCGGCATGGGAGCGCTGGTGGCGAAGCAGGGCCGAGTGGTGGCGGAAGCAGCGCCCGCAGCAGGGGCACTCGTGAGGTTTCTCGCCCGTGTGCCGCCAGCGGTGCTCCACTAGGCTGGCCAGCTGGGCAAAGCGCTTCCCGCACTCAGCACAGATGTGGGGCCGGGCGTCCGTGTGGCCCCGCTGGTGCCGCAGGAGGTTGGCCCGGTCGGCGAAGGCCTGGCCGCAGTCAGGGCAGGTGTGGGGGCGCTGACCAGCGTGGGCACTGCGCTGGTGCTGGCGCAGGTAGGAGCTCTGCGTGTAGCTGCGCCCGCACTCCTCACAGCGGTGGGGGCGCTCGCCCGTGTGCACCAGCTGGTGCCGCAGCAACGTGGCGCTTAGGGCAAAGGCTCTGCCGCAGACTGGGCAGGGGAAGGGGCGTTCGCCCGTGTGTGCCAGCCGGTGCCGGAGCAGGTGGGCACGGTGGCGGAAGTGACGGGGGCAGTCGGGGCAGGCGTGGGGCTGTTCAACATGGTGCGTCCGCAAGTGCCGCGCCAGCATGCAGCGCAGCCCAAAGCTCTTGCTGCAGTAAGTGCAGGCGTGGGGGCGCGGGCCGGTGTGGGCGCCCTGCTGGTGCTGCGTCAGGTGGGCACTCTGCCGGAAGCTCTGCCCGCACTCCCCGCAGCGGTAGGGACGCTCGCCGGTGTGCACGCGCTGATGCACCAGCAGCGCCGAGCTGCTGACAAAGGCCTTGCCACACGCCAGGCAGGGGAAGGGACGCTCGCCTGTGTGTACCCGTTGATGCGCGGCCAGCGCTGCGCCATCGCAAAAGCCTTTGCTGCAGGTGGTGCAGACATACGGCCTCTCGCTCGCATGCAGCAGCTGGTGCCTGGCCAGCACGGCACTCTGCCGGAAGCTTTTCCCACACTCGCAGCACTTAAAGGGCCACCTGACGGTGTGGTCTCTGTGCCGCGCCAGCTCTGCATCAACACTACCTCCTGGCACCGCCTCCTCCACCCTGGCACTGCCTTTGGGCACTGCTTCCTCTGCCCCTGCAGCAGGGTCTTTGTGCAACGCTCCCTCCACCGCCTCCACATAAGTGCTGGTGCCGCCCCTTCCCGGTGCAGCATCCTCTGCCCCGGCCACGCTGGCCAGCCCCTCACCTGCAGGAACAAACGGGCAATCAGACCTGAGCCATCCTCATGGGAGGCCAGGGCCCCAGCTATGGCAGTCAGAGCCTGAGGCCCCGCCCACCTGGCCCCACCCCTCCCTGGAGGGGGTTTCCGAGCTGGGACTGAAGGGGGCGGTCAAACCTCTTGCAGCTTTTTCAGGCTGCTGCCGACTCAGGCAGGCGTCAGCACTACCCAGCTCATGTTCACAGGCCTTTCTTCACCTCTGTGCGGGCTGGAAATATTATTGGCTTTTTCAGTGAGAGCCAAGACCTGGCTCCCATATGGTCCTGGGGGCCTTGGCGCAGGTGGTGGGATGGGTGCCAGGTGCACACAGACCAGGGAGAGGGTGGTGACAACCTCAGAGAGGAGCTGGGCCAGGCGGGCTTGCAGGGGTGGCTGTGGGGGTCCCAGCTGCCCCCACCCCTCTCAGCTGGGCTTATTTATCCCTCACCTATTTGGGGGCTCGGCCAGCTCTCTTCATCCTCGCCTTTGCTGAGATCTGGGACTTGCAGCTCTTCCCCTCGCTCCATCCAGTATCAGGATTGAGGCCCTGCTGGGAGAGATCAAAGCAGGTGGGATCCAGGTAAATACCCACGCAACTCAGCATTCATCAGCCACTCGGGGCTGGCACGGACGGGACAGCCAGGAAACGCCCGTGGAAACACAGAAGAGTCAATTCAGACACAAACAATCCGAGTGGAGGGGAGACGACCCCAGGGCTCCCCGAGCCATAGTGCCAGCGTGGCGCCACAGCCATTCGCTAACACAGGGGTAGAAAAGCCCCTTGAACCAAACTGGCTCCGCGCTGTGCCAGGACTGAGCCTCTGAACAGGACGGGTGGGAAACAGCTGGCCTGGCTACAGCCACCCTGTGTGGTGAACACCAACTCCGTGCAAAGGAGCAAGCCAGGGAAACGCCAGTTACCTCAGCCCACATCCCGTGAGCCAACGGCCCCACCGGGGACCCCACTGCATGGGGCAGAGCCAGCGATCCCCTCGGTCACAAGGAGGTGGCAGAGACACCTGCACTTTCCAGAGCAGACTGCGTACTCAGGCTCTGCAGGGCCTTCCCGAAAGAGCCCCCAACCAGCCCCAGAGCACAGGACCTGGCCACCAGAGCTCTACAGGGAACAGCTCTGTGGTCGTCTGAGCCGCAGGGCCCTGAGTGTGCTCCTGCTGGAAACATGTGACAACATCACCCCACTGGATTCGATCTAGCGCCTCATGCGAATGAGGAAAACCTCCTCACTCCACGGCACGCCCAGGGACCCTGCTCTGCCACCCCCGCTGCTGGGGCAGCACCCCAACTCCTTGGCACAAGGAGCGCCTTCGTTCTGTGCTCGTGCAGGGCCCGGCACCGTAAGGCCTGATCTCCAAACAGCTCTACTGCCGGCCAAAGAGCAGTCACCAGCTGGTGCTGCCATCGCAAAGCACCACCTCTGCTGACTCCTCCTCATCATAGGCTTGGAAGGGACCTCATGAGGTCATTGAGTCCAGTCCCCCTGCACTCGTGGCAGGACTAAGCATTATCTCTGACAGGTGTTTCTCTTAACTGCTCCTAGAAATCACCAATGATGGAGATTCCACAGCCTCCCTAGGCAATTTATTCCAGTGCTTAACCACCCCGACAGGAAGTTTTTCCTAATGTCCAACCTAAACTGCCCTTGCTGCAATTTAAGCCCACTGCTTCTTTATTCTCAGAGATTAAGGAGAACAATTTACCTCCCTCGTCCGGGTAACAACCTTTTTATGTAGTTAGCATGTCCTCTCTCCGTCCTTTCTTCTCCAGACTAAACAAACCCAGTTTTTCCACTCTTCCCTCATAAGTCATGTTTTTTAGACTTTTAATTATTTTGTTGCTCTTCGCTGGATTTTCTCCAATTTGTCCACATCTTTCCTGAAATGTGGCGTCCAGAGCTGAACACAGTATCCAGTTGAGGGCCTATCAGTGTGGAGTAAAGCTGCAGAATTGCTTCTCGTGTCTTGCTTACAACACTCCTGCTAATACATCCCGGAATAATGTTTGCTTTTTTGGCAACAGTGTTACACTGTTGACTCATATTTAGCTCGTGATCCACTCTGACCCTCAGACTCCTTTCTGCAGTTCTCCTTCCTAGGCAGTCATTTCCCAGTTTGTGCGTGTGCAACTGATTGTTCTTTCCTACGTGGAGTACTTTGCATTTGTCCGTATTGAATTTCATCCTGTTTACTTCAGACCATTTTTCCAGTTTGTCCAGATCATTCTGAATTTTAATCCTATTCCCCAAAGCACTTGCAACCCCTCCCAGTTTGGTATCGTCTACAACCTTTATAAGTGTGCTCTCTACGCCATTATCTGAATCATTGAAGATATTGAACAGAACCGGACAGAGAACCGCACACAGAGCTTGTCCCTACGGGACCCCGCTCGTTATGCCCTTCCAACATGACTGCAAACCACTGATAACTACTCTCTGGGAACGTGCATCTGACAAAGTGGGTATTCACCCATGAAAGCTTATGCTCCAAAACGTCTGTTAGTCTATAAGGTGCCACAGGATTCTTTGCTGCTTCTCTGGGAATTATTTTCCAACCAGTTCTGCACCCACCTTATGGTAGCTCAGGGTGGATAAAAATCAATTATTAAAAAAAAAAAATCAGATTTTTTTGATAAAATGCTTTTTGAGGAAAAATCCTATCTAATGATAGTTTTAATTAAGATACATTATAGCTCAAAGATATCTCATCATGGAATAGGGATTATAAATTCTAATCCTATAGTATGAGATAATATATTCATGTAATGTTTACGAAAAGTTTTGTAAATGAATTCCAATAGTTCATTGATTAAGGACACAATCTTATGGGGTTCCAAGGGCTTCTGTATAGATTATTTAGGTTAATATTGCTATCTACCCAATGGGATTCAGTGCTCAGTCCAGAAGATACCATCAGAGATGCTCAGTTTTGCAGTTCTCCAAATTTGGATTTGTGTCTCCAGAGATAACAGGCTTGAATAGATCGGCACAAGGAGAAGTTGTCTGGAGATAAATGTGAGAAGGGAGGGACAGGAAGTAGAAACAAAAGTGAAACTGTTTGGGCAGCATATTCCAGAAGTCTTGAGGTCTTTCTAAGTGTAGCCTTCATTGATTTGAGATCTACCATACCATTCTCTCACTAGAGGGGAAAACCTATAATGGCAGCAGGCCATAGAAGAGACCCAGTTTGGGAATAGTTTAGTGAAGTTCCTCTACCTGTGGGTAGGACAGACATGGGTGCAAAATGCAAACAATGCAACAAAGAAATGCAAGGCCTGGTTGACCGGATGAAACCATGAGAAGAGTTCCTTCTCAGGAGGAAGCTGCCTTGAAGATGATGAAAGCGACATGTCTGAACATGCAGGATCTTGAGGATGGTAAACTTTTTTATTTCATACTTCTTTCTTAAGGGCTACCTGTCTTCCTTCTGGACTATTCTTGAATTCTCATGTTTGAGCAAAAAATATAGCTGTTACTCTCTGGTACTATCCTTTTAGATGCAATTGTGATAAAAAAAAAAATAGCTGAAATAGGCAGATCTTCCTTTTACAATTTCACCTTTAAAGTAGTAGTGAGTGTCAGTGAATGCAATGAGTAATACTAAATGAGCAGTATGGTAATAATTAAATAACTGCATTGCCTTATTTCATTTAGGAGAATCCATCCTCAAGATACAGGATTCTGAAGACTATCCACCTTCAAGATCACCACCACTTTCTATAGTTTCAGAGTTATCTGCCAATGATAGTGTTTCGGTCACATGTATGTCACATAGCCACAGTAGATCACCTGTAGCAAAAAGAAAAAAAAAAACTCAGTCACCCAGAAAAAAATCAGCTAAGTTTGTGATAAGAACCAGCAGATTATAAGAAGAGGCAATTGATGAAAAAATTGCCCGGTTTGTTTATGCAACAGACTCTCCTTTCCGTATGACTGAGAACCCAATACTTCATTAACATGGCTCAGTCATTAAGACCAGGATACAGTCCACCCAACAGAGCAGATGTCGCAGGCAGATTGCTTGATAAAATGTATGAAAGAGAAATTGAGTAGTGTGCAAAAGGTCTAGGGGGTGAAATTGTTAACCTGAGTCTTGATGGGTGGAGCAACATCCACAATGATCCTGTTGTGTGACGACAGAAGAAGGGAATGTCTTCCTTACAGAAACAACTGATACATCAGGAAATGCACACACAGCAGAATACGTACAAGAAGTAGCAGTAAAAGCTATAACGAACTGAAAAAAATTTCAAAATGTCTAGAAGCAGTTTGGTCACAGCCAATGCTGCTAATGTATCCAAGATGAGGAGAAATTATTTAGAAGAGAGTCCCAAGTTAATAACATACGGTTGCAGGGCTCATTTGATGCACCTCCTAGCCAAAGACTTCATTGTTCCAGAAATAAAAGCTAATGTTGTCGAAATTGCAAAATACTTCCGTAACAACCACTTTGCAGCAGCTGCTCTGAAAAAAGTGAGAGGAACTGAGCTAACTCTACCACAAGACGTGCAATGGAACTCAGTAGTGGACTGTTTTGAGCACCATATCAAGAACTGGCCTAATCAGATGACAGTTTGTGAACAAAATCATGAAAAAACAGATGGCAGCATCATAGCCAAAGTTTGGAAGGAACTGAGTGAGACCTTAAAAAGAGAAATATGCAATGACAGACTTAAATTACAAGCATTAAAAAAACCATATGGGACAGGCACTATCTCCAGCTCATTTTCTTGCAAATATTCTCAATACTCGGTACCAAGGTCAAACCTTAACTGCTGAAGAAGAGAAGTTGGCTATGACATGGATATGCAGTTATCATCCCTCCGTAATGCCAACTAGAATAAACTTCAGAGCTAAGGGTAAATCATTCAAGAAATACATGTTTGCTGATGTTTTCAAGAAAGTCACATCAGTGAACCAGTGGAAGTCACTTAAGTACTTAGATTCGGAGACTGCTGAAGTAACAATCTCACTTTTAACAGCAGTAGCTTTTTCTTCCATCGGTGTAGAAAGACTGTTTTCTTCATTGGAACTAATTCATTCCTGGTCTACACTACGCGTTTAAATCGATTTAATGGCCGTTAAATCGATTTAACGCTGTACCCGTCCACACTACAATGCCCTTTATATCGAAATAAAGGGCTCTTTAAATCGATTTCTGTACTCCACCCTGAACGAAAGGAGTAGCGCTAAATTCGATATTAACAGTTCGGATTACGGTTAGTGTGGACGGAAATCGACGTTATTGGCCTCCGGGCGGTATCCCAGAGTGCAACACTGACCGCTCTGGACAGCAATCTGAACTCGGATGCAGCGGGCAGGTAAACAGGAAAAGCCCCGCGAACTTTTGAATTACATTTCCTGCTTGCCCAGCGTGGAGCTCTGATCAGCACGGCTGGCGATGCAGTCTCAAATCCAAAAAGAGCTCCAGCATAGACCGTACGGGAGATACTAGATCTCTGATCGCTGTATGGGAGACAAATCTGTTGTATCAGCTCCGTTACAGAACACGAAATGCCAAAGCGTTTGAATAAAAAACTCCAGGATACACAGCGCTGCGTGACAAGCGTAACGGGAAGCCAGAGACTCAAATGGACGCTCATGGATGGAGGGGGTACTGAGGACTCCAGCTATCCCACAGTCCACAGCAGTCTCTGAAAATTATTTGCATTCTTGGCTGAGCTCCCAATGTCTGTAGGTTCAAACACAGTGTCTGGCGTGGTTCAGGGAACAGCTCCTCAGTTTCTTCCCCCCCCACCACGTGAAAAAAAAAGGGAAAGAAATCATTCCTTGACTACTTTCAATGTCACCCTATGTGTACTGAATGCTGCTGGTAGACGGATGCTACAGCAGTGAAGAGCAGTATCCGCTCCTCTCCCTCTCCCCCTCCCCGGTGGTAGACGGTGCAGAGGACTGCCCACCATCCTCGAGAACCCCATGCCTGATAATTGCTCAATATCGAGAGGCAATTATTCCTGTTACTCCCAGTAGATAGGACAGAACGGCTAATAACCAGCTTCATCATTGAAACTGGGGGCTGAAAATTTTTGAAAGCAAAATTGGGATTGACTCGCTTGGCAATGAGTCAATTCCTCCCTTATGGTTTCTAAAAATAGAGTCCGTCCTGCCTGGACTGTCATAGCCCCGGGAGGCTGCCTCCAAGTGCCTCCCCCACCTCATTTTATCTCACTAACAAGTCTCTGTTTCTTATTCTTGTATTCCTTACAACTTCATGACACAAATGGGGGAGGGGCACTGCCACGGTAGCCCAGGAAGGTTGAGGGAGGAGGGAAGCAACGGGGTGCGGTTCTTGCAGGGGCAACCCCTGTGAATACTGACACGGAGCAGCTGTGCTCTCTGATACACTGGATCTCTATTACACTTGCCTATTATTCTAGGCAGGACGGCTCTATTTTTAGAAACCATAAGGGAGGAATTGACTCATTGCCAAGTGAGTCAATCCCAATTTTGCTTTCAAAAATTTTCAGCCAGGGGCACTCATGATAGCAGTGGACAGTACAGAGAGGGAGAGATAACCGTCATCTCATTGCCAGTTTTCTCCGGCAGTAGACGGTACAGAACGACGGTAACCATCTCTGCTATCTTGCAAAAGCAAGTGAATGCTGCTGTGTAGCGCTGGAGTATCGCCTCTCTCTCCGCGGCATCCAGTACACATACGGTGCCGGGAAAAAAAAAAAGCTGAACGGGCTCCATGGTTGCCGTGCTATGGCGTCTGCCAGGGCAATCCAGGGAAAAACGGCGAGAAAGGATTGTCAGGTGATGTTTTCCCGGAGGAAGGAATGACTGACGACATTTACCCAGAACCCCCCGCGACCACTAACATTCAACCCTGAATTCCAAGGGGCGGGGGACACTGCGGGAACTATGGGATAGCTACGGAAGTGCTACCCACAATGCAACGCTTCAGAAATCGACGTTAGCCTCGGAGCATGGACGCACAACGCCGAATTACTGTGCCTAGTGTGGCCGCAAGAAATCGAAATTACAATATCAGTTTTATAAAACTGATTTTAGCAAATTCGATTTTATCCCGTAGTGTAGACGTGGCCTGAGAAATTGTTTGGAACCTGACAAAGCAGGAAAACTTATTTTTCTTTTCCAGAATATGAACAAACAGGAAAATGAAGGTTCAGATGACTGAGTTATCTGCAGAAGCCAATATTTTAAGTTTCTCATGTTGACCTGGTGGACAGTCGATTTAATTTTTTTTTAAATATTTCATTTAACTATTTTAGTGGAAAACAATTTTAAAAAACTTGAATGTTTAACTAAATTTAAAAATTCATATGCTTGTTTTGTTAAAATATTATATGTTTTCTGTTGAAGAAAAATATCCAAAATATATAACACTGTTGTTTTAGTTAAATAAAACAATTAAATGTTTGTCTGGTGATGTTCTCCTTCTAATACAGCATGACAAGAAAATCCTCCAAATATTAATGATTAACTTGTTGAATTGGAGATAGTTCACCTCCCAATGACTTCATAAATATCTGCTTCAATTACCTTTAGTAAATGAAATAACCAAAACAAACATTTTCTGATATAGCTGTAAAACTAATCTTAAAAGTTTTCAAAATAAATCACTGTTTCAAAATGTATAGCGTGTAGCTTCTAAAAATGAAACCTACATCTATCTCCCAGTTGTGAAGAATAAATATTAAGGTTATAACAACCAACAAGAATGCACTTTTATGTAGAAATCTATTATTTAAATCACTAGTCAGGAAGACTTGATTTAAACCATGAATTAAATCATGATTTAAATCAATTTGATATAAATCAAATCCACCCTGCCCCCCCATAGAGCCCTGCACAGAGAATACCCAAACCCGCAAACACACCAATCCTCCCCCCGCCCTCCCCACAGCCCTGCACAGAAAGCACCCAACCCCCCACCACACTCACCCCTGCACAGGCACGGATCTCCTCTTTCCCCCACAAAGCCTGGCACAGAAAGCACCCAACCCCCCACCATACACTCCCTGCACAGACACCGATCCCACCCCCACCCCCCCAGACAGAGCACCCTGCACAGACACAGACCCCCCCTCCCCCGAGCTCTCCTGCACAGAGAGCAGCCATACACTACCCTGCAAAGAACACAGACCCCCCCCCCCAGACCCATGCACAGAGAGCAGCCATACACACCCTGCACGACACAGACACAGACCCCCACCCCGAGCCTGCACAGAGAGCACCATACACACCTGCACAGACATCCGATCACCCACTGAGCCAGCACAGAGAGCAGCCATACACACCCTGCACAGACACCGACCGCCCCCAGCCAGAGCAGCCACCACACACCCTGCACAGACACCGACCGTCCCCACCACCAGACAGAGCTCCTCCAAGAAACAAGACTCCCCCTCAACCCCGAGCCCTGCACAGAGAGCAGCCATAGCACACCACTGCACAGAACACAGACACAGACCCGCCACTCGACGCCTGCACGAGCAGCAACTGCCACACTCCACACAGCCCTGCACAGACACCGATCCCCACCCCAGACAGAGCTCCCTGCAAGAAACAGACCCCCCTCTCCCCGAGCCCTGCACAGAGAGTAGCCATACACACCCTGCACAGACACATACCCCCCTCCCCCGAGCCCTGCACAGAGAGTAGCCATACACACCCTGCACAGAACAACCGATCCCCCACAGAGCAGCCATACTACACCCCTGCAAAGACACAGACCCCCACCCCCGAGCTTTGCACAGAGAGTAGCCATACACACCCTGCACAGACACGTCGACCCGCACCACAGAACAGAGCAGCCTGACAGACCCACATCACACACACACACCGCCCCGCGCACAGACACACTAGGACAACTGACCCGCCTTGAGCATCACCATCCCCAGCTGCGCTGGACGCCTGGCTGGGGCGGGGCAGATCCCGCCGGGCTGGCAAGCCTTGCACACCCAGCGGCGTGCGTCGACCCGTAGGCCGGCGGACCGGGCTAGGCATGCAGTCGCCGCGAGAGGACCACGAGCGCGACGTGCCCAGCCTGCAGACGAAGCCCAGGCTGCCCTTGGAGGGGCGGGCGCCGCTGGCTCGCGGAGCGCCAACAACCCCCGCACCTCTGACCCTCTCCCGCTCGCTGCACAGACTCCCGAGCCCGCCACCCCAGCTAACCTCCTGGCCTCCTCTATTCATAGCGCCCAACCCCGGTACCGAGCGCCTTTACCGCGCTGACCTCTCTATCCGAGCGCACGCCCACCCCCGCCCACCACCCATCCGTCGAACACCCACCCTGCCCATGCTATTATCCTCACACCCCCCGCCCCTTCGCTGCCCTCTCTCAGCCTAGCTCGCGCCTGTGCTCTTGGTAGCCGACCGACCGTGTCGCTGGCAGTCCGCTGACGCGCCATCGCCGGACGCTCGAGCGCCAAGCAGCGACGCGGAGGAGCGGACCGCGTGTATCATGGATCGGGCCTTCGCGAGGCGGCCGACCTGGTCGCGCGGCAGGCCTCCCATGCTAAGCTCACCACGCGCTGCCCCGGGCCTGGCCCAGCGACGTCCATCTGAGCGCGGTGGCGGCAGCAGAGCGCGAGACACCGAGGCTCTTGGACGAAGCTGTGAGGGAGGGAGGATTAGCCTCCCGGGAGCCAGGGTCGAGAGGCCGCGAGGCCTAGCCTCCTGGCAGGCCCCACGCACACTAGGCGAAGGAGAGGTCCAGCTGAGCTGATATGACGACCACGCGATCTCAAGGGCGAAAGCTCTCTTGTTCACCTGACCTCGATACAGATCACCATCAGTAGTGATTCATGCACGCCCACCAGAAAGTCTCGAGTACCAGGCGAACCTTGCTACCCATAGCGCAAAGCGGTCCAGCCATTATGAGTTGCTCTGTTGATGTTCTGCGAGGGTGGAAGGCCACTGAGAGACGGGCAGGGCAGGGTGTTGGTCCACCAGAGGTCACTTCTCTCCCGGTTTATGAGGAAATGTACCGTTGCATGGCAAACTGCCATCCTCAAATGAGAGAATAACTCGACTTCCCAGTCCCCCACCCCTCTACTTCACACTCCACCATGATATGGGATTTTAATCAACAGGCTCAAAGGAGAACAGTGTGGGAGGCCCTGCAAAAAATATTTGCAGAAGAAATCTCTGCATTAAAAAAAAACAAAATCTCAGCTGCAAATCCAAAGGACTCCCTGAAATAGGAACCCATGTAGGTAGGACCCCTAATGCCTGCCAGCCAGAGACCAGGGAAGTCGCAATGGACTCTGACAGATGTAGGAGTCCCATCCAGGAGGATCAGGGCCTAAAATAATAAACTGCAAAAGCAAAAAAACCCTGTATCCAGTACAATAATCTGGTTCATATTAAAAATACTGCCAATCGAGTTACGTATCGTTGACATAGACCTACCTGTTTACCGATCATTTTGAGAAGCACTGTCAATAATTTATAAAGACTAGCCTGATAGTGACTGGTCCATCAAGCAATGGCTCATTTCAAACCAACATGTGGTAATAAATAACATATAATGGCTTGATAATAGTGATTCAGTTACTTTTTTTTTCCTCTCACATTATCCAGAGTTTACAACACTGGCACCGCTCTCGGCACCACGCAATCTGAAGCTCGGATGTAGAGCAGCGATATACGGGCAGGTAAACAGGAAAAGCCGCCGCGAAACTATTGAGATACATTTCCCGTGCTGCCCAGCTTGTGGAGCGTCTGATCAGCCAACGGCTGGCGATGCAGCTTCAAATCCAAAAAAACAGCATCCAGGCAGTTAGACCGTGTACAGGAGATAACTAGATCTGATCGCTGTATGGGGAGACAAATACTGTTGTATCAGCTCCGTTACCGGAACACGAAAAATGCCAAAGCGTTTGAATAAAAAAACTCCGTACAAACAGCGCCTGCGTGACAAGCGTAACGAGGAGCCAGAGACTCAAATGGACGCTCATGGCTGGAAGTTACTGAGGATACTCCAGCTATCCCACAGGTCCACAGCAGTCTTGAAAATTATTGCATCTTGGCTGAGCTCCCAATGTCTGTAGGTTTCAACACAGCTTTCTGGCGTGGTTCATGGAACAGCTCCTCATTTCTTTCTCTACCCCATCCCTGTGAAAAAAAAAAAAAAGGGAAAGAAATCATCTTGACACTTTCCGATGGTCACCTATGTTACTGTGCTGCTGGTTAGACGGGATTGCTACAGCAGGAAAGCAGACTGCTCCTCTCCCTCTCCCGCTCTCCCCGGGGTAGAAGGTAGAAGCACGACCGTGACCCACCATTCTCGGAACCCCTAGAAGCCTGACCTGCCTGATAATTGCTCATATGAGAATTCCTGTACTACCATTAGAGCGTCAAGAAAGAAGATAAGAACCAGCTTCATCATTGAAACTGGGGCTTGAAAATTTTTGAAAGCAAATTGGATTGACTCGCTTTGGCAATGAGTCAATTCTCCCTTATGTTTCTAAAAATAGAGTCTGTCCTGCCTTGGACTGTCCATAGCACCCGGAGGCTGCCCTCAGTGCTTCCCCCCACCTCAGTTTATCTCACTAACAGTAATTCTGCTTTCTTATTCTTGTATTCTTACAACTTCATGACACAAATCGGGGAGCCGGGGCCACTGCCACGTAGTTAGTATAGCCCAGGTAAGGATTTGAGGGAGGAGGAGGAAAGGCAACGGGTTCAGTTCTATGCAGGGGCAACCCCTAGTGGAATATGACACTGACACACGAGCAAGCTGTGCTCTCTGACACCACTAGATTCTCTATTTACACTTCCTATTATTTAGGCAGGACGGACTCTATTTTTAGAAACATAAGGGAGATTGACTCATTCCATGCTGAGTCAATCCCAATTTTGCTTTCAAAATTTCAGCCAGGGGCATCGTGATGCAGAGGACAAGCACAGAGTAGAGGAGAGATAACCATATCTCATTGCCCAGTTTTCGGAGATGGCGGTCCAGGGCAGTAGACCAGTACAGACCGATCGGTTGGTAACCCGATCTCTGACGTAATCTTGCAAAAGCAAGTTTATTTTGAATGGCTGTTTTGTATTTTCTGTTTTTTATGTTGCTCTGCTAGATGTAGCGGCTGGAGATTGCCTCTCTCATCCGCGGCATCCAGTACACATACGGTGCCGAAAAAAAAAAAAGCTGGAACGGCTCCATGAGTGCCGTTGCTATGGCGTCTTGCCAGGGGCAATTCCAGGAAAAACGGCGTGAAAGGATTGTAGGTGATGTTTTCCCGGAGGAAGGACATGGACTGACGACATGTTTACCCAGAACCCCCCGACCACTCATTTCAACCCTGAATTCCAAGGGGCGGGGGACACTCGGAATATGGGATAGCTACGGAAGTGCTACCACAAATGCACGCTTCAGAATCGACAGTTAGCCTCGGAGCATGGCGCACAACGCCGGATATTACTGTGCTAGTGTGGCGCACAGAATCGAAATTACAATATCAGTTTTATAAAACTTGATTTTAGCAAATTCGATTTCATATCCCGTAGTGTAGACGTTGGAGCCTGAGAAATTGTTTGGGAACCTACAAAAGCAGGAAAACTTATTTCTTTTCCAGAATATGAAACAAACAGGAAATGGAAAGGTTCAGACTGACTGAGTTCATCTTGCAGAGCCAATATTTTAAGTTCTCATGTTGACCTGGTGGACAGTTCGATTTAATTTTTTTTTAAATATTTCATTTAACTATTTTAGTGGAAAACAATTTTAAAAACTGGAATGTTTAACTATAATTTTAAAAATTCATATTGCTTATTGTTTTGCTTAAAATAATTATATGTTTTCTGTTGAAGAAAAATATCCAAAATATATAACACTGTTGTTTTAGTTAAATAAAACATTAAATGTTTGTTGGTGATGTTCTCCTTCTAATACAGCATGACAAGAAAATCCTCCAAATATTTAATGATTAACTTGTTGAATTGGAGCATAGTTCACCTCCCATGACTTCATAAATATCTGCTTCATTACCTTAGTAAAGTGAAACAAACCAAAACAAACATTTTCTGATATAGCTGTAAACTAATCTTAAAAGTTTTCAAAATAAATCACTGTTTCGAAATGTATAGCGTGTAGCTTCTAAAAATGAACCTACATCTATTCCCAGTTGTGAGAATAAATATTAAGTTATAACACCAACAAGAATGCACTTTTATGTAGAATCTATTATTTAAATCACTAGTCAGGAAGACTTGATTTAAACCATTGAATTAAATCATGATTTAAATCCATTTGATATAAATCAATCCACCTGCCCCCCCATAGAGCCCTGCACAGAGAATACCCAAACCCGCAAACACACCAATCCTCCCCCGCCCTCCCCACAGCCCTGCACAGAAAGCACCCAACCCCCACCACACTCACCCTGCACAGGCACGGATCTCTCTTCCCCCACAAAGCCTGGCACAGAAAGCACCCAAACCCCCACCATACACTCCCTGCCCACAAGACACGATCCCACCCCCACCCCCAGACAGAGCACCCTGCACAGACACAGGACCCCCCCTCCCCCGAGCCCTGCACAGAAGCAGCCATACACTACCCTGCACAGACACAGACCCCCCCTCCCCGAGCCCTGCACAGAGAGCAGCCATACACACCCTGCACAGACACAGACACAGACCCCCACCCCGAGCCCTGCACAGAGAGCAGCCATACACACCCTGCACAGACCACCGATTCCCCCTGAGCCAGCACAGAGAGCAGCCATACACACCCTGCCACAGACACCGACCGGCCCCCAGACAGAGCAGCCATACACACCCTGCACAGACACGATCCCCCACCCCAGACAGAGCTTCCCTGCACAGAAACAGACTCCCCTCCCGAGCCCTGCACAGAGAGCTAGCCATACTACACCCTGCACAGACGACAGACACAGACCCCCACCGCGAGACCTGCACAGAGAGAGCCATACCACACCCTGCACAGACACGATCCCCACCCCAGACAGAGCTACCTGCCACAGAACAGACCCCCCTCCCCGAGCCCTGCACAGAGAGTAGCCATACACACCCTGCACACGACACATACCCCCCCCCGAGCCCTGCACAGAGAGTAGCCATACACACCCTGCACAGACACCGATCCCCCCACAGAGCAGCCATACACACCCTGCACAGACACAGACCCCCACCCCGGAGCTATTGCACAGAGAGTAGCCATACACCACCCTGCACAGACACCGATCCCCCCCAGACAGAGCAGCCTGCACAGACCCACATCACACACACACACCGGCCCCTGCACAGCCACAGGACATGCCCCCAGCGCACCATCCCAGCTGTCCTGGAGCTGGCTGGGGGCGGGGCAGATTCCCGCGGGCTGCAGTCTGCAACCCAGGAGTGCAGATGATCCTGCGAGGCGGGGAGGAGCCCCGGGCTGGCTGCAGCGAGCCCAGGCTGCCCTGGAGGGGGCTGGGGGCCGCTGGGCTGCGCGCCCCGCCCCACTTCCGACTCCTCCCGCGCTCAGCCCGACCCCGCTACCGCGCCCTCCCCCGGACCCGCCTTTACCGTGCTCCGGCCACCGCCCGCGCCCTCCACCCCGCTCGGCTCCAGCCTGGCCGCGGCTGTTTACCAGGGGCCTCGCCCGCGGGCCGCGGCGCTGCAGCGCGGGGACACCTAGCGGCCGCAGGGGGCAGTGCCGGGCAGGCCTCCTGCTTCCCCCCGCGGGCCTGGCTGCGCTCACGTGGGCCCAGCCCAGCTGCTGAACCTCCCCCCGTCAATCATCCTCTGGCCAGGCCCAGCTCCTAGGGAAAGTCACTGCTAGTTACAGATCTCAGGGCAAGAGCCCTTGTTCAGACAGATCACCAGCGTCCCAGACTGGCCTGCACTGCAAAGCCAGCGGCCTCATTAACTGCCTGTTGATGCCAGTAGGCCACTACAGAGCAGCGTGTTCCCGGTGGGACGTGACAAACTGCCACCCCACCTAGCATCATAGACAATTAGGGCTGGACCAGACCTCAGGAGGTCATCATCTAGCCCTAGGTCTCAGTCCTACTGCCTTTCAGATACGACGTGAGCCCTTTGCAGAGGCACCCAAGGGAATTAAATTATCTGGGCAAGGTCACTCCCTTAGGGTCGGGACCTTTGAAAAGCCCGGCTTGGAAGACTTTCGGGGTTGTGAAAAATGCCTGTATATTTAGATTGTAAATCAGCGACCCTGTGTTCAAATCACTCCACATTTCCCAGGAAAATTCCAGCCTAGCTCCAGTCTTGAGGCTGATCTGAGCCTTTTTGTTTCCAGCCCTACGTTTCTATGATTCTAAGTAGCTTCGCATTGTTTTGGAAGTAATACGATGATAAAACAGCCGTATGGTGGGCTAACGTAAGATGCATATCTGGAAGCTGTTGTACTAATGGCTTGATACCATGTCTGTGGTCAGTATCTAGACACACCCACCCACACATATATAAACACCGTTTTCCCAGGAGCAGGAATGTTTACATTTACAGGAGATAATATATATGGAGATATACCTGTCTCATGGAACTGGAAGGGACCCTGAAGGGTCATTGAGTCCAGCCCCCTGCCTTCACTAGTAATACCAAGTACTGATTTTTTGCTCCAGATCCCTAAGTGGCCCCTCAAGGATTGAACTTGCAACCCTGGGTTTAGCAGGCTAATGCTCAATGTTAGCCTTGTTCTCCTGACCAAACCCTCCCCAGTCCAACATCTAGTCTCACTTGTTCAACGTCCAGTGAAAGTATCTACCGGACACAGGCGTCTCCTTTCTGGCTTTTTCAAAATTGCTGATTCATGTTGCTGGCAGCTGCTGCTATGTTCCATTCCACTTCACAGATACAGACTAACAAGACTGCTACTCTGAATCCACTTCAATGGAGTGTGACCACATCTCTGCACAACCCAGCGAGCTGGGTCTTTAGTTTGCTTCTAAGGCGCTTGGGGATCTTTAGGAGAGTAAGGGAGCTTATTAAATGGAAGATCCTGAATTTATTGATAGCCAGTCTGGATGTGTGCATTGTTAAGAGGAGCAGTGAATGAAAAGAGGAATCCCCAGGCATAGCACACTAATCCCAGACTGATCTATCTGAAATTCCAGGAGTGGAAGAAGCTGTGAAAGGGGAGAAATTCTGGGTTCGAGTCTCTGCAGCTGATTACAACCAACTGTGGTGACTCTGCCTCAGAGGAGCCCAGGACTCACTCCCCAGGGCCTCACAGAAAGATAGGGGAGAAACAGCAGTTGGAGCAGCCCCTGAAAGGCAATGGAAACCCAGAGGGATCAGGAGAAGTGTCCAGTGAAGGGAGACTACAAGAGACTCTGGAATGGCAAAGACACAGAGACAGGCCTGCGTGAGGCTGACCCATTATGGAGCTACAGCAATCGCTTAGAAGGTCAATTTGCAGCTGAACTCAGATTTCATTGTTAGCCTGATTTACTCTCCCTTTCAGGCCCGTCTTTAGGATTTATGGGGCTCCTATACCCCACGGCAGCCCAGGTTCATGTGTGTGTTTTAGATAAGGGGAGTCTTTTGAAGGATGTATTTAAAAAACGATATGGCTGAAAATCCAAGCATTTAAAGGCGAAAGATGAATACTCAGATTGCACATCTAAAAATCTATGCAAGGATTTTGTAGAGAAGTGATTTTATTTTGCGGGGGGGGAGGCTCCATCTCCACTCCAAGGCCCCCCCTCGCTCCACCTCTTCCCATCCCAGCCCCCAGTGCCCCACCTTCACTCCACCTCTTTTTCTTTGTAGTTTTTCACTATAAGAATAAATGCTTGTGTAAGCAGAGTCAGGATGAGCTGTACCCTGACATCTGGTGGTGAAGTACGGGAAGTGTGGAAAGAATGTCTGGAATGCGAAATCTCAAATATTTGCATAGGCACGCCTGCCCCATCCCAGACTGCCGAGCTGTGGGACTGCTTTGTGACAGAAATGACTCAACCTCAGTTGGGTGGTACTTGCTAGACAAGTGGACATGGGTTCCAAAACCCTTGTGAGAGAGAGAGAGGTTGGAGACAGGTATTTGTACCTGGTGTGCAGGCTCCTTGTGGAGCTAGAAGCACCAGTTGTTCCTCCTCCTCCTCCTCCTCCTTCTCTCTCCACTGTTGGAATATCAGAGTTGATTTTTTATTCCCTTAAGATCTAGATACAGGGTTCTGAGTTGAACTCACTGTGGGCTAATGGTGCACTAGCAGTGGGCTCCCCTACTATGTGCTGAGATCACTAAGAGCTGAAAATCACAAAAGAGCTGAATTACTGAGCTGGAGCACTGAGTACTGGGCTAACTAGTGGGGGAGCCTGAAGCTATACTGTGGAACAGAGCAGCTGGTGGAGTGGAAGCAGTTTTATGAGGATGGCTGGAGCGGATCACAGGACAGCTGGTGGAGTGGAGCGGCTGGCAGAGCGGAGTAGCTGTGGGGCGTCTGGAGCAGCCCCACAGAGTGAGTGGAGCTGAGCAGTTTGCTGGGACAACTGGAGCAGCTCACGAGGCAGCTGGTGGAAGGAGCAGAGTGGAGCGGCTGTAAGGCGGAGCAGTTCGTGGAGAAGCGGAAGCAGAACTCACGGAGAGGCAGGGCAGTTGGTCCTGGACACGTAAGGTGCCCCTTTCACCCAGGCTGCGGGGAGGGACCTCTACAGATAGACACTTGAATTCTGGGTGGCATTGACCAGAGACTTTTTGGGTTGTTGGACTTTGGAGTTGATTGGAAGACCTAAGGGGGGGGGGGGAAAAAAAACCCCTAAGGGGGGGAAAGGACATTGCCAAATGTACTTGGGGGGGTGGTTATGGTTTGTGTTATAACTCTGTTTGTGGTGCTTCTCCAATGGGATGCCGCATTGATTCCTTCCTTTATTAAAAAGATTTCGCTACACTCAGACTCCGTGCTTGCGAGAGGGGAAGTATTGCCTCCTAGAGGCACCCAGAAGGGTATGGTATGTAAGTGTCCCAGGTCACTGGGTGGGGGCTCGAGCCGGTTATGCCTTGTGTTATTGAAATGGAACCCCTGGATACTGAACCTGGCCCTTGTTGCTGCCAACTCAGAGGGGCAGAAGGGTTACACTTCCTTATAAAGGGCTGTGGGGTAACTTATAACTGCTGGCAATTACAGCTGTTCCCAGCCTTTGGAGAGACAACAAGGTGCGGCCACTAGCCTGTTTAGTCCGTCTGGCTTGCTGGGGGAATGTCACATTGTAAGGCAGGGACCTGTGGATCCTGGAAAAACCCTGGTTGGGAGGGAGAGAGACGTGGGGCTCTCCCCAAGAGAGGTGATGGCTGAGGAGCCAGGAGCCTAGAACGCGTGTCCTCGGGGGCCCACAAAGGAGGAATATAGTCGCAGTTGCCCTGGACTGTGACAGTCCCATCTTCCCAAAGCAGAGGAGAATAAGGCCACATGATTCTTTATTTGGCCAGGGGGAAGATCCAGACTCTCACTTTCCAGGCAACAGCCTTACAACGGAGGAGGAAGGTTTGCAAAGGAAGCAGATCAGTAGCACGTAATCCTGTGCAGCACGTGCAGCTGGCAGAGAACCAAGGAAAACAGACTGTGGTAGAGGAAAGAAAGCGAGGGGAAAAAAAACAAACAACCCCCGAACTAGAGGAGAAAGAAAACCAGACAAAAACCAAACAGATGAGAGCACAAATTTTAAAAAAAAAAATAGTGTTTTTTTTTTAAATGGATCAGATGAAGTGGGTTCCAGCCCATGAAAGCTTATACACAAAGAAATGTGTTAGTCTCTAAGATGCCACAAGGGCTCCTTGTTGTTTCTGCTGATGCAGACTAACATGGCTGCCACTCTGAAACCTGTCAACATTTTTTAGTAAGTGAAAAATATATGCATCAAAATTATACAGAAATAAAAGCCAATTTCAAAGAACCTTGCAGATGGACTTTGGATTCACACCCACTGGTTTCATTGGAACTTACGACCCGTGCCTAACCATCATCATGCTCACTTTGTATCTCGGCCCTACCCCATTTCATCGGCTTGGGTTGTAAGTTCCTCAGGCCAAGGACAGCGCCTGCCATAGGAAGCGCCCTACCAAATTCATAGCCATGAAAAACACGTTGCGGACCGTGAAATCTGGTTTCCCCCTGTAAAATCTGGTCTTTTGTGTGCTTTTAGTCTGCATTATACAGATTTCACAGGGCAGACCAGTGCTTCTCAAATTGGGGGTCCTGACCCAAAAGGGTTTGGGGGGGTTGCAAGGTTATTTTAGGGGGTGGTCGCAGTATTGCCACCCTTACTTCAGTGCTGCTGCCTTCAGAGCTGGGTGGCCAGAGAGTGGCAGCTGCTAAATGAGGGCCCAGCTCTGCGGGCAGTAGCGCAGAAGTAAGAGTGGCGATACCATATCATGCCATCCTTACCTCTGCGCTGCTGCTGGCGGTGGCTCTGCCTTCAGACCTTGGCTGCTCTCCAGCTGCCCAGCACTGAAGGCAGCACTGCCGCCAGCAGCAGCGCAGAAGGCTAGCAGTACTGCAGAGCCCCCTACAATAACCTTGCAATCCCACCACAACTCCTTTTGGGGTTAGGACCCCTATAATTACTGCACCATGAAATTTCAGTCTTAAATAGATGAAATCATGAAATTTATGATTTTTAAAATCCTATGCTGTGAAATTGACCAAAATGGACTGTGAATTTGCTAGGGCCCTAACCATTGTGGGGGGCAGGTGTGGCACTGTCAAATATAGGATTTTACCCTCTGAAGGATAAACAGCAGCGACTTTTCTTTAGTCACATTGATAGATTTAAAGTGCAGGGTGCCAGCAGCTGGATCACAGGCACGGACTTTTGTTTTTCCCAGTGTGGGCTTCACCCCTGCTCCACCCCGAGGCCCCACCCTTGCTCCATCTCTTCCCTCCCCCAAAGTTCCTCCTGCCCATCCACCACTTGCTCCTCCCCTGAGCGCCTCCTGCTAGCCACTCGCGGATCCGCAGCCAGCTCTGCTGGTTCCAGAACAGCTGATCCGCGGCCAGTCAGGGAGCTGTGGAGCCACTGGCGGGTACTGAGCGCCCCCTATTTTTTTCTCGTGGGTGCTTCAGCCCCAGACCACCCACAGATTTGGCGCCTATAAGCTGGACCTAGGTACAGAGAATCCCCGCTGCAACAGTTTTTCCTCTGACAGCTCGCAGACTGCAAGGACGTGGAGTTGAGAGTCTGTCTGATGCTTCAGAATTTGCCGAAATCTTGGTACCACTGAGGAAAAAGCAGCTGCTGAGAGGCTCTGGACCACCTTCACTTGCACAGAAACAAGATACAGCACGTCACTAGCGCCCTCACCCCTCTGCTGCCTTAAAAACAGAGTGCATTTAAAAAAAAATACATTCAGTAGAAAAGTCGGGGAGCGGGTGCGTGTGTCCCTGTGCATACAGTAGCACTTCAGCTGAGCTCTGACATCTCTGCTTGCCCTTGTGCTCCATTCTCCTCTCTCAGCTAAGTCCGGCAGGCTTGCTGCAGATCCAGTATCGCACCGTGTTGCACCAAGAAGAGGTGACGGCTTCATCGTTCAAATATGCGCACTCACCCTGTGCTCTGACTTTGAACCTGCATTGCAAGCACCACAGAATTAAAGTCAAGGCTTCGTATTCTATGCAGCACGGCAGACAGAAAGCAAGTGGCTAGGACCTCTACATTATGTACACTGTCCCCTTTCACTTTTGTATAGTCCGGTTAGTCCAACATCCCTGGTTATGGTTCACATTCAACGCTGCTCTCCAATTTTTAATTTCACTGTGATACACTATTTTGGTGAAAAGTTCCAAACACAATTGCATCACAGAAGTTGTCAGGGGAAACTGGGAAGTTTAAGCAGCTAGGGTAGGGACAGCTGGGGCTTTTCTTATCTAGGATAATACTGGGTTTTGGGATCCAGCAAGCAGTTGAAACTTTTGTCACCGGGAAGGGGGTGCATCACCTTTGTCTCTCCCCATTTTGGGGACATGAAAGAGAGGATTAAATTTGGGGAAGGGGGTTGAATTTTTCTTTCACAGCGCCAGCAATCCTTGATAGCAACTATCTGCCCCAGGATCTGGGACTTCATCCAGTGGCGATGGGGAAGTCTGCTGGCTTGATGCTTCTGTTAAAATGGTCAGCAGCAAAACAGTTACGTGTGGATGTTGAAAACTGCCTAGGGTTGGGTTAAGCCCAGCTGTAATCAGCTGAGCTATTAAGGCTTGTCTCAGAACTATCACAACAGCAGTTCTCTCCATTTCCTCAGGGATATGTTTTACTACTCAAAACAGTTCAACATCAAACAAAGAACTAAACCGGGCCCTGCCTCCAGCAAGCACCTACCTGTTCCTGCCCGCTCTCAGCAGAGCGGTTTGATGGCCTTTGAGCTAAGCCTGTAAATCACCGGATTCTCTCTGATGATCCCTGGCCTCAGCCCCATCAGTTGGGGGGGCAGCTAACGAGTCACATTTGTGGCTAAGTCAATTTCCCTGATAGCGCCCCCCCCCGCCCCCCATTGACAAGAAAGAGAACTCACCAGTGATTGAATTCGGTGCCGTTGGTCCATTTCCAGACCTGGCCCGGTTCCCTCCGGAGGCCAATCCAGTGCTCAGAGAGGTCTTTATGGCGCTTAATGAAAGCCTTTCCAAAAGCGAAAGTGAAAGATATTATTCACCACAACCTGCATTCGAGTCTCTCTGTGCTGCTGATGGGGCCTAGTGCAGTCTGCAGCGCTATTCTAGCTGCCAGCGACACCAAAGCCTCCTCGTTAAGGTTATGGGTGGGGCCTTACCAAAATCACAGCTGTGAAAAAAACATCACGGACCGTGAAATCAGACCTCCTCCGTGAAATCTATCTATGTAGGGGGAGGGGCAGGGCCGGGGGCGCCCAAGCTAGGGGCTACTACTGTGTCCCCATCTCTAGCTGCTAGTCTTCGGGATGGGGAGGGACAGGACTTTCTCCTCCCTTGCACAGAGGCTCTCAGGGGAGATCAGACTGCCTCTGGGTACCTCCTCCAGGGCTGGGTGGAAGCTCCAGGGCTTCCTGCAGCCGCAAGAGGTTGCCAGAGCTGGAGGTGGATCTGATCTCCCCTGTGCTGCTGGGAGCACCCTGCAGCCAGGGGAGGTACCCAGAGGTAGGTCTGATCTCCCGCATCAACTTCTGTCTGACTAGAGCTAGGAGCCGGGCTGGGGAGCTATGGGGGAGATCAAACCCACCTCCACGAACCTCCACCTCTGTGGGTGGTGTGAGTGGTGAGAGGAGAGCACGGTCAGGAGTAAGGGGCGGGGGCACAACCCTCAAAAGTTTGGGGATCACTGCTCTAAAGTCTGAAAGGGTAGCTCACCATTTCCTGAGGGGTGTCGATCTCAGCCAGGGAGGCACCGAAGGAGGAGCAGTTGTTCTGGCTGTTGTTCCAGTCCCTTTCGGCCTCGGAGAAGTAGTAGCATTTCCTTCCGTACCCGACCCAGCTGTCTGGGCAGCAGCGGCCAGCGGCCAGAGGATCAGAACCAGCTGAAGATGGGTTAAACTTTACTACTGAAAATGAGAAAGTCAAACAGGTCAAAGATTCTCTCCCTCTCTGTATAGGAGGGGGGTAAGGGGCAATAAATGTTCTCAGAACCAGAGACCCCCATTAAACCAAGGATAGTGCAGCTGCTGCTCCGGGCCTCAGTTTCCCTCTCCAAGGTCGGCCTCCTCAGCTTTCCAGCCACTGCTCTGTGCTGCAGATGTAGCTTCGCCCTCCGTTCAAGTCCACAACAAACGTATCCCCTTCCAGGTTGCCAAGGGTCCAAATTAAGAAGTCCCAGACAAACGAAGATGTCCTGCCGAATCTCAGGACTTCCTGTCAGCTCACCCCCTACACCCAATTTATTTTATTTTTTTTACTAAACATTTAAAATTTTATTAGTTTCTTAATACAGCTCAAATATAAGAGCAGGTAGAACATTCATTTACAGTCCTCCTTGACCAACATCTCAGCAAGCGAAATGCATATCTGGTCTTAAACTATTCCGGTTCTTTATTGCTAAAAACAACTTTCACTTTGCCTCCCCTTACTGGCATTCCAAAATACTTGTCCTTGGTAATAAAATAATCTCATTTCTAAACCAGAGTAGATTAAAGTCTTTTAAAGGAAGCATAGTTACATTTTACTAATTAATAATTCCAAGTCTTTCAAAGCAAGAGCCCACTAATATACATTTTTAGAATGACAAAATTTTAGCTTATGTAAAATATCACTATGCACTAACGAAATGAAGAGAGTTGATTTTATACTTTCCAGACAGACCTATGATTCCAAAGGGACCATTCACAACAATAATAGGATAGCAGAAATAAAATGATGGGATTTTCCAATTCCTAGCCCTTTTCCTTACAGACCCTTCCTCAAGGCCTTCCAAGGGAGCCTGCCTGGTCCCTTTGTTCCCGCTCTCAGTCCCTTTATAAGGACCAGGTGATTAAGCTCTCACTTGACCCTCCTTAGTCTCCCTCTCTCAGGCTAGGAAGCAACTAATTAACTATGGCACTGCTTAAAGGGACTAGTTGCCCCATGACACCTTGATGCCATTTCATGTTACCGATTGTCACAGCGATTCCAGACCCTGTTTATGGTAAATCTCTGCCCCCGCCCCCCGTCTACCATAGGCACCAACTTCTTGCATTCCCGGGGGTGGGGAGGGGGGAAGGTGCTCGACCCTCGCTCTGCCCCAGGCCCCGCCCCCACTTCACCCCTCTCCCAAGCCCTCACCCCTCCTTTTCCTGCCCAGTCTCTTCCTGCCCGCCCCCCCAGCACCTCCTACATGCCACCGAACAGCTGATCGCGGGAGGCACTTGGGGGGGGGGGGACAGCTGATCGTTGGGGCCCGCTGACAGGTAGGAGGCACTAGGAGTGGGGAGGGACATCTATCTGTGGGGCTGCCGGTAGGTGCTGGGCACCCACTATTTTTTTTCCGTAGGTGCCCCATACCTGGACAGGAAAGGGCGCACAGGAAGTTTCCGCACCCAAAGCCAGTGCCTTAACCCTTGGACCATCCTCCCTTCCATGAAAGCCCCTCAGAAATGGTAACTGACTGTTCGACTTTACAGAGCCTGCCTTCAGCACAGCCTAGGAGACTCAGGCTACATCTGCACTTCAGGATAAATTCGAATTAGCTTAAACTGATTTTATAAAACAGATATTATAAAGTCGATTGTGCGTGTCCACGCTAGGCACATTAATTCGGTGGTGTGTGTCCATGGTCCGAGGCTAGCGTCGATTTCTGGAGCGGTGCACTGTGGGTAGGTACTGTAAAATAATGAGGCCAATAACGTCGATTTGCGTCCACACTAACCCTAATCCGATATAGTAATATCGATTTTAGCATTACTCCTCTCGTTTTGTAGGAGTACAGAAATCGATTTAAAGAGCCCTTTAAATCGATATAAAGAGCAGTGTAGTGTGGACGGGTGCAGCGTTAAATCGATTTAACGCTGTTAAAATCGGTTTAACAGCGTAGTGTAGACCAGGCCTCAAATGAGCTGGCACGACCGACAGTCGACTGTACCATCAATACAAACAGAGGGGAAACAGAGTCAGCAGCACTTTCGCTCACTTGACTTTTCAAGGCGGTGCGTCCTGGCTGAGACCAACCTCTGACAGGCTCCTGGAACTGTCTATACAAAAGGTGGAGAGAATGAAAAAGGGGAGATTTCTTTTCTCCCCTGGTGTGGCAGAAAAAGGGGGCTACACAGTAAAACTAGCTGAAAACCCTCAATGAAATGCAACCCTTTCACGGCAGTAGAGGAGGGACAGGGATGGTGCCCCATGGGTAATACTGAAGAGCTGATCTAAAGAGCCAGTGATGAAGTAGTAAGAGGAAGGAGTGGAAGTTGGAGGCTGGGGAAGTGCGAATATGTGACTGTGATCGCTCAGGCAAAACAGGAAGTGCAGAGACGGAGGGCTAGAAACTCACCAGCCAGAACAATGATGATAGCGCTCAAAACTAAGATTACTCCAGCTACAAAAGCATGTTTCTTGAACTTGTGGTTACATGAATAACCTAAAATAGGGAGAGAAAAACCATTAGTGCTCTTGAGGGAGCGGCGTTATCTAAATAATAACAGAAATGGTTTGATTTCCAGTTAGACAAGGAGTATGAAGTAATAGCTTTTATTGGAGCCATTGCTGCTGGTGAAAGAGACAGCATTCAAGCGACACAGACATCTTCTTCAATTCTGTGTAAGCTCAAAAGCTTGTTTCTCTCAGCAACAGAAGTTGGTTCAATAAAAGATATCACTCCCCCTGGCTTGTCTCTCTAATGTCCTGGGACCAACACGGCTACAAGTACATTGCAAACAACCGTGGTTGATTTCCAGTAACATCTAGAGACTCCAACTGAGATCAGAGCCCAGTTGTGCCGGGCGCTGCACAGATACACAGTGAGAGACAGTCCCTGCTCTAGCTGAGATCAGGGCTCCGTTGTGCCGGGTGCTGCACAGACACACAGGGAGAGACAGTCCCTGCTCTAGCTGAGATCAGGGCTCTGTTGTGCCAGGGGCTTCACAGACACACAGGGAGAGACAGTTCCTGCCCCAGCTGAGATCAGGACCTGGTTGTGCCAGGAGTTGCACAGACCCATGGGAGAGACAGTCCCTGCCCCAGCTGAGATCAGGGTCCCGTTGTGCTGGGCGCTGCACAGACACACAGCGAGAAACAGTCCCTGCCCTAAAGGGCTTACAATCTAAATAGACAAGACACATAAAGGAAGGTTTACTTTCCCCATTTTACAGTTGAGGAATGGAGGCATAGAAATATTAAGTGACTTGCCTAAGGTCACAAAGGAAGTCAGAGCAAGGAATTGAACCCAATCCTCTTTAGTTTTAATCCAGTGCCCACAGTTTCACTAGGGAAGCACATTCCCTACTCTCAACCCACAGCACTGGAGCAAGGCCCTAGCTTTCTGAGTTGTTTACTCCCAGGTCTCTGCGTCTAAATCACAAAGTTCTCCAGGTCCATGTGTTCCCCGGGGTTCTTTCAACCCAGAGCTCTCGGTAACGTGTACTCTGTGCCAGGTGGTGTCAGGAAATACAAAATCTCCCCGTACGCATGCTGGGCAATGACCATTACCAGAACAGGCAGGGGTCCTGATCTCAGCAGGACCTCTTGGTGCTGTGGTAATATAAAGAACAATAAAGTAGGGATCCATTTTATGATCAGAGATCCAGGATAGGGTGCAGGACACTGTTTCTTTTGAGAGCTAAGGTATTAACTACAACATTTTTACTCCTTTAACGACGTCACTACAGCCTCCCTAGTGTGAACACATTTATACAGGTATCAAGGCACCATAAGCTTTTTCTACAGGTGATAACCCCACCTTGCCAATTACACCAGGAATCAAACCACAGCCCTCCAGTGCTGGAAGCATGAGCAGATACAGCTTGAACCAAACTAGCATAGTGGAGGCAGGAACAGATTCCAGTCCTCTGTGGATCTGGCACAGGGGGCCTGTGACACACACTGACCAGAGAAGTGGTTCTCAAGCTGCGGCCCATATGACATCCCAGGGCCATACACGTAGTAGGGGATGCAGCCCACAATGGTAAATAGGTTGAGAACAACTGGACTAGAGAGTTGCACACAGACAGATCAGAATAAGAGAGTCCACATGGGGGTTGTACCGAGGTAAGTATATCCGTTTACATTCACGTCTTAGCGTATATGGGGATAACTTTCCCATGTGGCCAAGCCCTTAGCCTCTGTCTCTCCTGCTAACCATCTCCTAGAGAGTGAGGGTTTAAGGTGCTTGTCTACACGGGAGAATTTACTGGTATAGGTCATGCCTGTAATATTATACCACTATGGTTACACTGGGCTAGCTCCCCATGAAGACACATTTATTCCAGAATAGGTGTGTTCACACAGGAAGTTATACTAGTAGAGGGAGGGATAGCTCAGTGGTTTGAGCATTGGCCTGCTAAACCTAGGGTTGTGAGCTCAACCCTTGAGGGGGCCTGTTGGGGATCAGTCCTGCCTTGAGTAGGGGGGTAGAACTAGGTGACTGCCTGAGGCCCCATCCAACCTTGACAGTCTGTGATTTAGGGGGGAGGGGTAGCTCAGTGGTTTGACTATTGGCCTGCTAAACCCAGGGTTGTGAATTCAATCCTTGAGGGGGCAACTTAAGAACCTGGGGGAAATATCAGTACTTGGTCCTGCAAGTGAAGGCAGGGGGCTGGACTCAACGGCCTTTCAAGCCCTTCCAGGTCTAGGAGATAGGTATATCTCCAATTATTATTTTTTTAACTATAATGGTATAAATATACTGGTAAATTTCTCTGCACAAAGTCCGAAGTTACCTGGTTCATCTCCTCTGTCCAGGTGTCCATTATAATTAAGAGGCTCCATCAGCTGCTGTTGCTGCTGAACAGAATTCTCTCCTCCTCCCTCTGCGTTTTCATTGCCATTAAGACGCTCTTCCATTTGCAGTTTCCCCCCAGAACGATCTCCGTGTCCTCTCTCTGAAAGGCAGGGGCAGAGGCATGAGCTAGCAGCATGGGTACGCGTACGCAGGAGACCAACAGAGCTTGTGCAGTCCCTGCCACCATGGCTATATGGCTCTCGTTACTGGAGCTAGCTCTAGTATTCTAGCTTCAAACGGCTTCCCAAACTGCAGTCACACCTCCCAGCTGCAGTGTACACGTAGCCTAAAGCCAAGGCAAGAGGTGAAGCACAAGGTACCAATGAGATGGTTTTGGCTAGCCAGTGATCACAGCATTCCCGCTGCCTGACTATGGCCATGTGGTCTGTCAGCAGCAGGGCAGGAATTTGGGTGTTTTTCTCCTTGCCCCATCTACGGGAATATGTGATTGTCTCAGCTTTCATTAAAACAAACGAACAAAAAACCACCCTCAAAGTGTCCAGCCCCCGTGCTTGGTGAGAAAAACTCGAGACCGTGATGCGAGGGCAGCTCCAGGCTAGGAAAAGGACCTGATGGGATTACTTTTAAACATCATTGCTTCGTTTTATGCCAATCTCGTGATGACGCGTGATTTTTGGACACTTGGGGTTGGTGATACTGTCTCTTCTCCATGTCAGCCAGCCACACCTCACCCCACCCTAGGGTGACCAGATGTCCCGATTTTATAGGGACAGTCCCAATTTTTGGGTCTTTTTCTTATATAGGCTCCTATTACCCCCCACCCCCATCCTGATTTTTCACACTTGCTGTCTGGTCACCCTACCCGACCCAGCTCAACCCTGCCCCTCTCTCCCCATGCACCCCTCCCCCACCGGACTCCCCCGCCATACAGACCCCCCGCCTCACTCTGCAGTGCGCAGCCGCAGTGCCAGGCAGCAGGCTCAGGCGCCGCTTCGGCTGTTGTATTCTATCCCCTTCGTCTGCCCGCAGGACGTTCGCCGCCATTTTGGTATTGGCATCGGCCGGGCCTGGGAATGCTCCTTCAGGTCCGCGATGGTTCACGCAGCAGCCCCCCCGCCCCCGAAGGGGGACCCAGGCGTCCTGCCCGGAACACGAGCACCTCAGAGCCCCCCCTCATCTGCGGGGCCCGCGCCCCCCCGCCTTCACTCTGAAAGCGGGGGGTGAAACCCCAAGGCTGCCCCCCCATCAGTGTGTAGGGAGGATCGAGGGTTCCTCCGCTTTACCCCCCCCCAGAAATAGAGGAGCACCTCCTAACCCACCCCCGATTAGTGCAGGAAGAGGGGAGGATTGGGGGTGTCCCAGCACAGCTGTCCCTATAAAAGGGGGGAGGTGCAGCCCCCAAAGCCCCCCCCCGATTAGTGCAGGAAGAGAGGAGGATTGGGGTGCCCCAGCACAGCTGCCCCAATAAAAGGGGAAGTGCACCCCCCAAAGCGCCCCCCCGATTAGCACAGGAAGAGGGGAGGATTGGGGTGCCCCAGCACAGCTGTCCCTATAAAAGGGGGGAGGTGCAGCCCCCAAAGACCCCCGATTAGCACAGGAAGAGGGGAGGATTGGGGTGCCCCAGCACAGCTGCCCCTATAAAAGTGGGGAGGTGCGGCCCCCAAAACCCCCCAGGATTAGTGCAGGAGGAGGGGAGGATTGGGGTGCCCCAGCACAGCTGCCCCTATAACAGGTGGGAGGTGCAGCCCCCAAAGCCCCCCAGGATTAGTGCAGGAGGAGGGGGAGGTCTCTAAGTCCCCCCCTCCCCCCGTTCCTCTTCTCCCACTACAAGACACAGGGGGCAGCTCCTCTCCTAGATGGTGAGAAAGTTACCAGCTTTCTCTCTGCTGCTGCTGCAGCGCTCGTAGCCCAGCAAATCTGATCTGGATCCTGCCTGCAACTCCCCCGCCTCGGTAATACTCTGCTAAACCTCGGTCTGTCTCTTATCTAAACTCTGCAGGCACATCCTTGCCCCAGCCTTTGTAATACATCTCTGTAAATTAGTTTTTTCTCAGATGTTTTTTTTAGGTTGAGTGTCCCAGTGAGCTGCGTTAATCAGAGGCAGGAAGCCAGAATGAGTCAGTTCATTCAATAACCAGTTCTGATATAGTCTCAGTTTGAAAAAGTGCAAAACAATGTGGGACAGTGCAAAATATGGGCTGTAAAAGAGTCTCATCCGAGTGTGTGTGGGGTGCCCCTCAGGACACAGGTGTATAAGGGGTTGGGATTTGATTTGCTATCCCACACCTGTGTGAAATGGGGGCTCTGAGGGCAGGGACAGATGAACTCTCCTATGGGCCTGGGGCTATTAGATTTTGTGGGGCTACAGGGGATTTGGAGTGGGCTCAGGGCTGCGGATTGGGGTGCGGGAGGGAGTGCAGCTCCAGCTGGGGGGCGGGGCCACGGATGGGATGAGATTGTGGTGCAGCAGGAGGTTTAGAGTGTGGGCTCTGGGAGGGAGTTTGGGTGTAGGAGGGGGCTCAGGTGGAGTAAGGGGTTGGGGTGCAGGAGGGGGTGTGGGGTGCAGGCTCCCGCCAGGAGCTGCTTACCTCAGGCGGCTCCTGGTCAGCCGCACAGCAGGGCTAAGGCAGGATTCCTGCCTGCCCTGGTTTCGCGCTGCTCTGCTCCCTGAGGCGGCCAGCATGTCCAGCCACTAGGCAGAGGGGCCAGGCTGCTCTGTGTGGTCCATACTGCCCATGTCCACAGGCACCGCCTCTGCAGCCCCCATGGGCTGCAGTACCTGGCCAATGGGAGCTGCAGAGCTGGCCCTGGGGCAGGGATATTCCTTGAAAGCCCCTTGCCTAGGGGCCACAGGGACACATTGGCGAGTCGGTGCCTGCGGCTCCAGCCCACGGTGGGGGAGGCTTGAGGAATGGTGTTCGGCCCATGGTGCAGAAATTTGCTGTAGGCTGGATGAAAAGAAGCAGTGGGCCGTATCTGGCCTTCAGGGCCCTCCTTAGCCCGAGGCCCTGGGCTGCAGCCCTTAAAGCCCCTGCATTAATCCAGTCCTGTCTGAGCGGGTGCCAAATGGATTTGAGTTTGAACTGATTTTTACACCTTGAGGGCATTTGGGTGTGGAAGCAAATGCAGGCAGGGTGCGAGGTCCTTAGTCCTCCTGTGTCAGGGGTAGATTCATCAGGCATCTTCCCCAGATATAGTGTGTGTTTGGAGTTTGATTCCCCACTACATCAAATGTCGTCCTAACCAATGTTGGAAAGTATAGAAATGCAGAGTTAAGTTCATCTAAATAACCTAAAATCTGTCCCATGTCCCCGTCACCCCACTCTGTCCTATCCATGACATGGGCCCTAACCCTTGGAATTTCTTCCCCCCCCCCCCCCCCCGTGGCTTGAATATTTTGACTTTCCTGGCACACTGCAAAGTTCATATGCACCAAGGGTGGGATTGGTGGCTAATGGGAAAGTGCACTGGCGGATTTTAAGGTGCCTCGAACGCATCTGGTGATTCAGTGGTGTGTGTGGGAGGAAGGGATGCTGCTTTGGTCACATTTTACTTCATATCTCCTATGTCCATGTGCTTTGTACATGTGTGTTCAGCCCAGGTCCTGTTTGGCATGAAACTTGTTTAAATCTGAAATCTAAATAAAGAAATAGGTACAAGCTGGTGACAACCGTCAGAACTAGTTGACATCTTAATCCCGGTCTGCCTTGGCAGTTTGTCATGGTCTCTGGGAACACAAGCACTGTACACTTTAGTAGCTTAAGAACCCTCCAGTTTTCAGATGCTGGTCTCATTAGCTATATCCCCCACAGTTTATGGAGCAGGATATGTGAAATTGAACCACAAGTGTATGCAGGATTCAGGGCTTCCAGGATGAAATAGAGTCTAACCTCTTGTATATAATAAAAACTGTGAAACTCCCCGTGGCTGGTGTGAGAGAATAATAAGGGAGAGATGGGAAGAGGCTGGATAATTTTTGCTGTGTAACTGAAGCGTAAGCGGAGAGAGAGTGGCTTGGTAAATTGGCCTTCTCTTCACTAAGAACAAAAAGGGTGTTTAACATGTTAGCACCTTAGTGCAGACAGAGCCATTTGTATTTTAATGTGTTAGCTGGTCAAAGTAAAACCTATGCCACCTCCAGTGGTTGATCCCCACCAGCTAACACGTTAAAATATAAATCACCCTCTCTATGTTAGGGTTTTAACACGTCTGCAACACACTTTTTTTTTCCTAGTGAAGACCAGGCCTTGGAGAACAGTCTGATTGTGTAGGGGAGCAGATACAGAAACAGGATTAAGGCTGTTTGTCGGCACTTGAACTCTTCAATTCAGTGCTGTCCAGTTTTTTTAAAGTTTCCCCTTAACTGCAAAACTTCCTGTTTCGTTTTTAGAAATGACATACATTTTATTTTCATCAAAAACATGCCATCGACTAAAGCTCAGGACATGAGTACATAATTTCACAATGCACTGCCACTCACTCTGCTACAGAATGTTTCTGGACCATTGTGGCACACCAGGCTCTGTTAGATGGCTGATTGTGTGCTCTGTGCACAGCAAACTCAGAGGCAGGTCCTATAAGCACTGGAAACACTAGGCTGTACAGGCTCTAACCCTGGGTGGGTTCCCTTTACATACACCCAGTAAGCAAGGGGAGGAATCTTTAGTAGGGATGGCAGGAAAGAAAAGGTGAAAATACCCTAAGTCATTGGCCCCAGATCCTACAAACATTTAAACAGCCGCTTAACTTTATGCACGAGTAGTCCCACTCAGTGGGACTGTTCATACATTAAGTCAAGCACGTGCATTGCATAAGTATATGTATAGCTCCATCCCTAGACTGTCTCAGTTAAGCTTTGGGTGTTAAGTTTATTAATCTTCTGCTTCTGGCATTTCAGAAAATTCCCCAGGCGCATGGAGGAAGGCTCAGTGAGCAGTTTTTCATCATGTAAGTGTCATTTTATAATTCTCCTTGCTCAGATTGAAACCTCAGTTCAAGCCCAGTTCTCTATTCAACTGATTTGGATATTTCTCCTCAGACTCAACGTAGGCTATGACTACACTACCACGGTAAGTCAACCTACACTACGCAACTCCAGCTACATGGAAGGTGGTACCTATAGTTGAGGCTGCAGAATGGTTTTCTTTATAAACCCAGCAAAGAGTCCTGAGGCACCTTATAGACTTAGGCCAGGTCTACACTGCGACTTTAAATCGGTTTAATGGCTGATATACCGATTTAACGCTGTAACCGTTCACACGACGTCGTCATTAATATCGAGTTAAACGGCTCCTTAAATCGATTTCGGAACTCCTCCCAAACGAGAGGAGTAGCGCTAATTCGATAGTGATAACGGATTAGGGTTCGTGTGGATGGAAATCGATGTTATTGGCCTCCGGGCGGCATCCCAGAGTGCAGCACTGACCGCTCTGGACAGCAATCTGAACTCGATGCAGCGGGCAGAGTAAACAGGAAAAGCCCCGCGAACTTTTGAATTACATTTCCTGCTTGCCAGCGTGGACGCTGCTGATCAGCACGGCTGGCGATGCAGTCTGAAATCGAAAAAGAGCTCCGCATAGACTGTACGGGCGATACTAGTCTGGATCGCTGTATGGGAGACAAATCTGTTGTAACCAGCTCCGTTACAGAACACGAAATGCCAAAGCGTTTGAATAAAAAACTCCAGGATACACAGAGCTGCGTGACAAGCGTAACAGGAAGCCAGAGACTCAAATGGACGCTCATGAAGGAAGGGAAGGGGTACTGAGGACTCCAGCTATCCCACAGTCCACTGCAGTCTCTGAAAATTATTTGCATTCTTGGCTTGAAGCTCCACAATGTCTGTAGGTTCAAACAGTGTCGGCGTGGTTCAGGGAACAGCTCCTCAGTAATTTCCCCCCTCACCACGTGAAAAAAAAAAAGGGAAAGATTGCTGTGCTATGGCGTTTGCTCAATGCACTCCGCGAAAAAGGCGCCAAAGGGTTGTCTGCTGCCTTCGCAAAGGGAGGGGTGAGGCTGTACCCAGCACCACCCGGGCAATGTTTTCTGCCCCATCAGGCACTGTGCTCTCAACAGCGGAAGTGGGAACTATGGATAGCTGAGGAACAGCACCCACAGTGCACCGCTCCTGAATCGGATGTAGCTTTGGACCATGGACGCAAACAATTGATTTCGTGATCCCACTGTGGACGCGCTAAACCGATTTTATTAGATCTGTTTTGTAATATCGGTTTAAGCTAATTTGAAATAATCGTGCAGTGTAGACGTACCCTAACAGACATATTGGAGCATGCTCCAATATATCTGTCAGTCTGTAAGGTGCCACAGGACTCTTTGCTGCTTTTACAGATCCAGACTAACACAACTACCCCTCTGACACTTTATAAATCCAGTTTTTCAGATACTTCACTTCTTGAACTTTTGCAGGTTTCCCAAAGTGGAGAAGGCACAGACTAAGGTGTTGTTTAGTTCTAAATATTTGTTGTTTATTTATATTGTGGCCACACCAGTCACAGACCAGGACCTCATGGTGCTGTTTTTAGCATTAATTTAAAAAGGGGGTTGCTTAATAGGTGGAGATACAGGTTTGCTATATCCTATCTGTAAGTAGGTAGGAACATAATGTGAAATTAGGACTGGTTGAAGCCATGAATACCTCCCTCTAATGAGCAGAGATCAGAAACGAGTCTGTCTGTGGTTGGGATTGATTTTCAGGAATGCTGTGTTAGTGTGAGATTGCTGGAAGGTTTATCCTGTCTTAGGGTTTTCTGTTGCACCCATCCCCATACTGTCTAAGTTTGTGGTTACTGCCTTGAAGGGTGAGTTTTCTCTTTTCTGTGAAAGCAAAGCATTCTCTGTCATACTGAGATCCCTATTTGTTTTGATTGTTTTTGCTCTGAAGTTCTCTTTTTCTTGATGGAAATATTGTCATACTGAGATTCCTATTTGTACTGATGGATTATTTATATATTGGTGTCTTACAAATCATTGTTATTGTCTGAGGATGCCTCTTCATGTTCCCACCAATGGGTAAGAAGTCCTTGGGTGGTTGAACCCTTTCAGAATTATGCTCATTGGGAACCTCATGACCCCACTGTGGTACGAGATTATATCAGGGAGGTAGCCTTATCACTGCATTTCCTTCCTTTCTGTGGGTGTCTCTTTATTCCTGCAGTCTAGTTTGACCAGACTTCAAGCCCCTTTGTACCTTTAATTTTATAATAGGCTAGGTCTTCACTGCAGAGTTAACTCAGGTGACTGGCACTGGGGTCTGAGCACCTGGTTTAGCCTAGACTGGGTGAGATCAGCCACACTGAAAAGCTATCACTGTGTCCTGGTGAGCAGGGCCGGCTTTAGGAAGTGCGGGGCCCAATTCGAACAGTTTTGATGGGGCCCTGGCAGGGATGACTAAAACAAAAAAACACTTAAAAAAACCCTTTCATTTCTTCCATGTATTATTTACTTTCCATGACTATATAAATAATAACAAAATTATATATTGCATACATTGCATCATATATTAATTAGCTGATTTGTACTTTCATATTAGGAAAATAATTTGTTTTGATAGTTGTACAACTGATTTTCTTCACTAATGTTTATTTTATTAAAATTTATAAAATATTTCCTAATTAATATAAAATTGCCCCCTCCTCCACCCCCACAGTGCCGCCCGGCCCCGTGGAAACAAACCCTCCTTCTCCAGCTCTGCCCCATTGAAACAAGGTTGGGGGGGCAGAAAGAAATGGCACACATAGGGTGACCAGATCGCAGCAGTAAAATAGGACCTGCCCCCTCTCTGTTCAGCCCCACCAACACACCCCTCTTCACCCTCTAGCCCCCCCTGGCTTGCTGCATCCCTCCTAGTCAGTCCCCCACCCATCACTTGCCTCCTTTCATCTTCTCCCTCCCCTGCCAGAAACCCCCATGCCCGCCCCTAGAACTCCTGCTGGCTCAGTCCTTGCCTCTTTGCCCGCCTGCCACTTGCCTCCCCCGCAAGTATAAAGCCTCATTCAAAGATCCAGGGGTTACTATATTACTGCACACACCAGTCAATGAATGCAGTTGTAGATAAATCTCTGCATTATGCATTTTTGAATAACTTTTATATGACTTTGTATTGAACCTTGGTAATATGTTACAGCAGGCCCCAAAGGTAGTGTAATTAAGGTAAAAGAAAAGCGTCTTTTTGCTAGGAGTAGAATAAGATCTTCCCCCCACTTTGTAATCAATTGCCCTGTTGAATGAATGAGGTGTGAATTAGGAAGGTGTGGAAGGCAGCACCTCCAGACAGCTGCAACTCTTGGAGAGCGGCTGGGAGCCAGACCAAGGAGAGCTTTGCCCAGGCTGAGTGGGACGGAGTTTGGGTGCTGGGTGCAGGTTCTGGGCTGGGGCACGGGGTGGAATGCAGGAAGGGGGGAGCGGTGCAGGCTCTGGGACAGAGTTTTGGGGGCCAGAGAGGGGATGGTGGTGCGCTGGAGTGGGAGGGGAGGGGACTGCCATCACATGTGGCTTCCTTCCTCCTCTGCTGCCCCTCACCATAGCCTCGGTGGGGAACAGGGCTGCCCCTTGCCCAGTGTTTGCAGGAGTGGTGGCTGGGGGGAAACCCAATCAAACTCTGGTTTTACTCTTTCGTTGATGGGTCACTTTAACCCCTTACACACCCTTTCCCGCCTCTCTCACTTCCCTTTTCTACTGTTTGACCTTTTCGGTGGAGCCAGATGAAAACCACAAACCCCAGTGACAGTAACAGGCTGGAAGACTAGACTGAACCCACTACTCAGCCTAGTCCATCCCAGAGCCCAGGACTGAGGGCAAATGTCCCCACACTCCCAGGCCACCTGCTTCCACTCCTGGCTTCTCCCAGTGCTGCCAGTGATTCTGTGTGGCTGCAGCGGGTGGGATTTCAAGTGGACCCCTCAACCCCCTGCTAAATTCACCCCTGGTTTGCGACCACTCTGCACCAAGAGCACCTTCCTTCGCTGCCCTAGAGCTGCTGGATGGCTAGAAAGCTGAGCTGGGCATTTGATTGATCTAGTATATTATCATGCCCCCCTCCCCCAAACCTCAATATCCACACAGCTTTGGGGGGTGCTATTCGCCCCCCCCAACCCGGTCTATTTTATTGTTGCAGGGCAAATGAAGGAGCCGTAGTTTCATGGAAATATTCAGCCCCTACAGTGGTCTTGCAGCAGGCAAAAGAGTTGATGGGAAGGGAACTGGTTTGGATAGGAGCCCCAGTCCCCTTCCTTTGCAAAATAATTTGGAGGGGGAATCAGATCACGCTGTGCCTCAGTTTCCCCTTCTGTGGGGAGATAAAAGTCTCAGCCTGCCGTGCCATGTTGCAGACCTTTTGCATTCTCCTCTCTTGCTGTATTTGATTTCCTTCTCCAAACCTCCCTCCCTCTCTCACCTGGAGTTCACAGCACTAAGTACTGGCTGGGGGCTTTTTTCCTGGGTTACATTACATGATCCCAACTTTAGTTCTGAAAGACATAGGCAGGCACAAACTCACCCTCAAACAGCAACACCCTGAAAACCACAACACCATCCCAATATTACAAACCTAGGGGGAATCACAGGGTCAAACACTCACGGTTGGAAGCCCCAGCAGCTGTTCAGGTGAGTGAGGTCCACTGCAGAGATTCCTGCCTCCCTTGTCTCCTCCAGGTGAGTGCTGAGGGGAGGGGAAGGGAGGAAGGCTGCAAGCATGTGTGCCTTCTCCCCCCTCCCCTTCCCCTCCTGAGCTGTAACACCCAGCGGCTGCCTCTGCCTTCTGCGGGCCAGCGTCTCTCCTTGTCTAGCAGCAACAGCTGCTGCTTCCCGGAGACAGCCGGCCAGCGTGGGGCCCCGTCAGGCGCTGGGCCCGATTCGGGGGAATCGGGCAAATCGGCATAAGGCCGGCCCTGCTGGTGAGGCACTCACTTGTGAGGCCAGGTCTACACTACGAGATTAAATCGATTTTAGATACGCAATTTCAGCTACGAGAATAGCGTAGCTGAAATCGAATATCTAAAATCGATTTACTCACCCGTCTTCACCGCGCGGGATCGATCCGCGCGGCTCGCTGTGTCGAATCCGGAAGTCCGGTCGTCTAGCTGGAGTTCCGGAATCGATCTAAGCGCGCTCTGGGATCGAGATATCGCGTCCAGACCAGACGCGATATTTCGATCCCCGAGCAATCGATTTTAATGCGCCGATCCGGCGCTTAGTCTAGACGTGGCCTGAGAGTCACTGGGACTTCTGGGGCCATATCCTATGGTTCTTTGTGCTGCAGGAAGGTGAGCTGCTCTATGATTCTTTGCCAGTGAGTTGTGGGAGAACTTGTCCCCCCTGCGGGGCATACAGCCGGGATTGTGTGAAGCCATTGGAGGATTATCAGCATTGGAATGGCTTAGCCTGTATCTTCACTGCAAAGTAGACGGGTCACCAGACCTAGTGAAGTGAACACCTAGGGTTTTGCCTGTAGCCCCAGACGGGCCAACTAGCCTGGGTTTAAAGCACCACCAAACTCAGGTTAGAATTTTGTGTATGTTTCCGGGACAGGGGTTGGGGCAACAAGTGAGTAAAAGCCCGAGTTAGCTCTGCAGTGAAAACACACCCTGAATCATAAGATGGCTGAAGTGTGGGGCAGCACTGATCTGACTTGATGCCACTCTGACAGACTATGGTGAGTACTTTTAAAGACAAGAAAAGCTTGTTTAAAGGAGCGTTGTTCTCCAGAGCATTGTGAGGGTCGTCAAGGTTTTATCTCCCAAAGGCCAGGGATCTCCTTAGCTCAAGTGGCTCTTCAGAGCTGGGCATTGGAGCAGGGCAAATGCTGTGGCTCCATGAAGGACTGAGATAGGCCATCTTTGATGCCAAACCCTCATCCTCAGATAAAGGGAAGCCTCTGGGTTCCTTCGTCAAAGGTTTCAATGCTCCAGCTTGGAACCAGTTCTGGTCCAGCCTCTACGCCAGGGGTTGGCAAACTTTCAGAAGTGCTGTGCCGAGTCTTCATTTATTCACTCTAATTTAAGGTTTCGCGCGCCAGTCATACATTTTAACGTTTTTAGAAGGTCTCTTTCTATAAGTCTATAATATATAACTAAACTATTATTGTATGTAAACTAAATAAGGCTTTTAAAATGTTTAAGAAGCTTCATTTAAAATTAAATTAAAATGCAGAGCCCTCCAGACTGGTGGCCAGGACCTGGGCAGTGTGAGTGCCACTGAAAATCAGCTCACCTGCCGCCTTTGGCACCCGTGCCATAGCTTGCCTACCCCTGCTCTACGCTAAAGTCATCTGCATGTGATGGTGCAAAATTACCATCAGCACTTTCTCCAGCACCACAAATGAACCAAGAGCTGTTGTGCTGGCAAGCCCCTCAGGGATGAACACCAAGGACTCCTGGAAGCACTGGGGCCCCAGGGCAGGCTTCCCCTCCAGTGTCGAGCAGAAGGCCTGCTGAGATCCCGACTCTAGTTCTTGGCTAAGACAGTGCTGGGCATTGGTGAGCACACTTCTGGTGGGAAGGACTTGGGAAGATGATGCATATTTGGTGGCTCTGTTGGGGACGCAAATGTGTAGCCTTGAGCCTCCAGATCCAACAGTTTAGTCGGAATATGTCAAAGCTCTTTGTTTGCTTTTCTCTGCCCTTAAGCGTGAGTGGCAGAGGAAGTGTTCGGAGAAGAGAGACAGGCCCTGGGAAGAAGAGAGACCGTCATCACAGCAGAGGTCGTGGATCAGATGCAGGTCATTCACTTCCACAGATCTCAATTCTGGAGGCCTCAGATACCATCCAGACTCCTCAAATCCATTTGATTCCATCTACTGGAATTAGTATTATGGTGCCATTGACTTCTTTCTCCTTGACTTGGCACTTTCCCATCAGGTAGCTCTGGTGCTGTATTAGTGGAGGACTCAACCCCTAGAACTGACACCTGAGCACTGATGTCTGGGTTGGCACAGCTGCTTGCTAGCTAGAGTTGCCAACCTCCCAGAATTGGCCTGGAATCTCCAGGCATTAAAGATTCATTTTTAATTAAAGATTAATGTCATGTGATTAAATCTCCAGGAATACATCCAACCACAAATGGCAAGTCTTCTGCTAGCTAGAAACTGTTTTTTAAATGAAAGTTTAGATCCAGCACAATCTGAGTATGTCAAAAGTCACATAAATACCTCATGTGAGTTAAATCCATCTTACATGCCATGTATTCGATGCACACCCTGCTCTAGATCCTCAAATCCATGTTGTATCTAAATCTTTCTGCTTCTCCCTACGCAGTAAATCTAACACGTGACCTTTCCTTTCCATCCACAGAAGTAAACCTCTTGTCATCTCACATCTTGACCATTGCATCATCCTCCTTTGTGGCCTTGGAAATTCCCCTCTTGGCTCACTTATTCAAACAAAACTGCATTTTTCTGGCTCATCACTTCAATCACATCATCCCTCTTTTTGCACCCCATCCCTTTCTCCACAGCATCAAAGAACTTGTCTTCCTTTTTAAGGCCTTCTGCAGCCAGTTCTCATGCTACCTATCACCTCTCATTTGCTGTCAAGATGCTGACTTCCCCGATCTGTTCTGCCACCGATGCCAGCCTTCATTGCCCATTGGTCAAGTTTTCCAGTAAGCACCTTCAGGCCTTCTCACATCCTGCCCCTTATGCATGGAAGGAGTTTCCCATGAAAATCCACACAGCCACCGTATAGTCTCCTTTCAAATTCTTCTCTATTGTGCTGCCTAGGTAGCTAGACTCTCTATGGATAGAAATTCCATGCTTGAATAATAAGAGTATAGAAATAGGAACATACCACCAACCACCTGACTAGGATGGTGACTGTGAAATGCTCAAGAAGATTAGAAAAACTACAAAAATCAGAAAACCCAGTAATGGGGGATTTCAACTATCTCCATACTGACTGGGAACATGTCTCCTCAGGATGGGATCCAGAGATAAAATTCCTAGACACCACTGATGACTGCTTCTTGAGGCAGCTAGTCTTGTAACCAACATGGGGAGAGGCAATTCTTGATTTAATCCTAAAACAGGATCTGGTCCAAGAGATGAATATAGTGGAACCACTTGGTAATAGCAACCATAATGTAATTAAATTTAACGTCGGGGGTGGTGGTGGTGTGAAGAGGAATGCCAAAGAAGCTCATCACAGTAGAATTTAACTTCAAAAAGGGGAACGACACAAAATTTAAGAAGCTAATTAAACAAACTAAAAGGAAAAGTCAGAAGGGTGAAATGCCTGCAAGCTGTGTCGAAGCTATTTAAAAACACCATAATAGAGGCATTAACTAAATGTATATCCCAAATAATAATAATTAAAAAAAAAAAGTAAAAGGACCAAAAATTGCCACCATTGCTAAGCAGAGTAAAAGAGGTAGTTAGACACAAAAAAAAAATCTTTTAAAAATTGGAAGACAAATCCTAGTGAGAAAAATAGAAAGCAGCATAAACTCTGACAAGTCAAGCGTAAAAGTGTAACTACACAGGCCAAAAAAAGAAGTTGAAGAGTAATTAGCAAAAGAAAAGACGCGAAAAACAACAGTAACTTTTTTTTTTTTTTTTTTTTTTTTTAAGTACATTAGAAAAAGGAAGCCTGCCAAACAATCAGTGGGGACCACTGGACAATTGAAGTGCCATAGGAGCACTCAAGCAAGATAAGGCCATTACAGAGAAGTTAAATTCTTTGCATCAGTCTTCACTGCAGAGGATGTGAGGAAGATTCCCACACCTGAGCCATGCTGTGCAGGTGACAAATCTGAGTAACTGTCCCAGATTGAGATGTAAATAGGAGGTTTTAGAACAAACTGATAAATTAAACCATAATAAGTCACCAGGACAAGATGGTGTTCACTCAACAGTTCTGCTGTTTCATATGTGAATTCCTTCAGAACTAACAACTGTGGTATGTAACCTGTCACTTAAATCAGCCTGTGTACCAGATGACTGGAGGATAGCTAATGTAATGCCGATTTTTAAAAAAAGACTCTAGAGGCTGTCCTGGCAATTATAGGCCGGTAAGCCTTACCAGGAAAATTGGTTGAAACTATAATAAAGAATAGAATTATCAGACACATAGATGAACACGATATGTTGGGGGAAGAGTCCACATGGCTTTACAAATCTATTCGAACTCTTTGAAGCTGTCAACAAACATGTGGACAAAGGTGATCCAGTGGCTATAGCGTACTTGGACTTTCAGAAAGCCTTTGACAAGGTCCCTCACCAAAGGCTCTAAGCAGTCACAGGTTAAAAGAGAAGGTTCACTCATGGATCAGTAACTGGTTAAAAGATAGGAAACAAAGGACAGGTAGGAATACATTTTCACAGTGGAAAAAGGTGAATAGCAGAGTCTGCCAAGGATCTGTCCTGGGACCCACACTGTTCAACATATTCCTATATAATCTGGAAATGGGTGAAAATAGTGAGGTGGCAAAGTTTGCAGACAATACAAAATTACTGAAGATTGTTTAATCCAAATCTGACTGCAAAGAATTACAAGGGGATCTTGCTTAACTAGGCAATAAAATGGCAGATTAAATTCAGTGTTGAAAGGTGCAACGTGATGCACACTGGACAACATCATCTGAACTATATGTATAAAAAGATGGGATCTAAATTAGCTGTTACCACTGAAGAAAGAGAACTTGGAGTCGTCGTGGATTGTTCTCTGAAAACATCCACTCAGGTTTTTTGCTGCTGCTGCACATTAACAATGTTAGGAACCCTTTGGAAAGGGAGAGATAATAAGAAAATATAAAAATGACACTATATCAATCCATGCTACGCCCATACCTTGAATCCTGCATGCAGTTCTGGTCACCCCATCTCCAAAAAGCCATATTACATTTGGAAAAAGTACAGAGAAGTGCAACAAAAATGATTAAGGGTATGGGACTGCTTCCATCTGAGAGAGATTAATGTGTCCATCTTAGAAAAGAGACGACTAGGAGGGCGTATGATAGAGGTCTGTAAAATCAAGAATGATGTGGAGAAAGTGATGAGGAAAGTGTTATTTATCCCTTCAAATAACATGAACCAGGGGTCACCCAGTGAAATTAGTAGGCAACAGGTTTAAAACAAACATAAGGAAGTTCTTCATACAACACATAGTCAACCTGTAGAACTCATTGCCAGGAGATGTTATGAAAGCCAAAAGTATAGCTGGGTTCAAGATGGTTAGAGAAGCAACCTCATGCTATGGGGGTTCCTAAACCTCTGACTGCCAGAAGCTGGGACTGGATGACAGGGATGGATCACTTGATAAATTGCCCTGTTCTGTTCATTACCTCTGAAGTATCTGGCACTGGCTATTGTCGGAAGACAGGACACTGGGCTAGATGGACCTTTGGTCTGACCCAGTGTGGCAGTTCTTATGTTCTGCCTAGGCAGCTGGTGTGCTGAGACTACTACTTATTATGCTGATAACTGTCTCATTATTTCCTTTTGCCCCCGTCGGTTGCATTTACCTGTTGTATCACCTTATACTTAACCTGTAAGCTCTTTTGGGCAGGGACTGTCTCTTTGTTATGTCTGTACATTGCCCAGCACAGTGGGGCCCTGGCTTCTGGGCAATATCTCAATACAAATAATAATAATTGGTTCTCATTCTTGCTGGAGATGTTAAGTATCTCCTGATCTAGATGACTGGAGTGGTCCTTCACCTGATAGTTTGGGTTATGGAGCTTTAACTGTCACTGGACCCTCTCTTTGTTGGGGCTCAGGACACCCTTTTGCTTTCTGGAACGCCCTCTGCCGTGAAGTGTTATGCACAAAACTAAAGGAGATTTTCTGCATGGTCATCTTAGGATAACCGGCCTCCTGAATCTACACTAGTCCCTCTTGTCTTGAATTATTTGCTGCATCTTAAAATATTTGGACTGAATCTCATTTATAAAGTTCTATTTTCCTGCCATCTTAGTTTATAAATCTGTGGACTGGGGTGAAGCCGTTTAGTCATCTGACCATATCAAAGTTTATTAAAGGGTTGATTAATGCTTAACTGCTGTTCAGAGACCCTATTCTGGTGTTGAATTTGAATCTGGTACCAACAAGACTGAGGGAGGCTCTTTTGGGGCAGCTGGGAGAACGCTCTTTATTCCACCTGTCCTTAAAGTCAGGATGAATGAGCACGCAGCAGTTCTTAATGGCTGCTCCACCCTTGACAGCCTTCCACAAAGTCCAGGTGGTTCTGCAGGCCCAGCTTAAGCTTCTCCATAAAGGTATCTCTGAAATCCACCTAAATTAGCCTATTATATGGCAAGTATTTTCCCCTCAGGCCACATAAACAATCTGAAGCGATTAAACGGCACACGTCAGATGCCAAGAGGGTCCTTAATTTCAATTTAAGCAGGGCAAAGCCTTTCAGAAAGTCTCAGACTTCCTGTGGAATAAGATTAATGCCTCTTTCTTTCATATGTGCTAAGTAGATATACCCTTACGCACTGGTGAAGGTCCTGCTACCTGTAAATCTTAGAGCTCATTCCACCAGGGGCAAGGCTCCATCTGTGGATTACCTCCAGGAATGTTTGAGCTTTGCAGAGCAGCTGCAGGGAGTTCTGCACGTACATTCACACAGCGCTACTTTAGATTTAGCATCCCACTCTGATGCTAGGTTAGGGAGAGTGGGCTTACACAACCCTTATTTAGTTGTCTTTAGTTCACCTGGATTATACTCTTTTCTGACTCCCATCAATGGGGATAAGCAAAGGCCATCTCAAAGAAAAGAAAAGATAATTTATTTACTAGTTCTTCCAAAGTGTTGTCTCTGCATAGTCATACCACCCATATCCTTCTCTTTTTCCCCTCAGAGTTCTCTGACCATGTGAGTTTCAGGCTTAAGGAACTGAGGCAATTACTTCCAGGAATGTTTATTCTGATGTTGAATTTGACCCTTTATATAACCTCTGACCTCCTCAGCTGGACCTCATGGAGCTTAAAATGAACATGGCTTTTAATGAGCTCTAAAGCTCTCAGAGCTATAGGATGTCATGCAGAGTCAGCCCTTCAGCCGCAGTTACTGGTGGCTAACATCTTTTTATTAAAAATTATGATGAGACCAAATCTACGGAAGCTGGATGTGGACAATTCTCAGGATGGAAATGGCTTGGATCTAATAATTCATCTGTGCCAAAGTGTTAATATTTAAATGTTCTCTCTTTTGGCTTTTCCTCAGAAATGTTGTTGTTGTTGTTGTTAAATGACTTCTATAGTTGTATCACCCTCTGAAATGAATGTGCTGGAACCTTTCCTCACCTGAGTATTTCTAAAAATATTTTGTGTCTGTGCTATTTCTTGTCGGACTTCGCTGAGGAAACATGCTTTTAACTGTGGATAGTAGTATATAAATATTTCTACCACTTTCTGGTCTGCACTTAAAACTTAGCAACCTAGTTATATTGGTCAGGGGTCTGATTCTTCCTCCTTCCTCCACCAAGCAACCTAGGTCAACAGAGCTCCCCAGGTAGATTGGAGCTAAGCCAACAGAAAAGCACTTCTGTCTTCTTAGCTTATTTCCTTTGGGGTGTTACCGCACTGCTAGAAGTACCTACTTCTGCTTGTCAGCATGCTAGCAGTGCCAGAGGGCTCTTCTGGCACTTCTGCGGCAACAGAGCTGTGCCAACAAGCTCCGTAAGCATAGACAGGATTCCAGTGTGCTATGTCCGCTTGGAATTTGATGCTTAAATTGTAAGATATTGAGATTCTCTTATGAGAGGCTGCCTGTTTCTTTGGTATAAAATTTTGTTGTATGGGTCTAGTTGTGAACTGGGAGAAACATTGCATTGTAGCTGCGTCCCCAAAATATGTAATGCTGTGTGTGCGTGTGTGTCAGTCTAACATTTGCGATCTAAGCCCTGATCCTGCAAGCTTTTAAACGTTATTTATTTAACTAAGCATAAGTAATCGCACTGATTTCAACGGGGCTATGCATGGCCTTCACTTAACCCCACCGAAATCAGTGGGATTACTTATGTCAGTGGTTTTCAAACTTTTGTAGTGGTGACCCCTTACACACAGCAAATCTGAGTGCAACTCCCCTTATAAATTAAAAACACTTTTTATATTTAATACTATTATTAATGTTAGAGGCAGACGGGGTTTGGGGGTGAAGGCTGGCAGCTTGTAACCCCCACTTAATAAACTTGCAACTCCCAGAGGGGTCGGAACCCGCAGTTTGAAAACCCCTGATTTATGTGCTTAAAGTTAATTGTGTCAGAATTTGCAGGAATGGGGTTCTAATTTGTGAGGTTGGTGACAGTGAGTCCGTCCCTTGGTGTAAGACCTCATTGGTTTAGGGCAGCGGCTGTGTGGAATACATTGTCGTGTGACCGTGTCTATGTGTGTGTGGGGAGGTGGGGAATAGCCCCCGAGAATGTGTATTTTGGAGCCATACATTTTACTGCTGGGTTTTGGCTGTTGTGAAAAGTTGTCACTCTTTCAGTGAAAGCGGCAAAGAGTCCTGTGGCACCTTATAGACTAACAGACATTTTGCAGCATGAGCCTTCATGGGTTAATACCCACTTCATTGGATGCATGTCACCATAGCCACATGTTCTAAATTTCTTAAACCTCCTTTCAGTGGAGGTTTAAGAAATTGTTTAGAAGACGTGGCTATGGTGAGATATTAAGAATGTTTGTGACTTTTGAAACTACTCATTCAGATTTAATGTTGAATCATCTCTGTAATTAACTCAGTTGTAATTTCTTTCCAACAGTTTTGAAAGGGAGAAAATACTTTTTAAAAGATGTTACAAGATTTATTTTCACTCATTTTTTGTGGAGGTGGTTTTGTGTCTTTTATGTGTTGCCACTTAAGATTTTCTGTTAGTCTTTGTGCTTTAGCAGCAATATTACGCAATTTTGGGGAAACCCTGGGCCCACTGAAGTGAACGTGAAGTTTTCCTACTGACTTCACTAGTCAGAATTTTATTCTGAGTTTACCTTGCCATGAATTTGGTTCAGTTTTTGGAGAGGAAATCGTGAGTGTAGCATAGCAGCTTCTGTTGAAATTTGATTTTTTTAACTAGTTTTTGCAACTCTTTTATCTGCATAATTTGTGTCAGGTTTTCATTCTCATGTGAATGTGTTTAAAAATACAGACTATGTATGTCGAAGAATGCTGTGACACTACTGTAAGAAAAGCTTTTGGAATCCAGCAGGGATTATTAGAATAGATTTTTGGGTTTCGGGATGATTTTTTGCCTAGTGTTCGCTTTTGGTGGCCTCTGGGACTTGCCTCCAAACGAATTGTGAACGGCAGAGAAATGCTGAGTGGGAATGTCCTGGAGAGTTTTAGATCTGTGGTTCTTAACACATTAAAGCATAAAAGCAGATGTTGCCCAGTTGATGTTTGTGGTTTGAGCGGGGGTAGAGATTGTGGATTGTATCTGCTGCTGTTGCTCAAGGCAGGGAGGTTGCTGAGATGTGTTTAACTGGTTGGAGTGTGGGAACTGATTTCCAGAGTTAAGAGAGTGGATGCGAGAGCCAGAGGCAGTTTGACATAAGCTGATAAAGTAGCAGGGGCGGCCGGGGTTAAAAAAGCAACTCCGTAGGCAAGACAAAAATACCGCCCCCCCCCCGGCTCCCCAGCTAGTGACTTTGGCTGGAGTTGGAGAGTTTGGCTGCCTTGTGCAAACTGGCGCCTAGATCGGGCCCTGCCCTCCGCACGCAGAGCTGCAGTCTGTAGCAGGGGGTGACCCCGCAGCTGGGAGGATGCGGGGGTGGCGTCCATCCTGCCACACTCGGTCTGGCGCCAGTTTCCCCATCTGCCCCCAGACACGCGCTTCCCGCGGCCTCCCTCCCGGGGCAGGTGAGCGGCGCAGAGGTGCAGCAGCCCTGGCCGCTCTCAACTCCTACCGCGCAGGCTCGGCTGTCCCGGGCACAGCTGGTTAAAGAGCCGCCCCAGCCCGGTGCCCCCGCGCAGCCCCCGTTACCTTCTAGCCGCTGGGGCTGGGAGATCCCCGGGCACAGCTGTGCAGCCGGTGCCGCTCCACGCGATCGCTCCTGGAGGGAGCGAGGCGGGCCCGCCTGCAGCTGGGCTTCAGGAGATCTTTCCTCCTTCCCCTCGCCTGGAGGTTTCCACTTTCCTGATCCCAGTCGGGGTCTTCACCGCTCCCTCCTTCTCCTCCCTGCCAATTCGAGGTGCATCCCTCTCTCCCCGGTGGGCTGTTATGGGGGGCAGAGGGGAATTCCCATTTCCTGCAGTAGCGATGGAAGCACCCAAGGGTTCCCCTCCCTTCAGTCCTACATATACCGTGTAATTGCACTACACCCACCCGAGGAGTTCAAAGCCACTGCTCACTCCTGACCCTGCTTCCTGTATATGAATTAGTAAAGGATCCGGCGCCCAGGACAAAACACGTGATAAGTGCTTTCTCACCACTAAGGGAAAGTCCCCACCTCACTGGGCAAGGGCTAACAGCTATAACAAGAAAACCTGGTTGTAGTTTTCTTGGCGGGGCAGGGCGGGGAAAGCTCCAAGTAACTAGGCAATATGGGGTGGGGTCAGAAGTTTACATTCTTAGGCCTGCTAGCTAGCATGAGTACATGTGATCATTTATCATTTTCTTTTGTTCTTTTGTTTGTGGTACAGGAGGTAATCGATCAAAGGGGGGGGTCCAGTAGTATGGGTTAAGGATAGACGTTAATTAAACAGAGGCCGAGTAGAATGAATTGTATATGATGAATTGTAGCACCTGTGAAACATCGTAAACAAGTAAGGTATAGTCAAGACCTAGCAAACCGATAGTAATTTCGTGCATGATTTAGATTTGTATCTCCTGCTAACCTTATATTGATTATCAAATAAAGAATACTTATCTCCACTCAGGTGTAGCATTGGGAAATAAACGACAACGCAGCTAGCAAACGAACCCTAACTGTTGCGCCGGAAGTCTCGCTAACTCAGCTTGGCGAGCGAAGCCCTAGGAGATCTGAGCGCTGAAAATACTTTGACCCGAGACCCTCTCCCGGTGGTGCCGAGCGATTTGAAGCAGTGCGCGAGGCCCAGCGCGCACCCGTGATTTCATCGGGGCCTCAGCAAAGTCCTGGTACGGTCACCCCGGGGGCAAAACGTGTGCAAGCGACTTGAGTAGTGGAGAAGCAGTTGCGGGCGATGGTGAGGAACCGGTGTGACCCTTGGATACAGGTAGGAACAGTCCAGTGGTGGTGGATCTAGGCCCTGAGGCTGGGGAACCCGCCAGTCGTTGTAATTCCCATTAGAATGATAGAGTGTCATAAATGGGTCGAAGGGCATGGTATGGGGCGCCAGGTACGCTTAAGCTTACCTTAGAATGCATTCTACGTGAAGTTGGAAGGTGGTTTGGAGTGGATACTGGATGATTCCAGAGTAAATGAAAAAAGTTCCGTACAGTATACGGCACTCACAGATTATAAACATGACTCGATATACTCCTGTTTTGTCAGCGAGACGAGGTAGCTTTCTGAAGTCGTTTAGTATGGAAAGCATTTTGTAAAAAATCCCACCACCCTCGGCTCGTGTCTTTTCCCCTGTCATGGGCGGAGTGCAAGGGAAATCAAAAGAGCTAGGTTAGGTAATATGTGCAGGTGATCATAAGGAGTGGACTCGTCTAGAATAGGGGAGAACCTTATGTCCTATGCACTCTCTCCTTGTTGCATCGCTAAAAAGCAAAGATCAGAACGCCGACATGATCTGGGGGCCATGTGAGTGGACTGGTTTCCCGGAAGACACGCCCAAGTACCTGTGAACAAAAGCTCGTGACGAGGACTACTCTGATACGTGAAGCCCCTTGTCCCCTTACGTGGGATCTTTGGAGAATCTGACCCATTGGTATGGTCCTGACTTGCGCCTAGCGCATTCGTCCGGTAAGGAGCTACTGGGTCTAGAGTGTGGGGTGGTAACCCATTTGTACTCCCTTTCCTTTCCGTGCGGCTGCACTGTACAGTCTGAATCATCCTCACTGTTGCAATAGAGTAAGGCGGCTTAACCGTCTCGCCAAGACTACCGACTCGCTCTTTAGCTGAAGGGAGGTGTCATGGAGGGTCTGTGGCCATCCTCGTTAGCCTCTCCTTGCGTGTAGTAACTCTTGTAGCGGAGAGATGCCTTTAGTTATGGAGCCTGCTAGCGGACGGGCCGCCCCCCTGTGTGTATAGTGGAAATGGGTGGGGACAGGTCTTAAACATTCCTCATCTCACCCCCTGAAGGGTACCGCCAGCATTTCCACATGTACGTACATTATGAGTCAATCGACCTCAGATATTAGAGAATGAACATTTACAACGCGTGAAAATCCTATCTAAAACATGCTCCAATAGAAAGTACTTCATTCTAGATAAAGATCATAGAGTCTAAGAGGGATGTTTAAATCCCAAAAAAACCCTGATACAAGTGTGAGCAAGAATTTGTTGAATTGAGGAAAGAACAGGTTTATTATATCAATTCAAGCATTGGACCCAGGGATAAAAATGAATAGTTGGCTCTGCGTTCAAGTTCAGAATCAATCGCAGTCGTATGCTAAGTTAGCATAAAGAAAATACTGCTTTAGGCCTCCACGAGCTGTGCTGAAAACGGAAAATTGACAGAAGAGAACCAAATGGTCAACATTAAATTGCATACCAGTGGTATCGCTTGTGACCCGGAGCCCGCTGTGTGGCTTGGTGAGACCTCAAAGAAGCCACAGGCCAGGTGAGTCTGCACGGGAAAGTCTCTGAAAGAGATGCCTGACATGAAAATCCCAGGGGTAGAAGAACAGCTCCTTCGCCAAGAGTGGTAAGCATATTGGAAATTCGGAACAGCGCTCGTAATTCATGCGACGTATCGTCTGGTCCCTGACCTACATCCCTCCCTTCTCTGAGACATTTATACTACAGAATTGTGGCTCCGACTTGACTATACGTGTTGTAAGTATAAGGGGCTTAGGCTTGGGGCATTAAGTGTTTTCTGAGTGAGTGGAGCGTTCCCACATCACCTCCGTTGTTGTTTTAGCTTAATTAGTTTATTAAATATGGAGCTTAAAATTCAGTGATATGTGTGTTTTCTTTTATCTTCCCCCACATGATCCTGTAAAGTGTCACCTGATTCACCTGACGAGGATACGATTGGTACAGAAATTTGTCACAGCTTGTGTGGTGAGAATTATACAAAAGGGTGGGAAGCCCCGCAAAAAGTTTACGATACGCATATTGTGTTATTACCCTTGCTTACTTTATACTTTTTGCTTGGTCTCTGTGTTATATGTTGAAAACACTGTATGAGTAAAAGTGAGCCTAATAGGATAAGGAAAAGCTTCTGGTCTGTTATGTTACATATAATGGCCTTGCCCCAATGGGCCATTGTTTTTGTCCAGGTGGCAAGCCTCACCAGAAAGGACTCGGGTAGTCCTGGTGAGTTAAAAATGTTTAAGGAAAAGAGACCGGAGAAGTGGGGGCTAGTTGAGAAGCCCATCCTCCTAAGCAAAACTGGTCGTAGGACAAGTAATTGGGTGCCCACATCGGAAGGGACGGTGTCAGCAAGAGAAAAGCAGGACTGGCAGGTGGGCAGCAAAAACAGACAGAGTGAGGAAAAAAAAAAAGAGTGCAAGTTAACTCTGTAAGTTGCTGAGGAGGAACGCAGCTGAAACTTGGAAAAAAATGCTAAATAAGAAAAGTACTGGTCGTACTGTGAAATGTAGTAAATAAATATCAGCGCGAAGAAATTTTGAGATTGCAAATCTATTGGTTTGACTATGAATCAATTTGTTAGATAGCTGAAGAATGTATACAATATTTATATTAAAAACCTGGGCTTGTCTTATGTACACAATTGCAAGTATCAATATGGTGTGTATATCTTTCGTTTAATCTTGAAGTCACAAGGTATGTAATTTTTATAGAGAGATGCTATAGCTGCCCAGATAGGGTGTAGAGCCTCTGGTTTTTGTATTCATAACACAGAGAAAACTGATCGCAGAGCTTGAACGCTCACTCAATTGTACCATTGCATTTACTGGCACAAACAAGGAATTATGTTTTGTGTTCGATGTTCTGCTGTGTGATGTCTTGTGCCGAATTTGTGTTTAATTATTTTATGAATAGTCCGTTAAAATCAAACACAAAGGTTAAATTAAAATGCAGATACTTGTCTTTTCAACTGGGAATTACAAAGCGTTTGGATAAATCAGGACATCGAATGTGATATATAAAGGTCTATAGATATTGCTTAAGTAAGAGAAAGAACTTCTTACCAAAATGTAGCATTGGCGCAAAAATATGTTGTTAAAAATGGAGGTTGCATACCAAACAGTCCTTGAAAGCTAAAGACATAAAAGTTAACCACACCTCCATCAGTACATTTGGGATCTTTCTTGGCGGATGGTGAAAGATATTGGACTAGACGGTTGAATTGAATGAACTGCTCAAAGGGGTGTACTTTACTAGCACTTGTTGCTCCAAAGTTCTGTAAATAAAGGATTATTTTAGTAAAAAGGTGTAGTGACTATATGAATAATAAAGAACATATGTATCCTATTAAGACAATTGTTTATCGTCATCTGTTTGAGGAATAAAAAGGTGCTAAATAGGAAAAGTGGAAGTTCCTTTTTGCAGGTTAAAAGAAGCCAAGAAGAAAAAAGGGACAAAGAACAAAATGAGTTAACTGAAAAAAAATAATTAGACCAGGATCCCACTCACAGTCAAGACTTGGCTGACAACAAGAAAGGCAAGGGGAGTACTTGAATTGTGCCCAGCGCTTAGGAGTAAGATCTGAAACACACTTGCACAGACATCAATGAAATGTGTTAGGTATTCTTTTTCTCACAGCAGAAGAGGACACGCTACCTGCTGAAGAACTCACTAGCAGGCCACTAGCGATCTTCTTGCCTTAGAACCAGGAAAACTGGATTGATGTAAGTCCACCAACAAACGACTGCTTTGGCTCCATGCTGAAAGAGCCCTTATTAAATCCTGCCTGACTACCACGAAACACCGCTGTGAAGCTGCCAGGAGACTGACGCCATAAGTCCAGGAATTCCTGACTAGAAAGGACATTTGTGGGACCTGCTTGCGGATGTGTATATTGGAGTATTATTCTACAGGCTGCGCCCTGTGTCCTGGAGAGTGACAAAATAATGTAACCCTCCTCCTATGCTAGTTATGTCGATGCCCTTTGAAAAGTCCTGGAATAGTTAAATCGGCGTGTAATTATATACTACACCAAGGAAGATGGTATTGAATATCACGAGGCGGGAAGGCATTGCGTGGGATCTGTATGTTTAGGAAATTCGGGATTTCCTGAATGACCATCGTGATGGCCATGATCGGTGATCTTGAGTACCAGACTTGGCCCACTGCCCTACAGATCGCATCAAGAAATACCATCGATCGTGCATCATGGAGGCAACGTGGACACTTCCTGGGTGGAAGTGTGGCGTTTCCCAGGGCGGGTGTGCGCCTTATAGGGGAATGAATGTTGTACTAGTCCAGAAAATGCCACAGGACAGTAAACAAACACATCCTGTTGGCCGATACAGGCTTTGTGAGAGTGGAAGGCCAAAGAAAGGAACCTACCACATTGACTCCCTGGATTGGTTGCCCAATCCTGGGAGAATAGAGGGGGCTGTGGTGCATCCTCTCTCACAGGTTAATGCTGTGCCTGGTCACTGCCTCATTACTGATTGAGTTTGTTTAGCATGACTACCTCTCTTAAGCTTGTGCGCTCTACCCCGTACCAGAAGCGCCTTGATGTTAGGCTCGTAGGGCGGTCTCTTGCTCAGCATCGGGTGGCTTACTCAACTATTCATAGACAATGAGTAAGAAAACAGCAAAAGGCTTTGAAGTATCTCAAAGGGGGGATTGTTGGCAGGGGGAGAAAGCTCCATGTAACCGGGCAATATGGCGTTGGGTCATGAAGTTTGCAGTCTAAGGCTAGCTAGCTAGCATATAATTCCATTGTGAATCATTTATCATATTTCTTTGTGTCTTTGTTTGTGGTTAACAGGAGGTAACGAAATAAGGGGGCGGGGGTCGAGAGTATGGGTTAAGAATAGTTGAATCTATTAGAAGATACCGGAGTTAATGAATTGTCAAATGATGAATTTGGTAGCAGCCTGTGAACATCTCTGTATACAGTGAAGCGTATAATAAGAACAATGGCGAACTTTCGATAGTAATTCGTCGATGATTTGAGAGTTGCATGCGACCTTATTTCTGAGCTCAAATAAAGTAATACTCTGCCTCTCCATCCGGTGTGGTTATTTGGGGAATCACCGGGCAAACGACCCCAAACCGTGCTCTCCCTCCTGCAATCACACTAATGCGTAAGAAAGAAATCCATTTGCTCCACCCACTGCCAGGCGATAGGGTATCTTGGTGTACTACTCCACACCACTGCATGTTTACAGTGGTGTAAGTCCGCTTTACAACAGGTGTAAAGTCCTTGTAGCTTCACTGGTGTTACATGAGATATTTAAACAATATAGAAAAACAAGAAAGAACCCCAACCAATGCAATGAATGGCGTATTGCAGATCTGGAAGGTAAAAAGTGGCCTTGACCTAAGTATAAAGTTTGAGTATGCCATCAAGGGAATAGACCTGCATAAGTACACATAGGGGATGCTTGGATCTCATCACTGAGTTTCCCTGCTGAGTGGGTTGTGATATTACAGGGATGGGACAGCGTAAAAATCCCAAGACAGAGATTATTGGAAAGGTTCAAGGAATTTAGCGTTTACATCAAAACAGCAGATATTTGGAGTCATTGTGGATAATTCGCTGAACAAATCCACGTCAAGTGTGTAGGGCAGTCAAAACAGTGAACAAGAAAGGCCTGAATAATTAAATGAAAACGATAAGATATATAAGGACAGAAAATATCAGTATACCTATCTAATAATAGCATCCATGGTTATTTAGGCCCACATCTTGAAATATGTGTCCAGGATGTATGGTTGCCCCCATCTTTCAAAAAGAATATCATTGGATATTTGAAAAGGTCAGACAAAGGGCAAAACAAAAATTATTAGGGATCATTGAGAACGGCTCTGTATGAAGAGAGATCAAATAAGACTAGCGCAGAACTTTTCAGCTGGACAGCAAGAGACGACTAAGGGGAGATAGATTGAGGCTGTAAAATCATGAACGGTTGAGAGAAAAGTAAATAGGGTGTTGTTTACTGCTCCATAACACAATAGCTAGGGGGTCGACGCAAATATAAATGTCTGATATAGAGGCAGCAGTGTTTAAAACAATATAATAAGGGAAGTATTTATTCACACAGTGCATAATCAACCCCGTGGAACTCCTTGCCAGACGATTGTTTTGAAGGTAAGATCATATAAGGGGAAAAAGTAGGGAATCAGAGAGATTAGATACATTCTATGGAAATAGGGTCCGTCAAATGCATAGCTATGGTGCGAGCAGGGAGGTGTCCCTGGCACTCTTGTTGCTCAGAGAAAGCTGGGATGAGTGATGGGATGTCTGCTTGATGAGTTCCTTGTTCTGCTTCAATGCCCGAATCTGGGGCATGTCGTGGCACTTGGGACTAGTCAGAATAGTACAGGGTATCTAAATTGCGCTAGATGGATTCCTTAGCTGCGACCCAGTAGGCCATTCTATGTTTTGTCGTATAAGACCAGCCACGCAGAAAGGTTCTAAAACTGTGGAACAGTCGAAATAGCCTGTCCTACAGCATTTAGACAAAAGTATAAAAACAACCACAGGGAACAGATAATAAGGATGATTAGGTGTCAGTGGTTGCGAGTCCCTGGAATGTATACATCTTTTAGGAGGATACCTAGGGCATAGCCCAATAGTTTTTAATGCAGGTGCTGCTTTTCTCTCCAGTATACGGCCTGAACACAGAAGAGAGGAAATTGCCGTACCCTCCGTTTTCTGATCTGATAAAAATGGGCGATGTGGTAATGGCGACCTTGTTCCACTGCTATGTTTGAAGACGATCATTAAGTGGCCCAGATTTATGAGAGGTATGTGCTAAGTCTGTTCAATTGCTGAGGGTTGTTTAACCACCACCAACACGGCACGAAGCTCACGCTCCAAACGTCTGTATAGATCTAATAAAGGGTGCCACACGGAACTCTGTCATGCTTTTACACATAAAGTAGTTTCGTCTGGGACTTGTCAGTAATTGCCGAAGCTCATGATAAGATCATAAGTCTTAACGACTATTTAGTGTTTTTCTTACAGCTTAAACTCGCTGGGTGGTCAAGTGAAGACAGAATCTTGGCTTTCATTTTAAANGGAAGTAGAGTCATGGGGATCGGAGGCAGCTGGTGGGTTCCCCAGAGAAGTTTCGTCACAAGCTGCTGTACCTGGTCCATTGATCATCCCTTTCACAGGCACCAGGGAATCGGCGTCTACCAGGCAGAGGCTGCTACAGAACTTTTACTGCTGGGGTCTTTACCATGTCCAACAGTACTGGCCAATCCTGTGACCCCTGCCAGAGGGTGGGGCAGGCCTGGGACAAGGGGAAAGCAGCCTTTGAGCCCTTTTACCCATCATAGAAGAACCTTTTCAGAAGGTTGGCCCATGGACTTAGTTGGACTCTCAGCAAGATGACCCGGTCAGAAAAAAATACATCGCTACGTGTGGTGGTGGATTTTGCCACTCGCTTCCCCGAGGCGGTGGGCCTTGTCCTCTATTTGAAGCAGACACAAGTGGAGATGCGCTAGCTGACAATTTTCAGGCCCGGTGGGTTCACCCCAAGGACGTTCTTAACGGATTCAGGGAGTCCACTTTCCATGTCAAACCTGGCTCCCTGGGTCCTTATGGCAGAATGTGGGTGCAGCACAACTGGGCTTCAGCGTCACCCCGCAGTCCAACGGGCTGGTGGAAAAGGTTTTTTTCAACGGGGACGCTTTGGAAGATGATGCTAAACATTTTATAAACCAGCACTCCGCAGATTGGGCAATACTTACCTCACCTGCTGTTCGCATACAGGGGTACCCCAGGAGTAGTCTACCGGAAGAAGTGGTTTTCGCCTTTCGAAACTGTTGTATGGAAGCGAGTTAAGGGGGCCCTGGACCCCCTGATGAGAGATGAATGGGGTGGGGAAGGCCACTCTCCGAGCAGAGTCAGTGGATGGAGTATTCCTGACCTTCGCGGGAAAACTGGGCCGAACTGTATGGTCCTGCCAGGGAGAATCTTGCCCGAGCCCAGAGGAAGCAGAAGGTTGGTAATTGACCGCACGCGGGTCCGGGCCTTACCACGGGAATCAGTGATGGTTCTCATCCCGTAGGAAAACAAACCAGGCCGCGGTAAGGACCCTCAAGGTAATTCAACAACTGAATCAGGTAAACTATGTGGGTGGAGCTGGTCAAAACCGGCACATCACCGGTCGGGTACTCAACACCACTGCATGTTTACAGTGGTGTAAGTCCGCTTTACAAACAAGTGTGTAAGTCCTTGTAGCTTCATGGTAGTTCACTGATATAGTTAAAACAAATAAAAACAAAAAGGACCCCAACCAAATGCATAATGCAACTATTCAAGCTGAACTACGAAAGTAGCCTTGCCTAAGTTAAAGTTTTCTGTAATCCCAAGGGAAAAACGCCCATTAAGTAACACCAGGAGCTTGTTATTACTCATCACGGTTTCCCTGCTGAAGGTGTTTGTGAATATTACAGGGATAGGGTCAGCAGAAAAATTCCAGACAGAGATTTATTAGGAAGGTTCAAGGACATCTTTACTGTTACCATTCAAAGAAACAAAGATTTTGGAGTCATGTGGGATAATTCTCTAACAACATACCACTCAGTGTAGGGGGCAGTACAAAAGTGAACCAGGAATTGCTGGAGATAATTAAAAAAAGGATAGATTAATAGGACACGAAAATATCAATATGCCTCTATATAAAGTCCATGGATGCCCACATCTTGAAAGTAACTGTGTGCAGATGTGGTTGCCCCATCTCAAAAAAGATACATTGCAATTGGAAAAGGTTCAGAAAAGGGCACAAAAATTATTTAGGTCATATTGAACCGGCTTACTGTATGAGAGAGATTAAAGAACTGAGACTTTTCAGTTGGAAAGAGACGACAAGGGGAGATATGATGAGGTCGTAAAACAATGACTGGTGTAGAGAAGTAAATAAGGAAATGTGTGTTTAACTGCTCTCAATAACACAATAGCCTAGGGGTTCGCAAATGAAATGCAATAAAAGGCAGCAGGTTTAAAACAATAAAAAGGAAGTATTTACTTACAACAGTGCATAATTCAACCCGTGAGAACTCCCTTGCCAGAGGAGTTTTTGAAGGCTAAGATCATAACAGGGATCAAAAGATTAAGATACATTCATGGAGAATTATGGTCCGTCAATGGCTATTAGCCAGGTGGGCTAAGGGATGGTGTCCCTGGCCTCTGTTGCCAGTAAGCTGGGAATGAGCTGATGGATGATCCCGTTGATGATTCCTTGTATCTTCATTCCTTCTAGGGCAGCTGGCACTGGACATGACACTGTCAGAAGACAGGGTACTGGGCTAGATGGACCTTTAGTCTGACCCAGTAGGGCCATTCTTATGTTCTTTGTTCTTATAAAACCAGACGCAGAAAGGTTCTAAAACTGTGGAACTAGGTAAATAGCCTGTCCTAATGCATTTAACAAATGTATAATACAACCACAGGGAACAAATAAAAAGGATGCTTAGAAGGTTTTCAGTGTTGCGAGTCTGGGAATGTATATCTTCTTGGAGGAACTGGGCATGCCCAAATTTTAATGCAGGTGCTGCTTCCTACTTCCAGTATGGCCTGACACAACATAAACTTGCCGTACCTCAGTTTTCTGATCTGTAAAATGGGGATGGTGGTAATGACCTAGCCCACTGCTATGTTGTGAAGACTTCATTAGTGGGCCAGATTTGTGAGAGGTATGTGCTAAGTCTGATCATTGCTGAGTTTGTTTAACCCACCACCACCACCCACGAAAGCTCACGCTCCAAAACGTCTGTTAGTCTATAAGGTGCCACAGGATTCTCTGCTGCTTTTACACATAAAGTAGTTCTGTCTGGGCCTGTCAGTATTGCCAAGCTTCATGATAAGATCATAAGTCTTACGATATTTAGTGTTTTTCTTACAGCTACAACTCCTGGTGTCAAGTGAAGACAGAATCTTGGCTTTCATTTTAAAAGAAAAAGTCAGTCTCTAGCCCTCTGTGACTGCTAAATGCTCAAAAAACAGAAGGCAAAGAAAGAACCCACTATGTATTTTTATTAATCTCGTGGTTTTTGAAGGCCTGCCTCAGCGTTTTTGAATCCTTGGGGCTGGCAATGCTGAATAAAAGGGGTGTGCTTAAAATTTGACAACTAACACATCTTAACATGCCAATGCAGATGGGGCAAGTTGCATTTTAACATGTGCTAGCTGGGAGTAGCCTGTGGTTCACCTTGACCAACTAACCGATGTTGAAATACAATGCAACCTATCTGCGCTAGAGTTTTAAACATGTTAGCTCTCGCACTTTTAAAACACCCCTTTTATCCTAGCGTGTGGACAGGCCCTCTGAAATACTGGTTAAAACCCCCCAGTACAGGTGGGCGGCTTATTTCCTGAATTGACTGACTTCTTATGAAAAACCTAGTGCTAAATGTGAAGTGAAGAAAGCGCATCAGATGTGGTAACCACAAAAGTGACATAAAAGATTGGTAAAGGAAATAAGGAAAGCTGTGAGCTACTTGCCCTTCCTGCTCTTTCAAGCAAAGATAAAAATAGAGAAGATCTTTGCAGAGTAAGATCACACTCAGTCATGGACGCCATTTCAGGTTTTGGTAAGTGGGGACAACTTTAACCATGATTGCAGGCACTACTTAGGCAACTGAAAACTCCAAGGTGTTTTTGCAGACAATAATGTGTGTCTGTCTGTCTCTTTTTCATATCTCTAATACTCAGCTCTAATACTAACACATTCTAATGTCTTGTGTCATGTCACTTAAGGAACACTGCTTAGGTTTAAGCAGCAGAGAATCCTGTGGCACCTTATAGACTAACAGACGTTTTGGAGCGTGAGCTTTCATGGGTGAATACCCACTTCGTCAGACGCAGGTAGTGGAAATTTCCAGGGGCAGGTATATATATGCTAGCAAGCAAGCTCAGAGTACCAGGGTTAGTTCAATCAGGGAGGATGGGCCCTGTTCTAGCAGGTAGAGTGTGAAAACCAAGGGAGGAGAAACTGGTGTTTCTGTAATTGGCAAGCCATTCCACGTCTTTGTTTAGTCCAGAGCTGCTGGTGTCAAATTTGCAGTGCAACTGAGCTCAGCGTTTCTCTTGAAGTCTGTCCTGAAGTTTTTTTGCTGCAGGATGCCACCTTAGGTTGCTATAGTGTGGCCCAGGGAGGTTGAGAGTGCTCTACTACAGGTTTTTGTATATTGGCCATTCCTTGATATCTGATTGTGTCCTTTATTCCTTTTTCCGTAGTGACTGCAGTTGGTGATGTACATGCAAGTGGGCATTTGTGGCATATGTGTCGTCTATTACATGGTGGACGTGCAGGTGAATGACCCAGTGGATTGGTGTTAGGCTTCTGGTAGGTCCTGTGATTGATGTCGGCTGGTAGATCGTGGGCAGAGTTGGCATCGCAGGTTTGTGGGATGGATTGGTTTCCTGAGCTAGAGTTACTATGGTGTGGTGTGCAGTTGCTTGGTGAGATACGTTTCAGGTTGGCGGGTGTCTGTGGGCAAGGATTGGCTGCCACCGACTGTGAAAGTGTGGGATCATATGTCCAGATGGTTTGTAGTCCCTGATGATGCGTTGGAGGGGTCTTGCTGGGGGCTGATGGTGATGGCCAGTGAGTCCTGTTGGTTTCTTTCTTGTGTGATCTTGCAGTAGGAGGCTTCTGGGTACCTCTGCTCTGTTGATCTGTTCCTAATGTTCTCGATGCGGGTATATTTTGAACAATGCTTGGTTGAGGTTGTATGTTGGTCTCTGTCTGAGGGTAGAGCATGATGCGTTGTGCCTCAGTGCTTGGCTGGCCAATGGATCGTGTGATTGTTGCCGGGATGGAAGCTGGAGGCATTTGAAGGTAGGCGTAGCAGTCGGTAGGTTTTTCGGAATAGGGTGGTTTATGTGACAATTATTTGCACCGTGGTGCTAGAAAGGTGGACCTCCCTGTGTAGATTGCGTTCCAGGCTGAGGTTGATGGTGGGGTGGGAAGTTGGTTGAATCGTGGTGGGAATTTTGTCTAGAGTCCCTTCCCATGGGTTTCCAGATGTATTGGAAGAGTCATCAATGTAGCGTAGTAGAGAAGGGGCGTGAGTGCGACTGCAGGCTGGAAGCGTTGTTTTTCCGGTCAGCCATATAAAAATATTGGCGTATTGTGGGCATGCGGTGCCATAGCAGTGGCCACTGGATTGGAGGCAATATATCTGTTCATCAAAGTTGATAGTTGTGTGCGTGGTATAAGGTACAGAGCTCGGGCGCCAGTTGTGCTTGTGGCATCATCGGGATACTGTTCCTAACAGCTTGTATTCCTCTTGTGTGTGGGATGTTTGTGTAGAGGCCTCTACATCCATGGTGTCTAGGATTGGTGTTTTCTGGGAGTTGACCATGTGTTGTAGTTTTCTCAGGGCATCAGTGTGTCACGGAGATGCTGGAGTGCTGGTGGCATCAGGGTTCGAGTGAGAGTCCACATATCCAGACACGTCCTTTCAGTGAGTACCATGCCGAGTGACTGGGCGACGTCCAGGATTCCCGGGTTTGGGATCATTGGGTAGTAGATTAGAATAACCCCTGGTCGGGGCTCAAGGGATTGCTGATTGTTTTTGTGTTAGTTGTAGGGGAGTGTCCTGGTAGTGTGCAGTTCCTTGTCTTTTCTCAGTTGGATTTGGGAAAGTGGCCTGCTAGATTTGGTATTTAGAGTGTTGTCTGGCGGCCTCCTTTTGGTAGTCAGACTGTCATGTACACAGCACCTGCCTTTTCAGCCTCTTTGATGTAATGTCAGCGTGGTTTCTGAGGCTAGTGGATGGCATTGCGTTCTGCACGACTTAGGTTTTATGAGGCAAGGGTGTTGTTTTTTCCCGATTTCTGCCTGTGCGCGTTGGCGCGAGGCCATTCACTGTATAGGTCCGACTGTCATTTTCGACCTCAGGAGGAGTCCACGTGAGTTCTTCTTCTTGTTGCTGTTGGTGGGTGGGGTACCTGTGTCTCAGTGCACTGTTGCAGTGTAATATTCTTACTCTTGAATACAACGATTGTAGAAAAATCTAGCTTACTCTATGGATTTTGGCCAACTTACTTTTTTGCAGTTCACCCACGTTTGGACTCAGATCATTTAACTTTTGAAAAATTCCTTCAGGGTAGGCCGTGAGTTTTACTTGCACCTGACGGTGGTGTTACCTTACTACGATAATAGCCGAATTGACTTTAAACAGGGAAGGAACTGGACACTTTCAGTTACTTTCACAGTATTGTCATCCAGATGTTTAAAAATCATGGTCAGACTCACAAAAAATCATCAGGATTGGCTTAAAAATGATATATGTAATAATAGATTTGGGGTTTTCTTTTATTTGCCTTCTGCTTTTTTTGAGCATTTTGGGTGCACATGAGGTCACGATTGTGAAGCTTTCTCCACAGCTACAAGGACCGGAAACTTACTTTTTCTTTAAGAATGAAGGCTGAAATCATCACATCTCCATTTGACTCCAGGAGCTGGGGCCTTAAGGAAAACAATAATTATCGTGAGACTCACAACAAAATCATGAGAGTTGAAAACACTGCTTTCGCTTCTGTTTAAAGACTAGTTACTTTCCTGAAGGCTCTTAAGAAAAACACTGCGGTGATTGAGTTGCAGTTCTCACAGGAGAATGCTTAAAACCAAGCATCAAGAAAATTCCACATTTTAAAGTTGAGGAAAAATGGAGTCTTCTGAGATCTATCAGGGCCACTGCTGGCAGGAAAGGAAAATAAAAAAGCCCAGGAGCTCAAGAGGAGGAACTGTCCAGAAGGAAAGTTGGAGGCTCAAATCTTCCAGTGCTTAATCAGGTAAAACTTCTATTTCCATCAGCACCTCCACTCTTAGCTATTAATGTGTTCAGTAATTATGCGCTTCATACTTAAATATCTTGAGCCACCTTATCCAGGCCTACACATTTTATACGCATTGGCTCAGGGACTGTATTTTCTGGCATATTCTGAACAGTGCTGAGCATACAGATGGTCTCAGTGAATAGGAACGGCCATACTTGGTCGGCTAGGCATCCTGTGGGGTTTACAAAGCACCTAGCCTTCTAGGCGCTTTTGAAAATCCCACTAGGCACCCCTGCACTTAGCCAGTTCCTGAAGCCCTTACTTAGTTTTCATCTAGTCAGTGCTCAGGTCGAACTCCCAGGAGGGCCTTGTCTACAACTAGCTTCTCTTGATTAAGCCGAATTGAGCAACAGAATTAAACTAAATTGATATAAGGTAGTTGTAAACCGCTTTAAGAATGTCCACCCAGGAGTTTGCACCAGTTTAACTACATTTAGTTAAAAAACAATTGTGGTTAAGCTGATGTGTGTAGCCTAGGTTTGATTCTGATTGTCTGTTGGCTTCAGTGGAATTTACTCCTTATATGCCCAGGGTGAGCAAGAGGAGAATCAGGCCCAGGGAGGGGCTCTAGTGCAGTTGCTCCCAGTTCACACTGAGAGCGAATGAGAAAAGAATTCGGCCCAGTGACTCTAATGAGAGGAGTATTTGTGGCGCTTTAGAGACTAACAAGTTTATTTGAGCATACGCTTTTGTGGGCTACAGCCCACTTCATCGGATGCATAGACTGGAACACACAGAAAGAAGGTATTTATACATGAAGAGGTGGAAGCACGCATACCAACTGGAAGAGGCCAATCAATTGAGATGAGCTATTATCAGCAGGAGAAAAAAAACTTCTGAAGCGATAATCAAGATGACCCATAGAAGGTGTGAGGGGAACTTAACATGGGGCAATAGATTCAATTAGTGTAATGACCCAACCATTCCCAGTCTCTGTTTAAACTTAAGTTAATTGTATCTAATTTGCATATTAATTCAAGTTCAGCAGTCTCTTTTTGGAGTCTGGTTTTGACTTTTTTTGTTGCAAAGTTGCCACCTTCAGGTCTGTCACTGAGTGGTTAGAGAGGTTGAAGTGTTCTCCCACGAGTTTTTGAATGTTATGATTCCTGATGTCAGATTTGTGTCCATTTATTCTTTTGTACAGAGATTGTCTGGTTTGGCCAATGTACATGGCAGAGGGGCAGTGCTGGCACATGATGGCATATATCACATTGGTAGATGTGCAGGTGAATGAGCCCCTGATGGCATGGCTGATGATGTGATTAGGTCCTATTATGGTGTTACTTGAATACATATGTGGACAGAGTTGGCATCGGACTTTGTTGCAAGGATAGGTTCCTGGGTTAGTGTTTATGTTGTATGGTGTGTGATTGCTGGTGAATATTTGCTTCAGGTTGCGGGGGACTGTCCGTAAGCGAGGACTGGTCTGTCTCCCAAGGTCTGTGTGAGTGAGGGATCATCTTTCAGGGCAGGTTGTCAATCTTTGATGTGCTGGAGAGGTTTTAGTTGGGGGCTGAAGGTAATGGCTACTGGCGTTCTGTTATTTTCTTAGTTGGGCTTGTCCTGTAGCAGGTGGCTTCTGGGTACTCTTCTGGCTCTGTCAATGTGTTTCTTCACTTCGGCAGGTGGGTATTGTAGTTCTAAGAATGCTTGATAGAGATCTTGTAGGTGTTTGTCTCTGGCTGAGGGATTGGAGCAAATGCGGTTGTATCTTAGAGCTTGGCTGTAGACAATGGATCGTGTGGTGTGTCCTGGTGGAAGTTGGAGGCATGTAGGTAAGTATAGCGGTCAGTGGGTTTCCGGTATAGGTGGTATTTATGTGACCATCGCTTATTAGCACTGTAGTGTCTAGGAAATGGACCACTTGCGTGGATTGGTCTAGGCTGAGGTTGATGAGAGGGTAGCCCTGAGTGAGGACTTGATAAAAAGAGTATCGGGCCTCCCAGACTTCAGTGATCTCGCTGGAGTGGGACTCTCCGCAGAACTGCGGGGCTGGGAGGGGAAAACTTCTGAGCCTGCTGAGGGATGGGGCATGTCCCAGAATTATTCTCTGATCCTTTGTTTTTAAAAAAAGAAGGAAGGAAGACTGTGCTGTTTTATAGCATGGTCCAGCACTGCCAGAGCCTTTAGAATAAGATTCAGCGTTTGAGACTAGAACTGTAGACTATAGTGGATGTTTTCTCACTGAGAGAGGGATGCATCAGGGGGTATGGGAAAAATCTCATCCCCCACAGTGGAGTCTCCTGATTCTGTGTCTTTTTCCGCCCTGTATTATTCCAGATTGTAACTTCTGGTGCCCGTAGTGCTTGGGGTGACTCCTGTTGGTGCTCTCTCGCCCAGCTTGTCTGGACCATTTTTTTATTCCCCACTGTAGTTGGTCTGCCTTGTTTTCTGAAGTCTTACTGCATCCTAAAGAGGAATCACTGAAATATTGGAGCATGTACATCAGGCTGCAATTCAGGGAGAGTACAAATGGGTTCTGCCCGTATGTTTAACAAAAAACAAACAAACCCACAAGAAAACTAAACAGTAAGACCTCATAGTAATGACTGTGAACACAGAAGTCCTGGTATTCAGGTTATGTACCATTAATGTTGAGTATTGTAGTTTTTCCTTATAGGCATGTTTCCACCAAGACATGTGGAAGTCTGTATTAAATATCAGTTCTATTTCATGGCCAGCCTGGTAAATTTCCATTGTTGTATTTTGGTGATTTTGTGATGGGCTCACTGTGGGGCTCTTGTGTTGGACATGTAGAATATCCTGAATTCATATCTAGCCAACTTACGTCACTGACCACTGAGCTGATTTCCCCCCCCTGCCCCCAAGACATGGAGAAGAAGCCATGCGACTGAAATAATACAGCTTTTGTAGACTAAACTGAAAGAATTTCCCTGTGTGATACCTTTAAGCCCATTCTTCGCTCTTTGGACTGGAGATTGACCCAATAATTGAAATAAAAAAATGTAGCAGAGATTCTGACAAATTACTCCCAAAGGTGGGAGTGGCTAAATCTATTAGGATGTAAATCTTTACACGGGGGAGGGAAAAATGGTCACATAGATAATTTAGGGGAGAGTTGTCATTGACCTCAGCGGCAGGCCCCCAATGGATTACACATTCAGGACCTCTGATCCAAAGCTCACTGAAATCAGCAGCAGTATTTTCATTGGCTTCAATGGGCTTTGGAAGAGACTCTTCTATAGCACCTTAAAGGAAGAAGGGCTTCCAAAGCACTAAAACCTGGGTGTCCTTGGGCGCCCAACCTGAGAGCCCTTAAAGAAGCCTGACTTTCAGAGGTGGGCACTCAGCACTTTTTGAAAACAAAGCCCCTTTCAGATGTCTCAAACTGGGACCCCAAAATCACTTGCCAAGATTTTTTTTTTTTTTAAAGTGATCACCATTCACAAACTAGATGCCTGCACCTGGTCCCATTGAAAGGTTAGTTGACTGAAAGGAAGCAGGAGTGGGCCGTGCAGGTAATAAAGGAAGCATTTTAAGCACCACTGAGGCCTGGTCTACACTACGCGTTTAAATCGATTTAAAGAGCGTTAAATCAATTTAACGCTGTACCCGTCCACACTACAACACCCTTTATATCGATATAAAGGGCTCTTTAAATCAATTTCTGTACTCCCCGACGAGAGGTAAGTAGCAGCTAAATTCGATATTAACATATCGAGATTACGGTTAGTGTGGACGGAAAATCGACGTTATTGGCCTCCAGGCAGTATCCACGTGCAACCAACTGACCGCTCTGGACAGCAATCTGAACTCGGATGCAGCGGGGCAGAGTAAACAGGAAAAGCCCACGCGAACTTTTGAATTACATTTCCTGCTTGCCAGTTGTGAGCTAGCTGATCAGCACGGGTTGGCGATGCAGTTCAAATCCAAAAAGAGCTCCAGCATGGACCGTACGGAGATACTAGATTGATCGCTGTAATGGGGAGACAAATCTGTGTGTATAGAGCTCCGTTACAGAACACGAAATGCCAAAGCGTTTGAAAAAAAAATCTCCAGGATACACAGCGCTGCGTGACAAGCGTAACGGGAAGCCAGAGACTCAAATGGACGCTATGGAGGAGGGGGTACTGAGGACTCCAGCTATCCCACAGTCCACAGCAGTTCTCTGAAAAGTATTTGCATTCTTGCTGAGCTCCCAATGTCTGTAGGTTCAACACAGTGTCTGGCGTGGTTCAGGGAACAGCTCCTCAGTTGCTTCCCCCGCCCCCCACCACGTGAAAGAAAAGGGAAAGAAATCAGTTCTTGACTTCTTTCAATGTCACCCTATGTTACTGAATGCTGCTGGTAGACGCGATGCTGCAGCAGTGAAGAGCAGTATCCGCTCCTCTCCCTCCCCTCCCCGGTGGTAGCGGTGCAATATAGGACTGATAATCCATCGTCGCCTCAGCCCGTGAGTGCCCTGGCTCAATGGCCTCAGGTAGGTGGCCGGGGCGGCTGGGGTAAAAATGGGAATGATCCAGTTACTCCCAGTAGATGGTACAGAACGGCTGGTAACTGTCTTCATCATAGCAACTGGGGGCTGAGCTTCAATCAGCCCCCTCCCTTTCTGTGTAAAGAAAAGATTCTGTACTGCCTGACTGTCATAGCAGCAGCAGCTGGGCACTCCTCTCCCCGTCTATAGCCCCGGGAGGCTGCCTCCCCCTCATTTTATCTCACTAACAAGTCTCTGTTTCTTTTTCCTGCATTCTTATAACTTCATGACACAAAATGGGGGACACTGCCACGGTAGCCCAGGAAGGTTTGGGGGAGGAGGGGAGCAACGGGTGGGTTGTTTGCAGGGGCACCCCTGTGAATACTGACACGGAGCAGCTGTGCTCTCTGATACACTGGTCCTCTAATACAACTTGCCCTTATTCTAGCAGGACTGACTCTATTTTTTTAGAAACCATGAAGGGAGGGATTGACTCAGTCCCAAGTGAGTTCAATCCCAAATTTTGCTTTGCGTTGCGCCCGGCCGATTTCAGCCAGGGGCACTTCATGATAGCAGCAACAGTACAGAGAGGAGAGAGATAACCGTCATCTCGATTGCCAGTTTTCTCCGGGCAGTAGACGGTACAGAACAACCAGGTAACCATCTCTGCTATCATTGCAAAAGCAAGTGAATGCTGCTGTGTAGCGCTGGAGTATCGCCAGTCTCTGTCCGCGGCATCCAGTACACATACGTGCCGAAAAAAAAAAAAGCTGAACGGGCTCCATGGTTGCCGTGCTATGGCGTCTCCAGGCAATCCAGGAAAAACGGCGCGAAAGGATTGTCAGCTGAGTTTTCCCAGAGGAAGGAATGACTGATACATTTACCAGAACCAACCCGCGACAATAATGATATCAAACCCAGAATTCCAAGGGGCGGGGAGACTGCGGGAACTATGGGATAGCTACGGAAGAGCTACCCACAATGCAAACGCTTCAGAAATCGGACGTTAGCCTCGGACCATGGACGCACAACGCCGAATTACTGTGCCTAGTGTGGCCGCATGAAATCGAATTTATAATATCAGTTTTATAAAACCGATTTTAGCTAATTCGATATTATCCCGTAGTGTAGACGTGGCCTGGGATGCAGCCAGCTTTGGGGCTGTATGTGGTGGTGGTGTTTAACAATGCATTGCAAGAGAGTGCTTTTTGTACTAGCAAAAGAGGAAGCATAAAAAAGAAATGAATTGACCACAAGACTGTACCCAAAGGGAATAACAAATACCCAAATAAGACTTGTTTGTAACAGAGCCCATTTTGGCTCTGAGTAATGGGGAAGCCTCTTCTCATGGTGGTATTTTGGTAAGTTTGTGCATGAATCGAACAGAAAAAAAATATGCTGGTGCTAAAAGCACACTCTGCCTCACCTCATGCAAAATAAAATCTCTAGAGAAACTGAATCACTGGGGTTTAAAAGCAGGTAGAGTGACACCTGGGCTAGAAACTAGAAAATCCAAATAGTGCTAGCAAGGGCTTTTTCTGTAGCTTGGGCGCTTTTCTGTCTGTAGCATTTGGTATATATTTCCCCGCCTTTTCATGATGGTGCCCTCACAAAACAGACTGCATAACAGTTCCTGACAAACTGGTTTGCTCAGAGTTCTTGAGCTAGAGAAGGTGGAAGCTGACGTAAATCTCTACTGTCTCAAAAGAACAGTCTGTGTCTGTGTTTCATACTGTGGATCCTAAAGCGATGAGACTAAATCAGAAGAGCTTTGGGTTAGTGCTAAGGGTTTAAGGGCTATAGTCCTAAGGGGGGGTTATTTTTTAACATCTGTAGATAATACTGAGATCCTGGATCTCTAGCCTAGGCCCTGGGGAATTCCCAGTCTCTCCCCAAGGCCTCTGAGAGGCAGGGTGTAGTTGTTAAGCATGATCCTTTTAGTGCAGATACTTCCTATCCCCACTGCAGACAAGAGGGGATGGTGAGGGCACAGGTTAATTTATAACCCTGAGCAAATGTATTAGCCCAGCATCAGCAACTGACAAATTAGTTCTTGTGCAGTGCGGAGCAGGAAGCCTGGGCTCGGGCAGTGAGCAGGTGTGCACTGTATCGCACTCAACTGGGAACTATTGCTGAGGGACAGGGAGTTGAAATCACTGCACCAAGGAAGCATCTTCGTGAGCCACCCCTCCCCAGCCTCCCAAGCCTCTCTGCACTAGTTAGCATCTGCAGAAGCTGTGCACTGATTCCCAAAACCAGGGATACAGGGTGTAATTGCAGCTGCATCCCGGCACTGTGAACTTTCACCTTAGCTTTCATAGGCTGGTGTGGGATTCACACTGAACTCTGGCGCCAAGCAAAATTGTATCTCAGCCCTGCAGTGTTTCTTATGAATCTGGCTGTGCCCCGCTGGTGATGAAGAAACTTATCGAGGGTGGGGCAGCGAGGGAAGGGCAGCTGGCGCTGCTCCCTGGAGGCTGAGAGCCAGATTCTCATCCTGGTTACCAAGATAACTTTGAGGTAACTTCAGTGCCCCAGAACTGGTGTAAATGAGAGCAGGATCTGCCCCTGTGTGTCTAACTCTGCTACTCTGGGCCTTTTATTTACTTAGGAGATTCACCCCTTCTTCATCAGCACTGAGCATTCTTCAGGTGCCTGAATTATCCTCCACTCCTAAACCCTAATGGGATTCTTTTCTGTCACCTGCAAAGACCTAAAAAATAGCTCAGTCATTCATCCTAATGCCAGCTTTCCCTGCCTTCCCCAGCTCCCTGAAAACACCCCCATGCGGCAAACTGGAAGCAGGGTTGATATAACCCTATTCACCTCACCTCTTTCTGTCCCAAACAAACCTCCTCTACAAACACTGAGAAGCCACGTGATCCAGCTTGCACCAGATTCCTTAGCTTTCGGGAGTGCTATTCATGCACCAGTTTTCTTTGGGGCTATTCATGCAAATGAATATTATTTTCCCCCTTTCTTGTGACTGGTCGAACCTCAGTCACGTAGCCTCACCAGAGCACAGTGGCACAGCACTCAGAGAAATTGCTCACCCTGGATGTTGTGACATCACACACGGTTCCCTGCCAAGTGTTGAGGCAGCAGGAGCTGCTGACTCAATGTCCTGGGAACGAGCCCCTCAATGTTTCTGAGCAGGATTTGGGAACAAACAAAGAAGAGACTGTCTGGGACAAGGCACTGGGCCCAGTGCACTATGAGACAGGACTTTGGGAATAGCCAGTGCTGAGCGGATAACCATGCGGTGCAGACAGGTTTAGTGGCGTTTCTAGCTCGGTACCTCCTAGCTCTGCATCTCAGTGCCGAGTGCTTCAATTCAAGGAGCCCCCAGTAATCAGGGACAGGAGAACAGCTGAGAATCACCATTGGCTTTCTGCCCCTCCTCCCCCATCCTAAGAGCACTGGCACCAACTGAGAAAATCCTACCTGCTTGAAGTCCCCGCTGCCCTGTCAGTGCTTCCACTGAGGGAGGGCGGTGCACCCCCAGCCTCTGCCTTTAGCTCCCCACATCTTTGGCATGGCAACAAGTGCCCTAGACTAGTCTGTCTCTGATATTTCTGTGCCCATGTCCGTGTGCCAGGCCTGTGGTGCAACTCGACATTGTTCAGCCATAGCATTTCCTAGGGCTGTATAAAATGTGGAAAGAAAACGCGTGGGACTTTGTCTACCGACATCCATTGCAGGGTATCGAGGGAAGAGTCATTCAGATTTATAGGGCCCGATCCAAAGCGTTTGTAGTGCTGTTTGACACCCACTTTGCTCAGACAGAAATGACCACACAAGTGGCAGGGGAATGGGGAACCAAGCCCAGTGTTCTGCTTGCTCCTGACTGACTACACCCTCCATTTCTTCTTTCCTCCCAATTCTGTTTTTTCTCCATTTCCCTCCTACCAAGTTTACCTCTCTCTCCTTCTTCACACTCCCCTCTGCTCTTCCTCTACCAAATCCCCAGTGCTCCTTCCTTCCCTGATCATAAATACACCTCCTCTCTCCTCCCCTCCCAACATGAATTTTCCCAGGTCTCCTTTGTCTGCCAGGCCCAAAATTTTTGGATGGCTTTCAATTCTAACCACTGCTTCTTGTTATGCATTTCTCTGCTAGGTCAAAGACATTGGCTGCAGGTATCATAGGCTGAGGGAGACTGTGCCTCCCCAGACAGCCAGGTGTGGCCCCATCCATGCTCCCCGCCCCCCAGGCTCCTCCCTCCTGCTTCCTGCTCTGCGGTTCCCCCTGTGCAGTGGCCCTGGGTTGGGCTGGGGCCATGCTGTGCTGCCCGTCCTCCCTGCGCTTCAGGGGCTGGGGCAGCTAGCCTGAGGTGGGGGTTGGTGGCCATGGTGGCGTGCTTTGGTGGATGCAGAAGGGGGAGGGCCTCATCTGGAAGGGGCGAGGCTAGTCTCCCCCAGCTGGCGATTCACACGCCGCCCCTGGTTAAAGAGCCCTTTAGTACCTGTTCATTTCCCCCTAGTGAAGGTACTGTGTAATCGAGTCACCATTCGATCTTCTGTTTGTCAAGCTAAAGAGGTTGAGCTCTTCTGCCATTTTCTCCAGCCTCTGTATCGTTTTTATGACCCTTCTCTGCACCTGCTCCAATTTTTCAGCATCCATTTTAGAAGGTGTACACCGGAACTGCATGCGGTATTCCAATACTGATTGCACCAGTGCCGGAAACAGAGGTAAAATCACCTGATTTCTCCCCTGTTTATATAGCCAAGGATTGCATTAGCCCCTTTTGCCACACCATCATACAGGGAGCTCGCGTTCAGTTGCTTGTCCATTGTGATGGCCCCTAAATCTTGTTCCGAATCAGTGCTTTCTAGGATACAGTCCCCCCTTCTGCATTCCTTGTTCTGAGGGGCTCATTTTTTAATGACGTTTTCAAATGTAATCACTTTTTCTTACTTTGCCACCTGTCCCCCGAAACACCCTGAGCCCCCACCCCACCTTTTCTCAGACTCCTGGCCATGCTGCAGTGTGATCCCAGGGCTCAGAGGAGCCCAGCAGTCAGGAACTGCAGGGAGCCAGGGATGTACATCGTGCCCTCGGCTCTGGGTCAGCCCTCTGCTCTAAGCACTTTCTGGCACTCAGCCGGTCCCCCCTCCCCCTGTGTGCTGGGCCCCTGAGCCTGGCTAACACTCAGGACTGAGTTCTAGTGGAGACATGTTACTGCTCCTATGCTATTATTGTGTGTGTATTGTGGTAGCGCCCAGAGATCCTAACTGAGTGCAGGGCTGCATCATGTGAAACACCCATCAAAAGCCAACAGTCTAAATAGACCAGACCGAAAGTATTAGGAAGTGAAACCAAGGCACAGAGCAGTGATGTGCCCAAGGTCATCTAGCACGCCAGTGGCAGAGCTTGGGATAGCACCCGGGTCTCCTGATGCCCAGCCCAGTGCTCTATCCACTAGACAACACTGCCTCTGATCTGGTTGTGTTTCGCATCCACTTTGGTGTAAATGACTACACCGGGGCAGGCCAAAGGTGAACCCGGCCCAGAGATGCTGGACATAGGCCAGTTTCGTATCTCAGCAAAGGGTTCCATGCCCCCAATGCCAAGGGGGGAGGGGAATCTGAATTAACTGCCAGCATAGATGGGACGATCCCCTTTTCAGCTCAGTTATAAAGAGCGTTTCATGGGTCCATTTCCCGGTGTCAGATTGTGCTAGGCACAGGAGCCCTGCATGGAAGGACAAGGACGGACCCAACGTGCCTTTTTAAAGGTGACTTGTAAAGCTTGTGCACTTTTTGTTTTGTTAGATCTCTTTCGGTTTGTTTGTTTTTTTGCCTTGAGTGCCCAGAATGATTTTCGTTGATTTTGCTGGTGGGCTTGCTGGGGTCATTGAGGATGTACTGTAACTCTGTTGTATGCATATTGTGACTTGGCAAACACCCAAAAACATTTATTTAAATTAAACATCTATTGATTAAACAGAAGAAAGAACAAGAAATTAAAACAGGCCTTTATACTGAAATTGGGTGAGTGATGATGCAAAACAGTCAAAACTTTTAAAACTTTTATTCCTTTGGGGGCAAAATATTAGTCTCTTATATTAGAATAGTCTTTGATGAAAAGGGTTAATTTTCCTTTCAGCTCCGATATGTGGAGGGTATTTATGTATCCTATTTGTAACAAGCAGAGACTGGTTAATTAGGAATGGATGTTTGTGGCTGGCTGGCAAGTCAGCCACAACACCTGCTGCTTAGATCGTGGTTTACGATTTGGTCAAGAATGCTATTTGCTTGGGATGCTGTGCAGGGCCCTCCTGCTCCTGCCTATCAGCCACTATCCCTCGTCTTACCAATGTCAAGTAGATTTATGGGTCCCTTCTGGGCTTAAAGTCTAGGAGTCTGTATTGACTACAAACATCTCAGCGAACTGACATCTGCATCCCTGTGTTTCTTGGTGATTTAGCCATGATCCCGATGTGTTGCCCAAAAACATCTTTAATTGTTTCTACATTGGTAGCTAGCGTCTGTTGGCAGTCTCTTTCTCAGTATCCCCCATGGTTTACAGAGCAGGGTTTGTGTAACTGAATCCCATGAATATTTAGATTTAAGATGTCCAGAGTTGCTGGAAGTCTGGCCCCTGCATAATAAAACTGACTGGGGAACTCGATGGGTCTCTGCTATGATATGATGTGTTAGGCTTTCTCCACACTAGAAAACTGTAGCATGTTAACTACTGTGTGGTCCCCATAGCCCTTGAACTGGAAGATCGTCAATGATCGTTTAGGTGGTACACACACAGGAGCAGAGTTGAGGATATTTGAGGGACCTTTTCTCTGCATTCCAAAACTTTTTCCAGCTTAAAAAAAAAAAAAGTTTGATCAGAACCTCAGATGTCTTGTTTTTCCACTGTGTTTCCAGGCTGTCAGTATTCGGTCACAGATTTGTGTATACGTCAGTCTTGCCCTTACATAAAGCTCAAGGGACATGCACGTCATTTTAATAACACACCACAGCCACTGTGCAGTTGTTATCCTGCACAGGATCTTTTCAGGGGAGATAAGGCAAAGCACCATATTTACTGGTAATACATGTGTCAATCAACACTGTCATATGCATATGAGATATATATATATTCCACTTGTGCACTCACACGCACACACACAAGCACACTCTGTCTTGATGTTGTTACCATCTAGTTGCTTCCCTTAACTGCACTGGCTAGTTGAGTTAGATAGGTGAGGGGTGGAGCCAGGCTTCTGCTGATCCGGATCGATGCTCTGATGTTGACAAGATGAGACCCGGGGTCCTGTGCAAGACACCTCACATTTATAGCAGCTTCCCTCTCATGTAAATCTGTACCAGATTCAAAATCGGAATCTGTGTTCATTAGTCCTTTGTGCTGCTTCCCTCTGGGTGTTGTCCCAGTGCTGTTCAAAGAGGGTGTTTCCAAAAGAAGGTGCTTGCTTCCAACTCCCAAGGCTGTCAATATGTCTGCTCTTCTTAGTTCTGTTGTTCCTGGGTCTGGCTTACATCCCCTCTCCAACTGCCGCAGCTGTCTGGAAGTGCTGCCTTCCAGGCCTTGCTCATTCACACCTCTTTCATTCAACAGGACAATTGACTAATAGAGGGGGAATCTTATTCTACTCTTAGCAAAGAGACATCTTTCTTCTATCTTATTCTAACCTTAGGGCTATAACATTATACCAAGGTTCAATACAAAGTTTCTACATAACGATTTGATACAAAATTCCCATATACCAAGGCTCATCAGTACAAGGTTTCTCTATGAGGTTTTGATACAAAGTTTCATGAAAACAGAGGTCACATGTGGGTAGACCCACTACAAGGTTATATGAAGAGGCACAATGTAAAGCTATATGAAAATTATCAGAGATTTATCTACAGGGTGTCACTGAGGAGGGAGAGCACACCAGTCCATGTTTGGTAGCCTGCTCTGCTTAGCATGAGCTCACAGACGAGCTGTGTGGGGGCTCCAAGCACTACGTTTTGTTTGGTGAGTCCCCAGTAAACAGACACCCGTGCTAAGAAAAAAATGATTCTTGCTAGGGCTGTCAGGAAACAAGACGAGACTAGCCTGGTGTGCAAGGGTTAGAGGTTTGTTGCGGGAAGAAAGCAAGATTTCCAAGCTACGCTCCTGTGGGCTGGTCTAGAGGAGTATGAAGCCAGTCCTTCTGGGTCTTTGGCTGTAGCTCAGAGGTTCTCAAACTGTGGTCCGCGGGTGGTTTGCAGCCTCTAAGCCTAAGAGTACTCTCATTGACTCTAAGTAGCATTGGGTTTGGTGGGGGTGCTGCTAGGTGTTTTATGGGATAAAGACCTTATCTGCAAGCTCTTTGAAGCACAGGTCTGCCTATAAACTCCAAGCCACGTGTTAATGTGCACCAGGGCTTATAAAAACTCAGTGAATTCACTGTGAGTTTTTGACTTGGTCACACACACAGTGTGAAAGCAGGAGAACTTTGCCTGTTTTTACAGAGCTCTGTTGCATTTGCACAGTGTGGGTCCTAAACACTCATTTAAAATCCCCCAAACCAACCACTTAATGTTTTACTTCTCTTTGTATTCTCAGTGTTGTCACTTGTTTGTTTGTGGTTTGTTTTTGCCATTTGTGTCTTTTTATTACATATTTTTTACTGTTCTCTGTGTGTAAATTATTAATCAAATGTAGAGTGAACATCTCAGAGAAATTGCATAAGCTTGAATGAATGCCTTTTACTGTCCCTTCCAGTCTCAGAACAGATTGTGTTAATATTTGCAATGAGAACATGACTGTTTCTAGTTGACTCATAGATTTGTTTAGCATTTTAAAGCTGTGCTATGCAGATAATATGTATGCAAGAGGGACAGTTAATTATTATTAAGATTTTTTTATATAGCACTTTTATCCAGAGTGCTTTACAATAGTCAGCTAACGGTACAGACGACATTTGGGAAGATCATTAAGTGGTCTGACTCTCAGCAATTTTCAAGTGGTCTGTGGGGAAAAAAATAGTTTGAGAACCACTGCTCTAGCCTCTGAGGCATTGTCTTGACTAGAGAAAAGGTGAAAGTTAGGTCAGGCTTAGCTAACCACTTTTTGTAGCGTGGATGCAGGATGACCCCTTCACTTCAGTTTTAGTAGATGGAGCTGTAGGCTAAGTAGTCAGCATTCCTAGTGAGGGCATGGACTTAGGGTGTGATGGGGAGGAGCCCAGGGTGAGGATAGCAGGGGCCTATGGGTCGGGGATCGGGGTTGAGGGACACAAGCAGAGCTCTGTGTGTGTGGTGAACCCAGGGCTGGAATAGCAGAGAGGATGGCATTTCTGGACTGAGATGCATTGGCAGAACTTCCAGAGGGTTCCAAGCCTGGAATAACAGGGATTGTTTCTGCTTCTGACCTAGTTTTCATGCAGCGGATAAAATGCTCCGATGGCAATCATAGCTTCCCCTGCCTACCTGTGGGGTTTGCAGCAATGGCTGAAATCAGGGCTAGAGCCTAAGTGTTATCTTTATTAATCAATTGGTACTTTCTTTTCAGGAAAGCTCCCAGACATGTGGACAGACTCTGACTGAACATTGTCAGTCAGAGTATTGTTATTCAGTTGCTCTCCTTGCCCTCAAATAAACTGAAATCTTCATTCAAGTCTTAGTTCTCTATCCCTTTGATTCTTTAGAGAATCTTTCTTCTCTTTCCTCAGGCTCAGCTGAGAGATGAGGTTTTTGTTTGGCCCAGTGAAAAATACTTAGGTGAGCGAGTTCCCTTCTGAACTTCTAGAGTTTCAGGGGAACTAGTGAGAACCGCTGATATATTTAAACATAGGCAATGGTTTCTATTTTAACTCCTGTTCCCAGATGCTCAGAGTTTTCTATGTTTCTCAGAGCAGAGGGGGCAAAATCTAAGAAGTCATTTGGTTCCAGAAGTTATGATCCGGAGGATGTATTAAACAGAAAGGTGTCTAATGGGTGGAGAGGGACTGGCTGTTCTGTGGGAGCTTTGCTGACTATTGGGATCTCTTTCCACAAGCAGGTGGGAGTGTGATCTGAAACTGTAGCTGACTAACGTTCTTTTCTGAATTCCCCCAAAATGTCATTATGATTCTATGTATCAGAGGGGTAGCTGTTTTAGTCTGGATCTGTGAAAAGCGACAGAGAGTCCTGTGGCATCTGACAGATTAACAGATATTTTGGAATATAAGCTTTCGTGAGTGAATACCCACTTCATCAGATGCAAGATAGTATGATTATAAGTGATTGATAATTGTTCCAGCCTATGCAGTGGTGTATTCCCTGTATATGGCTGTTTTCTGTCTGGGTGTGTGGTTCTCTTAGGCTTTATTGAGGAAATCTTGATTTCAGTTCTGACTAGTGTGTGGAAACGTTTTGCTGGCTTTGTAGGTGTTCTTTATCACTTTGTAATTAACAAATTTAATTGGGCATAAGCTTTCGAGGACTGAAACCCACTTTGTTAGATGCTGATGAAGTGTTTTTTAGCAGGGCTGCCCAGAGGATTCAGGGGGTCTGGGGTCTTTGGCGGTGGGGGGCCCCGCTTTGGTAGTAATTCGGTGGCGGGGGGGTGTTTTTATGTCCCCCCCCCCCCCGCTGCTGAAGACCCAGAGCAGAAGAAGCTCGAGGGGCTGGGCCCTGTGAGTGTTTTCCAGGGCCTCCGGAGCGAGTGAAGGACCCCGCTCCTGAAAAACTCTCATGGGGGGCCCCTGGCCTGGGGCAAATTGCCCCACTTGCCCCCGCCCGGGCGGCCCTGGGTTTTAGCCCACAAAAGCTTTTGCCCAAATAAATTTGTTAGTCTTTAAGGTGCCACAGGACTCCTCGTTTTGTTTTTGCTGAAACAGACAGACTAACACAGGGCTACCCCTCTGAAACTTGTAATTAACTGATATTTAAATACTATGGCCTTGATCTTGCAGACTTGTGTGCAGTTTAAGTTTTCACACTGTAACAGGAAGATGGAAGTGGGTAAAGTGGAGCACATGCTCACAGCCTCAGGTGCTAAGAACTCATCTGAAAATCAGGATCAAGGTGTGCACATTGCCGGCTCTTTTGCTGGATGGGGTGAAGGTTTCCTGCTGTGCCCTTTGCCTGTCTTGTCTATTCACTTGTAAACTTTGTGGACACAGTCAGTCACTTAGGGCATGGCTACACTTGCAAGTTGCAGCGCTGGTGAGGGGGTTACAGCGCTGCAACTTAGCAGGTGTCTACACTTAAAAGCTCAGGCAGCACTGCAACTCCCTGTTTGCGGCGCTGGCTGTACACCTGGGTCCGCTTCCGGTGTAGCGAGACCAGCGTTGGTCATCAGGTGTGGACACTCACCAGCGCTGTAATTGGCCTCCAGGGTATTAGGAGGTATCCCAGCATGCCTTTTCAGCCTCTCTGGTCATCTCCTTCATGGTTTCCTTATCCCTCCAGTCCTGCACTTTTATTTTCTTTGGATACAAGATTCATCTGCTTTCACCCTCTCTAGTCTTCTTGGTTTTTTCTAAGCTTCTGCAGTCTTTCGAAGTCTGCACTGAGGGAGCAGTATTCATCCTTTAAAAAAAAAAACACAGAACTAAACTAATACAAGCCTGCATTGTTTTACGAGTTTTTATGCTGCATGCAGTTTACACATTCTGAGCAAGCACGACGATGCCGCGCGCCAGATAAGATGCGGTCGTTCCCCACCACGGCTCACAGTGGAAGGGGCTCCTGATGGCCCCTGGAAGTGGGTGGGGTGCTTTCACTGTGGACCATTGGGTTTCTGTACTTGGAAAGCAAGAGCGCTACAGAGAATAACACTGAAGCCCTACCCCACATCTGACAGCAGCTACTCTCAGAAGCCGTTCTTACACACCAGCTCACCTGGGAAAGGGGAGGGTGGGGAGTTGCCTCACGCTGGAAGCCTGGGTTCTGTGACTTGTGGAAGCAAAGAGCAGCTATCAAGGACCCCGGGAATCAATGCTATTCCACTACTAGGCATGCTTGCAGCAGGCCATAGCCCCCTCCTCCCAAAAAATTTTCATCCTTATTAATAAAGCTTCTTACAGAACAGCTCCTCTGCTGCTTCCGCACTTACCAATCCCAGCAGCTGCGAACTGGCTAGCTTCTTCCTGGCGATGGAAAATCTCACTGCCTGCATGACTCACTGAAATGTCTCAAACACCCAGAGCCTCCCTTCTTCCTCTCCAGCTCTGAGCCCAGGGCCGTGGTGCAACGCGCATGAC